>NC_089842.1:133234593-133548656 GCF_035609145.1 Eleutherodactylus coqui
CATGTAACTCACTCGGGATGAAGGACATGTGATGATGTCACTGTCAAGTGATCAGGGGCGGAGCATGACAGGTCCTTCATCCCAAGTGCTGTGCTGCTTGTGATCCCTGTTGTATGGGATAAAGAATGTATGCAGCAGAGCTGTATGTAATGTACATGTAGCAGTGCTGTGTGTGTGCGTGTGTGACATGCATGTAGCAGAGCTGTGTGACACATTGCGCCACCAGAAACACTGGTACTATAATTTCCTAATAATTACTAGTCAAACTACTAATTACCACTTGTCTGTATGTTTGTGTGTGAGTGCTTCTGATGCTCCGCTGCTGGTAACATCATCGCTCCACCCCCTGGTGACACCATCAAAGGCCCTACAACATATATAAAACACAGAGTCTGGCCGACAGAAGAACAACACAGTTAGGGCTCTTGGAAGGGGAGGATAAAAATAACACACTGAGAATACAACTAAGCCATTATCATTTCAGAAGACACAACTCAACAGTCCTGACAGACGACAACAACCTACCTCCACCACAGAGATTCGGAACTGTGGTGATATTACTGCTGTGGGAGGAGCCAAGCTGTGTGTATGATGTGTGGGGTGTAGTAAAGCTGTGTGTGTGCATGTACCATGTAGCAGAGCTGTGTGGCACATTGCGCCACCAGAAACACAGGTACTATAATTTCCTACACAACCAAGCAGTGTGGGAGGAGCCAAGCTGTGTTTGTCTTTTGTGGTAATCAAGCTGCTGTGAGTGTGATGTGCCACCAGAAACACTGATACTATAATGTTCCAATAATTACTAGTCAAAATATTAATGAGCACCTGTGTGTCCGTGCATGAGTTACATGCTCCGCCCCTAATCACATGACGGTGACGTCATCACAGGTCCTTCATCCCAGTGCAGATTATGGGTGGACTACATCCCCTACAAACACCCGCAGCCTCTATTGCTATGGAATACTAATAAACATCTAGCCGGACAGCAGCAATGTGCTTACACGACCTGTGATGATGTCAACGTCATGTGATAAGTCACAGGGAGGAGTCTGGAGTCACATGACCGGGGGTGATCAGTGTGTGCAGGACTCTACTGTGCTGCTTGTGATCCCTGTTTTATGGGTTGAAGAATGTATGTAGTAGAGCTGTATGTGATGAACATGTAGCAGAACTATGTGTGTGTGACGTGCATGTAGCAGAGCTGTGTGTATGACGTGCATGTAGCAGAGCTGTGTGTGTGACGTGCATGTAGCAGAGCTGTGTGTGTGACGTGCATGTAGCAGAGCTGGGTGTGTGACGTCCATGTAGCAGAGCACTGTGTGTGACGTCCATGTAGCAAAGCTGTGTGTGACGTGCATGTAGCAGAGCTGCATGTGTGACGTACATGTAGCAGAGCTGCATGTGTGACGTGCATGTAGCAGAGCTGTGTGTGTGTGACATGCATGTAGCAGAGCTGTGTGTGTGTGACATGCATGTAGCAGAGCTGTGTGTGTGTGACGTGCATGTAGCAGAGCTGTGTGTGTGACGTGCATGTAGCAGAGCTGTGTGTGACGTGCATGTAGCAGAGCTGTGTGTGTGACGTGCATGTAGCAGAGCTGTGTGTGTGACGTGCATGTAGCAGAGCTGTGTGTGTGACATGCATGCAGCAGAGCTGTGTGTGTGACATGCATGCAGCAGAGCTGAGTGTGTGTGACATGCAGGCAGCAGAGCTGTGTGTGTGACATGCATGCAGCAGAGCTGTGTGTGTGACGCATTGTGCCACCAGAAACACTGGTACTATGTGTGCAGGACTCTGCTATGCTGCTTGTGATCCCTGTTATATGGGATGAAAAATGTATCTAGCAGAGCTGTATGTGATATACATTAAGCAGAGCTGTGTATGTGTGACATGTATGGACCTAAGCTAGGTGTAACATAGTAATATAGTATGTAAGGCCAAATGAAGACAATGTCCCTCTAGTCCAGCTTGTTTATCCTCCTATGTTGTTGATCCAGAGGAAGGCAAAAAAACCCAAGAGGCAGGAGCCAATTAGCCCTTTTGGGGGAAAAATTCCTTCCCGACTCCCTAATGGCAATCAGACTAATCCCTGGATCAACCCCTAATAGTTCCTACCTGCCTGTATACCCGGATTAACAATTAACCTAAGATTTGTATCCTGTAATATACTTCCGCTCTAGAAAGACATCAAGTCCCCTTTTAAACTCCTCTATGGATTTTGCCATCACCACATCCTCAGGCAGAGTGTTCCACAGTCTCATTGCTCTTACAGTAAAGAACCCTTTTCTGTGTTGGCGATAAAACCTGCTTTCTTCTAGACGTAGCGGATGCCCTCTCGTTACCGTCGCAGTCCTGGGTATAAACAGATCATGGGAGTGATCCTTGTATCACCCCCTCATGTATTTATACATAGTTATTTGATCACTAGAGATGAGCGAACGTACTCGTCCGAGCTTGATACTCGTTCGAGTATTAGCGTGTTCGAGATGCTCGTTACTCGAGACGAGTACCACGCGATGTTCGAGTTACTTTCACTTTCATCTCTGAGACGTTAGCGCGCTTTTCTGGCCAATAGAAAGACAGGGAAGGCATTACAACTTCCCCCTGCTACGTTCAAGCCCTATACCACCCCCCTGCAGTGAGTGGCTGGTGAGATCAGGTGTCACCCGAGTATATAAATCGGCCCCTCCCGCGGCTCGCCACAGATGCATTCTGACAGAGATCAGGGAAAGTGCTGCTGGTGCCGGAGCTGCTATAGGGAGAGCGTTAGGAGTTATTTTAGGCTTCAAGAACCCAAACGGTCCTTCTTAGGGCCACATCTGACCGTGTGCAGTACTGTTGAGGCTGCTTTTAGCAGTGTTGCACAATTTTTTTTTTTGTATATCGGGCGTGCAGAGCATTGCGTCCGCAGTCTGCAGTCATTGTACAGAGTATAGGGCCAGTACAGGTGAGGCAGGGAAAGAGATATTCAGGCTATATAGGCAGTGGGCTTTTTCCCCAAAATTGGGGAAAAATACTATATTTGGGCTGCCTGTGACCGTATTCAGTTTACTGCGTGTCTGCTGGGGGTAGTAGTCCTAATTAATGCGCAGCTAAGCGTTACAGCAGGCTTGCGCAAAATTGTTTCCTGGATATGCTGTCTCTTTTACAACAGCGCCGTCATCCCACCAGAGGGAAAGAGTATACATAATATTATACGCTGCCTACAGTATCTATCTGCTGGGGGTAGTAGTCCTAATTAATACGCAGCTAAGCGTTACAGCAGGCTTGCGCAAAATTGTTTCCTGGATCTGCTGTCTCTGTTACATCAGCGCCGTCATCCCGCCAGAGGGAAACAGCATACATAATATTATACGCTGCCTACAGTATCTATCTGCTGGGGGTAGTAGTTCTAATTAATACGCAGCTAAGCATTACAGCAGGCTTGCGCAAAATTGTTTCCTGGATCTGCTGTCTCTGTTACATGTTCGCCGTCATCCCGCCAGAGGGAAAGAGTATATATAATATTATACGCTGCCTACAGTATCTATCTGCTGGGGGTAGTAGTCCTAATTAATACGCAGCTAAGCATTACAGCAGGCTTGCGCAAAATTGTTTCCTGGATCTGCTGTCTCTGTTACATCAGCGCTGTCATCCCGCCAGAGGGAAAGAGTATACATAATATTATACGCTGCCTACAGTATCTATCTGCTGGGGGTAGTAGTCCTAATTGATACGCAGCTAAGCGTTACAGCAGACTTGCGCAAAATTGTTTCCTGGATCTGCTGTCTCTGTTACTTCAGCGCTGTCATCCCGCCAGAGGGAAACAGTATACATAATATTATACGCTGCCTACAGTATCTGTCTGCTGTATCAGCTCAGCATTTAAAAAAAATAGAAGCAAAATACTTAAGGCCTACTACTGGCCTTTGGCCACTTGACTGCTTCTGCGCTGTGAATTCCACTAGCTCAGTCATATGCACCTACGTCTCATTACAGGCGTGCGCAAAATTGCTTCCTGGCTCTGCTGTGTGTTCCGTAAGGGAAGTCAGCCTCCAACCACAGGCCAATAAGCGGCACATTTAATTACAGCGTTCTGTTTCTGCACTACTGGTAATACAGCATGCTGAGGGGGTAGGGGTAGGCCTAGAGGACGTGGACGCGGGCGAGGACGCGGAGGCCCAAGTCAGGGTGTGGGCACAGGCCGAGCTCCTGATCCAGGTGTATCGCAGCCGACTGCTGCGGGATTAGGAGAGAGGCACGTTTCTGGCGTCCCCACATTCATCTCACAATTAATGGGTCCACGCGGTAGACCTTTATTAGAAAATGAGCAGTGTGAGCAGGTCCTGTCGTGGATGGCAGAAAGTGCATCCAGCAATCTATCGACCACCCAGAATTCTGCGCCGTCCACTGCTGCAACTCTAAATCCTCTGGCTGCTGCTCCTCCTTCCTCCCAGCCTCCTCACTCCATTACAATGACACATTCTGAGGAGCAGGCAGACTCCCAGGAACTGTTCTCGGGCCCCTGCCAAGATTGGGCAGCAATGGTTCCTCTCACACCGGAGGAGTTTGTCGTGACCGATGCCCAACCTTTGGAAAGTTCCCGGGGTCCGGGGGATGAGGCTGGGGACTTCCGGCAACTGTCTCAAGAGCTTTCAGTGGGTGAGGAGGACGATGACGATGAGACACAGTTGTCTATCACTCAGGTAGTAGTAATTGGAGTAAGTCCGAGGGAGGAGCGCACAGAGGATTCGGAGGAAGAGCAGCAGGACGATGAGGTGACTGACCCCACCTGGTTTGCTACGCCTACTGAGGACAGGTCTTCAGAGGGGGAGGCAAGTGCAGCAGCAGGGCAGGTTGGAAGAGGCAGTGCGGTGGCCAGGGGTAGAGGCAGGGCCAGACCGAATAATCCACCAACTGTTTCCCAAAGCGCCTCCTCGCGCCATGCCACCCTGCAGAGGCCGAGGTGCTCAAAGGTCTGGCAGTTTTTCACAGAGAGTGCAGACGACCAACGAACAGTGGTGTGCAACCTTTGTCGCGCCAAGATCAGCTGGGGAGCCACCACCACCAGCCTCACCACCACCAGCATGCGCAGACATGTGATGGCCAAGCACCCCACAAGGTGGGACGAAGGCCGTTCACCGCCTCTGGTTTGCACCGCTGCCTCTCCCCCTGTGCCCCAACCTGCCACTGAGATGCAACCCCCCTCTCAGGACACAGGCACTACCGTCTCCTGGCCTGCACCCACACCCTCACCTCCGCTGTGCTCGGCCCCATCCACCAATGTCTCTCAGCGCACCGTCCAGCCGTCGCTAGCGCGTGTTGGAGCGCAAGCGCAAGTACGCCGCCACGCACCCGCACGCTGAAGCGTTAAACGTGCACATAGCCAAATTTATAAGCCTGGAGATGCTGCCGTATAGGGTTGTGGAAACGGAGGCTTTCAAAGGTATGATGGCGGCGGCGGCCCCGCGCTACTCAGTTCCCAGTCGCCACTACTTTTCCCGATGTGCCGTCCCAGCCCTGCACGACCACGTCTCCCGCAACATTGTACGCGCCCTCACCAACGCGGTTACTGCCAAGGTCCACTTAACAACGGGCACGTGGACAAGCACAGGCGGGCAGGGCCACTACATCTCCCTGACGGCACATTGGGTGAATTTAGTGGAGGCTGGGACAGAGTCAGAGCCTGGGACCGCTCACGTCCTACCCACCCCCCGAATTGCGTGCCCCAGCTCGGTGGTGGTATCTGCGGCGGTGTATGCTTCCTCCACTAAACCACCCTCCTCCTCCTCCTACGCAACCTCTGTCTCGCAATCAACATGTGTCAGCAGCAGCACGTCGCTAGCAGTCGGTGTCGCGCGGCATGGCAGCACAGCGGCGGGCAAGCGTCAGCAGGCCGTGCTGAAACTACTCAGCTTAGGAGAGAAGAGGCAGACGGCCCACGAACTGCTGCAGGGTCTGACAGAGCAGACCGATCGCTGGCTTGCGCCGCTGAGCCTCCAACCGGGCATGGTCGTGTGTGACAACGGCCGTAACCTGGTGGCGGCTCTGCAGCTCGGCAGCCTCACGCACGTGCCATGCCTGGCCCACGTCTTTAATTTGGTGGTTCAGCGCTTTCTGAAAAGCTACCCACGCTTGTCAGACCTGCTCGGAAAGGTGCGCCGGCTCTGCGCACATTTCCGCAAGTCCCACACGGACGCTGCCACCCTGCGCACCCTGCAACATCGGTTTCATCTGCCAGTGCACCGACTGCTGTGCGATGTGCCCACACGGTGGAACTCTACGCTCCACATGTTGGCCAGGCTCTATGAGCAGCATAGAGCTATAGTGGAATACCAACTCCAACATGGGCGGCGCAGTGGGAGTCAGCCTCCTCAATTCTTTACAGAAGAGTGGGCCTGGTTAGCAGACATCTGCCAGGTCCTTGGAAACTTTGAGGAGTCTACCCAGATGGTGAGCGGGGATGCTGCAATCATTAGCGTCACCATTCCTCTGCTATGCCTCTTGAGAAGTTCCCTGCAAAGCATAAAGGCAGACGCTTTGCGCTCGGAAACAGAGGTGGGGGAAGACAGTATGTCGCTGGATAGTCAGAGCACCCTCCTGTCTATATCTCAGCGCGTTGAGGAGGAGGAGCATGAGGAGGAGGGGGAAGAAACAGCTTGGCCCACTGCTGAGGGTACCCATGCTGCTTGCCTGTCATCCTTTCAGCATGTATGGCCTGAGGAGGAGGATCCTGAAAGTGATCTTCCTAGTGAGAACAGCCATGTGTTGCGTACAGGTACCCTGGCACACATGGCTGACTTCATGTTAGGATGCCTTTCTGGTGACCCTCGCGTTACACGCATTCTGGCCACTACGGATTACTGGGTGTACACACTGCTCGACCCACGGTATAAGGAGAACCTTTCCACTCTCATACCCGAAGAGGAAAGGGGTTCGAGAGTGATGCTATACCACAGGACCCTGGCGGACAAACTGATGGTAAAATTCCCATCCGACAGCGCTAGTGGCTGAAGGCGCACTTCCGAGGGCCAGGTAGCAGGGGAGGCGCAGAGATCAGGCAGCATGTACAGCGCAGGCAGGGAAACATTCTCTAAGGCCTTTGACAGCTTTCTGGCTCCCCAGCAAGACTGTGTCACCGCTCCCCAGTCAAGGCTGAGTTGGCGGGAGCACTGCAAAAGGATGGTGAGGGAGTACGTAGCCGATCGCACGATCGTCCTCCGTGACACCTCTGCCCCCTACAACTACTGGGTGTCGAAGCTGGACACGTGGCCTGAACTCGCGCTGTATGCCCTGGAGGTGCTTGCTTGTCCTGCGGTTAGCGTCTTGTCAGAGAGGGTGTTTAGTGCGGTTGCGGGAATCATCACAGATAAGCGTACCCGCCTGTCAACCGACAGTGCCGACAGGCTTACACTCATCAAGATGAACAAAGCCTGGATTTCCCCAGACTTCTCTTCTCCACCAGCGGACAGCAGCGATACATAAACAATACGTAGGCTGCACCCGCGGATGGAAGCATCGTTCTCTATCACCATCAAAAACGTGGACCTTTTAGCTTCATCAATCTATGTATAATATTCATCCTCCTCCTCCTGCCCCTCCTCCTGAAACCTGACGTAATCACGCCGAACGGGCAATTTTTCTTAGGCCCACAAGGCTCAGTCATATAATTTTTGTAAACAATTTTTATACGTTTCAATGCTCATTAAAGCGTTGAAACTTGCACCTGAACCAATTTTTATTTTAACTGGGCTGCCTCCAGGCCTAGTTACAAATTAAGCCACATTAACCAAAGCGAATAATGGGTTTCACCTGCCCTCTTGGTTGGGCATGGGCAATTTTTCTGACGTACATTAGTACTGTTGGTACACCAATTTTTGGGGGCCCTCGCCTACAGTGTAATCCAATAAATTTTTTGCCCACCTGCATTAAAGCTGACGTTACATCAGCTGTGCTGGGCACTGCAATGGGATATATTTATGTACCGCCGGTGGGTTCCAGGGAGCCACCCATGCTGTTTGTCCACAGGGAGTTGTAACTGCATGTGTCCACTTCTAAAGAACCCCAGTCTGACTGGGGCATGCAGTGTGGGCCGAAGCCCACCTGCATTTAATCGGACTTTACCTCAGCTGTGATGGGCACTGCAATGGGATACATTTATGTACAGCCGGTGGGTTCCAGGGAGCCACCCATGCTGTGGGTGCACACGGAATTCCCATTGCGGAGTTGTACCTGCCTGTGACTATTTATAAAAAAACACGGTCTGACTGGGGCATGCAGACACCTTGACAGAATGAATAGTGTGTGGCACATAGGTTCCCCATTGCTATGCCCACGTGTGCAGCTCCTGATGGCGGTGGCACAGGATTATATTTCTCATTGCTTCTGTACAGCATTGTGGGCTATCGCCCCGCCCCTTTTAAAGAGGGTCGCTGCCTAGCCGTGCCAACCCTCTGCAGTGTGTGCCTGCGGTTCCTCCTCATGGCAGACGCACTTATAAATAGACATGAGGGTGGTGTGGCATGAGTGCAGCTGAAGGCTGCGCAGGGACACTTTGGTGTGCGCTGTGGACACTGCGTCATGCGGGGGGGGGGGGGGGTTGGGCAGCATGTAACCCAGGAGAAGTGGCAGCGGAGTGTCATGCAGGCAGTGATTGTGCTTTGTTGGAGGTAGTGTGGTGCTTAGCTAAGGTATGCATTGCTAATGAGGGCTTTTCAGAAGTAAAAGTTGTTGGGAGGGGGGGGGGGGGGCCCACTCTTGCCGGTATTGTGGCTTAATAGTGGGACCTGTGAACTTGAGATGCAGCCCAACATGTAGCCCCTCGCCTGCCCTATCCGTTGCTGTGTCGTTCCCATCACTTTCTTGAATTGCCCAGATTTTCACAAATGGAAACCTTAGCGAGCATCGGCGATATACAAAAATGCTCGAGTCGCCCATTGACTTCAATGGGGTTCGTTACTCGAGACGAACCCTCGAGCATCGCGAAAATTTCGTCCCGAGTAACGAGCACCCGAGCATTTTGGTGCTCGCTCATCTCTATTGATCACCCCTTAGCCATCTTTTTTCCAGGGTTAATAATCCTAATTTTGATAGCCTCTCTGGGTATTCCAGTCCTCTCATTCCATGTATTAGTTTAGTCGCCCTTCTTTGAACCCCCTCCAGCACTGTAACATCTTTCCTGACCACCGGTGACCAGAACTGTACACAGTATTCCATGTGAGGCCTGACAAGTGCCTTATATAGTGGGAGGATAACGTTCTCGTCCTTCGCCCCTATACCTCTTTTAATGCACCGCAAGACTTTATTAGCTTTTGCAGCAGCTGACTGGCATTGGTTACTCCAGTTTAGTCTACAATCCACTAGTACCCTCAGGTCTTTTTTCCATCTCACTTTTCCCTAGCAGTACCCCATTTAGTGTATATTGGTGACATACGTGCCCATGTGCATAACCTTATATTTTTCAACTTTGAACTTCATTTGCCATTTTTCTGCCCAAGCCCCCAGCTTATCTAGGTCAGTTTGTAGCCATACATTGTCCTCTGTTACATTGATTATCTTGTATAATTTTGTGTCATCTGCAAATATTGATATTTTACTGTGCAGACCCTCTATCAGGTCGTTGATAAATATATTGAACAGAATGTGGCCTTATACTGAACCCTGTGGCAACCCACTAGCGACGGTGGCCCAATCAGAGTATGAACCATTTATTACCACCCTCTGCTTTCTATCTCTGAGCCAATTCTTTACCCAATTACACATGTTTTCACCCAATCCGAGCTGTCTCATTTTATATATCAGCCTATTATGCGGCACGGTGTCAAATGCTTTAGAGAAGTCCAGATATACGAGATCAATAGACTCTCCCAGGTCCAGCTTAGAGCTTACTTCATCGTAGAAGCTGATCAGATTGGTCTGACATGATCGACCCCTCATGAATCCATGCTGGTGAGGAGTTATTCTGTTATTCTCCTTGAGGTATTCTTCGATGGCGTCTCTCAGAAACCCCTCGAATATTTTTCCAGTTACTGAAGTGAGACTTACCGGCCTGTAGTTACCAGGCTCACTTTTGGACCCCTTTTTGTAAATTGGAACCCTGTTGCCAATGCGCCAATCAAATGGTACAACCCCAGTCTTGATAGTATCCACAAATATTAGATATAGCGGCCTAGCTATCACATCACTTAATTCCTTTAGTACCCTTGGGTGTATTCCATCTGGGCCAGGCGATTTACCGATTTTAATCTTCTTTAACCGGTTCCACACTTCCTCCTGCATTAAGTATGAGATATTTTGTGCGGGGTTCATTTTATTTCCCTGCATCTCATGTGGCATTTTCTTTTCGTTTGTGAATACGCTTGAAACGAAACTATTTAATAGATTTGCCTTTCCTCCATCATCTTCAATGATTTCTCCTGCAATATTTGTTAAAAGGCCAGTGCTCTCAGTGCAAATCCTTTAGCTGTTAATATAGTTGAAAAATAGTTTTGGGTTGTTTTTGTTCTCTTTGGCGATCAGTCTTTCTGCCTCCTCCTTAGCAATTTTGATCTTATCTTTGCATATTTTGTTTATTTCCCTGTACGATTTTAGCGCTTCTTCACTGCCTTCTTGCTTTAGTCGTTTGAACGCTTTCTTTTTTTTTCATTCGTTGCCTCCCTTACCGTCTGGTTGAGCCACATTGGTTTCCTTTTAATTGAAGTTCTTTTATTTTTAAAGGGTATGAACTGTTCACATGAGGTGATTAGGATCCTTTTAAACTTTTCCCATTTGTCCTCTGTACTGATATTTTTGAGTATGTTGTCCCAATTAAAGTTACCGATAGTAGTTCTCAGCTAATCAAATTTTGCTCTACTAAAGTTTAGTTTATTTGTCGCTTCCTGATAAGGCTTCTTATTGAATGACAGCTGGAAGTTGATTATATTGTGGTCACTATTCCCCAAGTGCCCCTCAACCTCTACCCCCTTTATTCGGTCTGGTTTGTCAGTTAGTACTAAGTCCAGAATGGCCCTCCCTCTCGTTGGTTCCCGCACAAGTTGAATAAGGTAGTTATCTTTAATTGTTCTCAAGAACTTATCACCCCTGTGAGATTTGCAGGTTTCGTTTTCCCATATTATAACTGGATAATTAAAGTCCCCCATAATAATTACTTCGTTGTGCTTTGACACCTCTTCTATCTGCCTTAGTAGTAAGGTTTCAGTTTCTTCTGTTGCTTTTGGTGGTCTATAGAAAACCCCTATCAGGATTTTGTTATTTTTTCTTCTTGTATTTCTACCCACAGAGATTCCACGTGCTCGTCTCCTGCACCTATGTCCTCCCGTAGCCTTGGCATTAAGTACGATTTGACGTACAGACATACCCCTCCCCCTTTCTGGTTTCCATGGTCTCTTCTGAAGAGGTTGTAACCCTGTAAATTCACCGTCCAATCACACTTTTCATCAAGCCATGTTTCCGTTATTCTGACTATATCATAGTTTTCATCAGTCATTCTCGCTTCAAGCTCTCCCACTTTACCGATCAGACTTCTTGCATTTGTGGTCATACAATTTATACAGTTTTTTTTGTTCTTTAAATTCGTTTTGTTGCTAATGGTACTATTGGCTGATCTGTCAGTTCTAACTGTACTAACCCCACCCCCTGCTCGACCCCCATTTCCATTACTTAGACCCAGGTCGCTAGCTACACTGACTACCCCCCTATTTCTTTTTTTGTACTTCCCCCCCAGCAGGGGAAGAGATGTGTCTGACAGGAGGACAGCTAGTGACAGGAGAAACAGCAGAAGAGATGTGTCTGCCAGGAAGACAGCTAGTGACAGGAGGAACAGCAGAAGAAATATGTCTGACAGCAGGAAAGCTAGGGACAGCAGGGGAAGAGATGTGTCTGACAGCAGGACAGCTAGTGACAGGAAGAACAGCAGAAGAGATGTGCCTGACAGTAGGACAGCTAGTGACAGGAAGAACAGCAGAAGAGATGTGTCTGACAGGAGGACAGCTAGTGACAGGAGGAACAGCAGAAGAGATGTGTCTGACAGGAGGACAGCTAGTGACAGGAGGAACAGCAGAAGAGATGTGTCTGACAGGAGGACAGCTAGTGACAGGAGCAGCAGGAGAAGAGAGTTGTGTCTGACAGCAACCCGATAGCTAGTGCCAGGAGGAATAACCTGCAAAGGGTAAAGACTAGGAGCTGGATAGCTAATGGGAATGATTGTACACATCTCTTCTCCTGCTGTTCCTCCTGTCACTATCTGTCCTCCTGTCAGATACATCTCTTCTGCTGTTCCTCCTGTCACTATTTGTCCTCCTGTCAGACACATCTCTTCTGCTGTTCCTCCTGTCACTAGCTGTCCTCCTGTCAGACACATCTCTTCTGCTGTTCCTTCTGTCACTATCTGTCCTCCTGTCAGACACATCTCTTCTGCTGTTCCTATCACTAGCTGTCAGACACATCTCTTCTGCTGTTCCTCCTGTCACTAGCTGTCCTGCTGTCAGACACATCTCTTCTGCTGTTCCCCGTCACTAGCTGTCCTGCTGTCAGACACATCTCTTCAGCTGTTCCTCCTGTCACTAGCTGTCCTCCTGTCAGACGCATCTCTTTTGCTGTTCCTCCTGTCACTAGCTTTCCTGCTGTCAGACACATCTCTTCTGCTGTTCCTCCTGTCACTATCTGTCCTGCTGTCAGACACATCTCTTCTGCTGTTCATCCTGTCACTATCTGTCCCCCTGTCAGACACATCTCTTTTGCTGTTCCTCCTGTCACTATCTGTCCCCCTGTCAGACACATCTCTTTTGCTGCTCCTCCTGTCACTATCTGTCCTCTTGCCAGACACATCTCTTCTGCTGTTCCTCCTGTCACTAGCTGTCCTACTGTCAGACATATCTCTTCTGCTGTTCCTCCTGTCACTAGCTGTCCTGCTGTCAGACACATCTCTTTCTCTGCTGTTCCTCCTGTCACTATCTGTCCTCCTGTCAGACACATCTCTTCTGCTGTTCCTCCTGTTACTAGCTGTCCTGCTCTCAGACACATATCTTCCCCTGCTCTGCCTCCTGTCACTAGCTGTCCTCCTGTCAGACACATCTCTACCTCTGCTGTTCCTCCTGTCACTATCTGTCCTGCTGTCAGGCACATCTCTTCTGCTGTTCCTCCTGTCACTAGCTGTCCTGCTCTCAGACACATATCTTCCCCTGCTCTGCCTCCTGTCACTAGCTGTCCTCCTGTCAGACACATCTCTTCCTCTGCTGTTCCTCCTGTCACTAGCTGTCCTGCTGTCAGGCACATCTCTTCTGCTGTTCCTCCTGTCACTAGCTGTCCTGCTCTCAGACACATATCTTCCCCTGCTCTGCCTTCTGTCACTAGCTGTCCTCCTGTCAGACACATCTCTTCCTCTGCTGTTCCTCCTGTCACTAGCAGTCCTGCTGTCAGGCACATCTCTTCTGCTGTTCCTCCTGTCACTATCTGTCCTGCTGTCAGGCACATCTCTTCTGCTGTTCCTCCTGTCACTAGATGTCCTGCTGTCAGACACATCTCTTCTGCTGTTCTTCCTGTCACTAGCTGTCCTGCTGTCAGACACATCTCTTCTGCTGTTCTTCCTGTCACTAGCTGTCCTGCTGTCAGACACATCTCTTTCTCTGCTGTTCCTCCTGTCAGACACATCTCTACTGCTGTTCCTCCTGTCACTAGCTGTCCTGCTGTCAGGCACATCTCTTCTGCTGTTCCTCCTGTCACTAGCTGTCAGACACATCTCTTCTGCTGTTCCTCCTGTCACTAGCTGTCCTGCTGTCAGACACATCTCTTTCTCCGCTGTTCCTCCTGTCAGACACATCTCTTCTGCTGTTCCTCCTGTCACTAGCTGTCCTGCTGTCAGGCACATCTCTTCTGCTGTTCCTCCTGTCACTAGCTGTCCTCCTGTCAGACACATCTCTTCTGCTGTTCCTCCTGTCACTAGCTGTCCTGCTGTCAGACACATCTCTTCTGCTGTTCCTCCTGTCACTAGCTGTCCTGCTGTCAGACACATCTCTTTCTCTGCTGTTCCTCCTGTCAGACACATCTCTTCTGCTGTTCCTCCTGTCACTAGCTGTCCTCCTGTCAGGCACATCTCTTCTGCTGTTCCTCCTGTCACTAGCTGTCCTGCTGTCAGACACATCTCTTCTGCTGTTCCTCCTGTCACTAGCTGTCCTCCTGTCAGACACATCTCTTCTGCTGTTCCTCCTGTCACTAGCTGTCCTGCTGTCAGACACATCTCTTCTGCTGTTCCCCGTCACTAGCTGTCCTGCTGTCAGACACATCTCTTCAGCTGTTCCTCCTGTCACTAGCTGTCCTCCTGTCAGACGCATCTCTTTTGCTGTTCCTCCTGTCACTAGCTTTCCTGCTGTCAGACACATCTCTTCTGCTGTTCCTCCTGTCACTATCTGTCCTGCTGTCAGACACATCTCTTCTGCTGTTCATCCTGTCACTATCTGTCCCCCTGTCAGACACATCTCTTTTGCTGTTCCTCCTGTCACTATCTGTCCCCCTGTCAGACACATCTCTTTTGCTGCTCCTCCTGTCACTATCTGTCCTCTTGCCAGACACATCTCTTCTGCTGTTCCTCCTGTCACTAGCTGTCCTACTGTCAGACATATCTCTTCTGCTGTTCCTCCTGTCACTAGCTGTCCTGCTGTCAGACACATCTCTTTCTCTGCTGTTCCTCCTGTCACTATCTGTCCTCCTGTCAGACACATCTCTTCTGCTGTTCCTCCTGTTACTAGCTGTCCTGCTCTCAGACACATATCTTCCCCTGCTCTGCCTCCTGTCACTAGCTGTCCTCCTGTCAGACACATCTCTACCTCTGCTGTTCCTCCTGTCACTATCTGTCCTGCTGTCAGGCACATCTCTTCTGCTGTTCCTCCTGTCACTAGCTGTCCTGCTCTCAGACACATATCTTCCCCTGCTCTGCCTCCTGTCACTAGCTGTCCTCCTGTCAGACACATCTCTTCCTCTGCTGTTCCTCCTGTCACTAGCTGTCCTGCTGTCAGGCACATCTCTTCTGCTGTTCCTCCTGTCACTAGCTGTCCTGCTCTCAGACACATATCTTCCCCTGCTCTGCCTTCTGTCACTAGCTGTCCTCCTGTCAGACACATCTCTTCCTCTGCTGTTCCTCCTGTCACTAGCAGTCCTGCTGTCAGGCACATCTCTTCTGCTGTTCCTCCTGTCACTATCTGTCCTGCTGTCAGGCACATCTCTTCTGCTGTTCCTCCTGTCACTAGATGTCCTGCTGTCAGACACATCTCTTCTGCTGTTCTTCCTGTCACTAGCTGTCCTGCTGTCAGACACATCTCTTCTGCTGTTCTTCCTGTCACTAGCTGTCCTGCTGTCAGACACATCTCTTTCTCTGCTGTTCCTCCTGTCAGACACATCTCTACTGCTGTTCCTCCTGTCACTAGCTGTCCTGCTGTCAGGCACATCTCTTCTGCTGTTCCTCCTGTCACTAGCTGTCAGACACATCTCTTCTGCTGTTCCTCCTGTCACTAGCTGTCCTGCTGTCAGACACATCTCTTTCTCCGCTGTTCCTCCTGTCAGACACATCTCTTCTGCTGTTCCTCCTGTCACTAGCTGTCCTGCTGTCAGGCACATCTCTTCTGCTGTTCCTCCTGTCACTAGCTGTCCTCCTGTCAGACACATCTCTTCTGCTGTTCCTCCTGTCACTAGCTGTCCTGCTGTCAGACACATCTCTTCTGCTGTTCCTCCTGTCACTAGCTGTCCTGCTGTCAGACACATCTCTTTCTCTGCTGTTCCTCCTGTCAGACACATCTCTTCTGCTGTTCCTCCTGTCACTAGCTGTCCTCCTGTCAGGCACATCTCTTCTGCTGTTCCTCCTGTCACTAGCTGTCCTGCTGTCAGACACATCTCTTCTGCTGTTCCTCCTGTCACTAGCTGTCCTCCTGTCAGACACATCTCTTCTGCTGTTCCTCCTGTCACTAGCTGTCCTCCTGTCAGACACATCTCTTCTGCTGTTCCTCCTGCCACTGGCTGTCCTGCTGTCAGACACATCTCTTTCTCTGCTGTTCCTCCTGTCAGAAACATCTCTTCTGCTGTTCCTCCTGTCATTCACTAGCTGTCCTGCTCTCAGACACTTCTCACTGCTGATGCAGTTCCTATTTCTGGCCATCCCTTCAGCACAACAGCTGCAGGATCCATCTGCCAGCCCCAAGTAAAGGTTAGCAGAAGCACAGCGATTCCTTCTCAGGTGTCCGACGCCAAACTCACATGACCAGCCAGTCACATGACCTCCCCAGAAGGTGTCTCTTCCTTCCAGCACCTCTCAGACTGCAAAGATCAGGAAGCTGCTTAGTCCAACCTGGCGACACATCCTATTGGCTGACACCTTTCATTTCAGTGGGCTTATTGCTCAGTGCTGCTGTCAATCACCCGGAAGCCCCGCCCCCTCATCGCTCCAGTCCTTACAGCTCCCTGTAAGTTATACCGCGGGGTCTGTAATTGGCAGCTGCTGGCAGGCATCAGGCTCCCGGGGGACGGCAAGACGGCTGTCAGTCAGTAGGTCACTGACGTCCGTGCCATGGAGGCATTGGGGAGTGACAAGAGCCGGTTATCATAGGGAGGAAGTAAGTTTAGTGAGGAGGAAGAGTCAGTGCGGGGCTGCACTTCTTAAAGACTCTGCAGCAGACTCCTCCATTGTCCTGCTTAGAATCCCTTTACCCTGCCTGTTAGCACAGATGCCATGTGTGGGTGGTAGAGCTGTGTGCCATGCCTGTAGGGACCCCCGCTAGTCTTCAGTTATGGATGAGAAGATAGAGGAGATATTCGGGGATGAGGTGGAGAGCCGGACCTCGCTGGAGGTCTACGATGAGATGGTCACCAACATGGCGGGCAGCATTTACACCGAGCTAGAGAAACTGGTGGGCGCCTACGGGCAGGAAGCCGTTACCGGCCTGATGCCCCTCTTGGTCTCTGTCCTTGAAAGCCTGGCGACAACGTGTGCCCGCGCCAGAGAGAAAGAGGACCAGCTAGAGATGGTGCGAGAAGACAAGCAGAGGCTGCTGATCCAGTATGAGAGGGAGCGGGATGGACGCAAGCGGGCAGAAGAGGTAAGATGGCGTATCTGGAGCTCCACGTTACTTACCACACTTGTCGCTGACTATTTCGTCTTTGTGTTGAGCTTGGGCTACTCGTCTGTATTGTGTGCGCATCAACGCACCTGGAATACCCTCGAGTGAAGCTGGTCTTTAGTGGCGGTGTTTAGAGCCAAAGCCAGAAGTGGATCCAGCGGGAAGGAGGCGTGCCGGGCGGCCCTCTCTGTGGAGGCGTGCCGGGCGGCCCTCTCTGTGGAGGCGTGCCGGGCGGCCCTCTCTGTGGAGGCGTGCCGGGGGGCCCTCTCTGGGGAGGCGTGCCGGGGGGCCCTCTCTGGGGAGACCCAACTGTTCCTCGATGACTTAAGGCCCATTTAGACACACAATATATCGCTCAGATGCCATCTTTCAAGCGATAATCGTTGTGTCTAACTGCACTGACATCGTAAAAGACAACGATGAGCCTTATCAGGGATTCACAGCGGGATACAGCTGATACTATTGTTTCAGCTGTATCCTGCTCCCTGAACACAGGCGGGGTATGAAGAACAGAGCTGTCCAGCTCTGTTCTTCATACTCAGCACGAAGCACTCGGCTGCATACCAGCTGAGCGCTCCGTGCACAGCCAGGGTATGAAGAACACAGCGGTCCAGCTGTGTTCTGCATAGCCCGCTCAGAGTGCTCGGCTGTATAACAGCCAGGCGCACTGAGCAGAGAACAGCTGGATGCAGAAGACAAGTGGCCCCGCTTGTTTTCTGCATCCCCCTTTCGGAGCGCTCCGAGCAGAGAACAGCTGGATGCAGAAGACAAGCGGCCACACTTATCTTCTGTATACCCCGCTCGGAGCGCAAAGTGATCGCTCAACGTTTGAGCGATCGCCTTGCCGTCTAAAGGCACACAACGATTATTGCTCAAAAGACATCTTTTGAGCATAATCGTTGTGTCTAAACTGGGTTTTAGTAATTTTTGTACGGTTCCCTAGGAAAATTGATATGAATAAAGATTTATGAAAGCTATCTAAAAGAAAAACTGTCTGTTGCCCATAGCATCCAATCACAGCTCATCTTTCATTCCGCATAGCAGCTCTTGAAAAAAACTGAAAACTGCTCTGTGATTGGTTGCTGTGGACGGTCAACAGACAGTTTTTGCTTTGCCCATAGCAACCAATCGCAGAGCAGCTTTCCTTTTTTTCAAGAGCGCTTTGAGGATTTAAAGCTGAGGTGCAATTAGTTACTATAGACAACAAAGTTTATTTTAGGGCATGTTCATCATTGCATTCTGATCGTGCTCTGAGCATGGGAACCAGGACTGTAGTAGCGGGCAGGGACTGCTGTCGCCTCTCTCCCTCCCACTCCCGGCTGGCAGTACTCTGCCTCCCTCCAGTGCCGGTTGCTCTGTTTTCCACACTCTGATCATGCTCCGATTGCAATCATGAATGTTGGTTGAACCATCGCACCTCAAACACAGTGGACTGCACCCATGACGTTGACACATGAGGTCCAAACGGGCATCATGTGACTCAGTGTTCCACAAGCACGTTCTGCGTTGAGTAGCATTTGCTGTTTGTGAATACTGGTGACCAGGTTCATTTGGGCAATGTTAAAAGGCATTTCGGAAATTCGTAGGGTGAAGAAAGTGAACCGATAAAATCCAGGATTTACAAATATTACAGACCAATTAATGGAAGGTTACTTTAACGTGCCGCACATGTAACGCAGACGTGACGGGAATAGTAAGTTATTTGGGTGACTGATTAATTTAAGGTAGATTCACATCCCCCTTGGAGGTTCCGCCGCAGATCTGGCTCAAAATACCGGAGGAAAAAGCGCTGCATGCAGCGCTTTTTTTCAGTCTAGAAGCCGGGTAGCTGAGTGGAAACCAAACAGACCCCATTAGTCAATGAGGTCCGTTCGGCGCTGTCCCGTTCCATCCTCCGACATAGCTGTTCGGCTCCTGAAACGGAACAGGAAAGCAGAACCACGGGCGCAGGTGTGAAAGCACACTAAGAAAAACCAGTGGCCACCAAGATCCTCAGAGCTGACGCCACGTAGTTTACTGAAGGCCCGTCCGTGTGTACAGCTATAAGCCATCAATAGTCAGCGCCCTCAAAGATACAATATGGCGGGAGGTTGCTGCCATCACCTTAGCAGAGGTCTTCGCCAATATCCATCTTGTATACAAAAGTGTTGGATGCTGGAGGAGCCGTTTTCAGCATATGCAGCCGACGTGGTTTGTAGTATACGAGGTAATTACGTTACATTTATAGGGAACCAGACAAGAATAATGGACCTCTTGAGGACGGTTTGGGTTTTCCAGCAAGAGCCCTGCCCAGTAGAAGTCCTCAGTTTATGTTTCCTTTTTGTGAATCCACATCAAAAAACTATATGTGGTATTCTAGCCTGAGGCAGTACAGATAATGCTGCGCCAGACAATCTACCCTAAACCTTGACCCTTAGGTTCACACGGCCGAGAATCTTGCGCAAGTTTGATTGCGAGCCTCACAAAACTCGCACGAATATGAACCCCCAATCTTTTGAATTTGGTCATATGCATGAGCGATGTTGTTCCGCACCACGCTGAAAAGTCCTGGCATGTCCTAGCTATTCGCGTTCCTTGGAACGCATTGTCCATTGTTTTCAATGGGACAGTAAAACGCCTCGCACGTCATCCAATGTGCACGCGAATGCCATGCGAGGTTTATGCCAGAAAGAGCGCCCTTGCCTGTGTGAATGTAGCCTCACTCTTATCGGGAACGTGATATATATTATAATAATTTTTTCCCTGCGAGTGCAAGGTGTTTTTGTGTTCAGCTGCATCGGAGGATCGGTAAGTGTTTCCCATTGTTTTCAATGGGAAACCTCATATTGCACTTGTGTGCAGATCACACGCCATGCGATTCTTTTGCCAGCCCCATTGAAAACAATGGGCGAGTTGTTCCAAGGAAATTCCCAAACATAGGACATGCCGTGATTTTTTTACGTGCACTGCTGTGTAATTTGGGAAAAAATCGCTCATGTATATACTCAGGTTTATACTCATGTGAGATTTGTGCGTCTCACATTGCAATCTTCTCATTCACGTGAAAGCGGCCTTACAGTCCAGAATCTGTACTGCGCATGTCTGACAGCGAGCCGTGCAGACCATCTGCAGTACAGATGTCCCAGCAGAAAAGACGTTTGCGTGGATGCCACTGCCTGGCCACACAGGTACGCAGGGTCCTTGGCCGTGGGCAGTGTGGAATCCCACTGCAGGCCCCTACATGCAGAATGCAACCCGCCCGTGGACATGAGGCCTAAGAGTTAAAACTTGCTTTACCTACCCCTACACCAAGATTCTTTGGGGTAGTAATGGCATTGGGGTTCCCCAGGAGTGGAAATGTTTTTTTGGGGGTTCCCTGTAGTATAAGGATTGTGAGTTGCGCACATGTGGGAACACTATAACTCGTATACATGCAAGTGGCATTTTTGGTGGATAACATTCATACAATTTTGGAAAACCCCTATTCTGTGCTTTCTGTAAGAAAATAACTATCACATCTACTTTACAGTATTGAGAAAGTTCGCTTCCACATCCTGCTGAATTCCAAGCCTTATGCCACGATGGCTAGTCACCCACCATGGTCACTGAACGGTACCATATCGCCTCGCTACCCGAAATAGGAAATTGCCTGCACATGAAGCAGTTTTTATCAGGACTGGAAATGTATATGAAAGGTTATTTCCTTACAGCGGACGTAGTCAAAACGCTTTTTGAAATTCATCCAAATCTCTGTAAATCCCCTAATATACACTCATTGTAGAAAAAAAAAAAACAGGAGTCTGGAAGTAGTTTTCAGAATAGAATGAAACTTGTGTGATTGTAACCTTGATATAAGTGATTACAATATCAGAGCAAAAGGATAAACTGCGGAGAACTGGCCCCTTGAAAGGAGGCTCCTGTACCCTGTTGGGCCACCTCTAGCTTGGATACAAGATGTGATACGGGTAGGCATGGATGCATACAGGTTCCATATGGTATCCTACAGCATATCAGTCGACACTTGCTGTAACTGAGCCTCTTGATCCTGGAAACTCACAGGCCGTAGAAGTTGGCGTTCCAGATGGTCCCTTACATGTTTTATTGCAGTCTGGGCAGGCTATGGAAGTGTGGCAATGTTGTGGTGGCATTTCTGTGGCACTTTGCTATTGGAAAACGCCTCTTGGAAGCCCTGCCATGAGAGGCAACACATGTGGCTGAACATATCACTGAGTTTTCATTGTCCCTCTTACCACTATGGGGGGTGACCAACTGTCATGTGTAATGCCTCCCTTCCCGTCCCACCAGACCATAACATCAGCAGTGGAGACAGTGTACTGTACAAAGGCAGGACTGAGGTGAACACGCCCGTCATCAGTGTCCAAACTAAACATGGATCCGCATCTGAAGACAACCTGTTTCTACTTCATAACAGTCCAGTTTTGTTGTTCATGACACCACAGCAAACGGAGGCAATGGTGGGTGGATGTCAAAGGCAGGACATGTAATGGGTACCGTAAGACCAAATGTCCTTCAGACAAGCGCCTGAAAAAAGAGCCTGTAACAATTAGGCCTCCTGTCTCTGGATGGCGGACAACAAAACAGTTGGAGCTGCTTGTACTTGTCGAACAATCCTCTCTACTCGTGGTTTGTCGAGGGTGCCCTGAGCCGGTTACCTTGGATGAGTGCCCTCACGCATCCCACTGGTCCCAAGACCTTCTAACAGTCTGGTAAGAATGGTTGGTGTCCCATACATGTTCTATTGGTGATACATCTGGCAACTGGGCAGGGCACAGAGGGGATAGCAGACAACAAAACAATTGGAGCTACTTGTGCTTGTTGGACGATCAGATGATCCTCTCTATTGGTGGTCTGTCGAGGGTGTTCTGAGACGATCACCTTGGACGAGTGCCCTCAAGCATCCCACTGGTCCCAACACCTTCTAACAGTCTGGTCAGAACGGTCCCGGTGGCGGCAATTCGTTGATACGACCATCCAGCTTCTCACTCTCCAATAATGTCCCCTCTCAAACTCTGTTAACTGGGTGAAATCTCTCATAGTGTCGTAGAGGAGTCTAGTGGTCAACAAGATCTACACAAGTGGAAAAAGAGGCCCATTACACACAAGGAGCCTCTGAGAGCCTTTTTATAGGCCAAGGGGGGAACCACTTTTAGGGCCTCAGGTGGCAATAGCATTGATCTAATCACACCACAACGCTGATCATTTGCATATCTGCCTGAGATGTAACTGCATGCCGAGTTTTGCAGTAAAAGGACAACTTCTTCTAGGGTCCGTATTATTAACAATAATAATTAATAATAATATTTTTTTTATCAAAGAGTACATTTAGAATATTTCCATTCACTGGCAACAAACACAGATTTTGTGAGGAACTGTAACACAAAACCCCTTGTGTGCATTAATGGAGTTTGCATGAAGCTGCAGTTGAATATTTGTGATGTTGCTCAGTCTATGGGACTGATGGAGACGGCTCAGTATAGTTCTTGGCTGCTTCCATCTGTGCCGTAGATATACAATGGAGCAATAGTGCATATGATCGACCGCTGCTCCATTCAAGCTCCTCCCATCTGTGGTCCCCAGTTATCAGGCTATTCTCTCCTATCCTGGGGACATGTCGATTATGAGAAAAACCCCTCAAAAAGGATTATGCCAAGTTTTAAACATGTCCACCTTAAATGGGATAGGGATAGGTGTCTGATTAGTGAGAGTCCGACCACCACTGAGATACCCCACCAGTCAGAAGAGGGGAGATCCTGTGCTCCCCTCCCACCATTACCATAAAAATGGAGCTGTGGTTCAGTGGCAGCGCTCTTTCGTGATTGTTGCGGATGCCCAGCAGTTTGACCCCCACTGTCACTTATCCCTATCCCGTGGTTGGAGTATATATTTAAAACTTAGTACAATCTCTTTAGGCCTGTTTCACACAGGCGACGCAATAGCTCATCGGTGGTCTGTGTGATATCGCAGTGTTTTCTCGTGGCGATTGAAGACACGTCACTTTGTAGTCATATGTGCGAGGATTTTTGGGGGTGCGCTTGAAATATAAGCCCTAACCTGGAAATAAGCCCTAGTTGTAGAAAAAAACCATTAACACATCACCTAAGAAGCACTATCTGTCTCCACTGCATCTTCTACCCGCTCCCTGGCTTGTCTTCTGGCCGGGGATTGGAAATTCCCCACCTCCAGGAAGTGCTGACTTTAATTGGCTGCTTAATGAACCAATCAAAGCCATTGTGAACGAACCTATAGGAAAGCAGGGGCTTTACATATATGCGATGTGTAGCATTGTCGTGAGAAAATCGCGCTATAGGCCTCAAAGCTACATCCACACAAGCGTGAATCTTGCATGAATATGAACTCCATACGCATTATGTGTGTGTATGTATGTATATGTGTGTGTGTGTGTGTATATATATATATATATATATATATATATATATATATATATATATATAAAACTTTTTTTTTTTTCCTTCACAGCGATGCCGTGAGGTAAAGAATCACTGCATGTCCTCTGAATGTATCACCCGTTGTTTTAAATGGGACAGTCAAACACACCGCATTCCGTGCAATGTTTCCCATTGACATCAATGGGAAACGATTGCTCATCGTCCAACGCGCGGGGAAACGAGGCGAAGGATCGCAATTTCACTGAAGTGATGCAAAAACCGCTTGCATCTGTGGTTACAATGCACATTGACAAGAGTGACATCGGGCTGGGTTTCTCAACCCAATATCGCGCTCGCCCGTGCGAATGTAGCCAAAGACCTCCTTGATACTAACATGCTTTTTGAAAATGCTTGTTAAAAAAAACAAAAAAAAAACGCTAAACGCATTGTACGCAGTGTATTTTATGAGTTATAGTTCATATCTGACAAAAAAGGAAAAAGGCTTGTGAAAAACTCTATTAAAAAATGCTGCGTGTGTGAAACCACCCTTAGGCTTGGTTCACACAGGGCGGATTTGCCGCGGAAATTCCGCCGCGGCAAATCTGCCTGCGGCCGCTAATCTCGGGTTTAGCCAGCCATGTGGACGAGATTTCTCAGAAATCTCGTCCACACGGGACGGCCAATCCGCTGCGGTAAGTCAGGCTGGAACCGCGGCTGCGGCAACCGCAGCTACGGCTTTAGAAAATGCAGCATGTCTATTTATTTTTTCTTTCCGCTGCGGCCACGCTCTCCTCCTATGGGAGCGCCGGCCGCAGCGGAAGGGCGAGCGGCCGGGCCGTTTCAAAGCCGCCGCGGGTTTTTACGCGGTGGTTCTCCCGGCGGAAGTCTCGCGCTTTTTGCTGCGGCCAGACGGTGGGATTTCCGGCGGGAATACGCCCCGTGTGAACCCAGCCTTACCGTTCTAACACAGTGTTTTCCCACAACAACCAATCAGATCACTTCTTTTATTTTGAAACCAGCTCAGAAAATAAGAAAGCTGGGATCTGAATTGTTGCCGTGGGAAACCCTACCATGTTCTTCAGTACTGATGTGTGAGCATCATGTCTACCAAAAAATAGCATCGCTAATCTTCTATAGTAAATGTATACAAGTCCCCGGTTCTGTTACGACTCGAGTGACATTTTCTGTGAGCGTTCTTCAGCACCAGGCAACGAATACGGGCGTAATTATAAATCGGAAACTCGCCGACTTTCCCTGTGATTTTTGTTGGCGATACAACCAATCACAGCTCAGCTTCCATTTTGTTATATTGCTGAGGTAAAATTCGGCTTTTAGCACTCCTCATCATTGACATTTGCTAAACGCTCGAAAATCGTGGCGCTGGAAAGTACCGTGATCGAACGGCTGTGTGAGAGGCTCCATTAAAAACAATGGGAGCTTCCGACAGCAGTTAGGCCTTAAACAAAGAAAACAAGGCTTGTGTGAGAGTGCCCTCCGCCTCCCTCACACAGACGCTTTTAAGCACTATTAGTGGGGCGTTTCCACGCAGCGCTAATCGCTGTCTAAAGCTCCCATTGTTTTCAATGGAGCCTCTCGGAGGGCCGCTCGATCGTGGTGCTGGAAATTTTCGAGTGCAGTCTGTTTTAGGTTTGACTTTTAGCACGCCTGAAGCATCATGAGGTATCTTTAATTCTACTGTCGGCGGCAGGGAGCTGCGGACAAAAGTGAAAGTACAATCATGGCAAAGCGTAGCAATTGAAATCGCGGCACTTTGCCCAACATCTGTGTGAGGGAGGCTTATACTGCTGAGGTAAAATAAAAGCTGTGCTGTGATTGGTTGGTATTTCTTATACTGCTGAGGTAAAATAAAAGCTGTGCTGTGATTGGTTGGTATTTCTTATACTGCTGAGGTAAAATAAAAGTGGCGCTGTGATTGGTTGGTATTTTTTTATACTGCTTACTAGAGATGAGCGAGCATGCTCGGATAAGGCAGTTACTCAAGCGAGCATCACTCTTCTCGAGTAACTGCATTCTCGTCCAAGCAGGTTCGGGAGGCGCAGGGGGGGGGGGGGGGGAGATCTCTCTCCGCCGCCCCCTCCCCGAGCCTGCTCAGATGAGAATGCAGTTACTCGAGAAGAGTGATGCTCGCTTGCGTAACTGCCTTATCCGAGCGTGCTCGCTCATCTCTACTGCTTAGGTAAAATAAAAGCTGTGATTGGTTGCTAGAGCTCAGCTTTCATTTCTTACACAGCTGAGGTAAAAAAAAACCTATAAGAGAAGCTCACACGGTGGAATTGAACTTGGATTCCTGCTGTGGCTATGCACACGTGTACCTGTAGATGCACATGGGATTTAGCCCCTTTTCAATAGGCAAATCCACGTGCGTAATCCACAACAATGTGCACTAGTGAAACACTGCTCAATTCTGCTGGAAAAAGGATACATCCAGACTGAAGTAGCCATTTCAAGCAGTGCAACCTGTTTACCGCGCACAAATGAATATGTAGGCAGGAAAAGTACAGAAAAATACGCTGATGCGCATGCAAAAAAAAATGGTTCCATAAAGACGTAGCGCAGAGGCGCGCACAAATGTGCATATGTCCGTGTGAAGGAGCAATCCATTCTTCTGGAGATAAAATCGCAGTGGCCGAGGGCCCCTAGGCGTCGCAGTGGCCGATGGCCCCTAGGCGTCGCAGTGGCCGAGGGCCCCTAGGCGTCGCAGTGGCCGAGGGCCCCTAGGCGTCGCAGTGGCCGAGGGCCCCTAGGCGTCGCAGTGGCCGAGGGCCCCTAGGCGTCGCAGTGGCCGAGGGCCCCTAGGCGTCGCAGTGGCCGAGGGCCCCTAGGCGTCGCAGTGGCCGAGGGCCCCTAGGCGTCGCAGTGGCCGAGGGCCCCTAGGCGTCGCAGTGGCCGAGGGCCCCTAGGCGTCGCAGTGGCCGAGGGCCCCTAGGCGTCACATCTGAAGATTGGTAAAACTTTGAAAGACATGAAATGTTGCTGTGTCTCATCTGGCATCCGGGTGGCTATCTCTGATTGAGAGGAAAGCACATGGGTCTTTGGGGAATTTTAAAGTTAGTTTTACTTCTACATTTACAGTGGAACAAGTATTTTAGGTATGTATTTAAATATTTGAATGGCTGTCGCCCACAGTGGCTGTTCTGCACCTCTCCCTAATGAGCTATAAAGACCTGTCAAGTCATCGAACTGGAACTCATATTGTGTAGAACCCCCTCTAGCCAACTCGACATTACATGGATTCCACACCACATTGCCGAACAGCCTGTTTCTCTCTCTTTATGCAGAACACATGCACTCTCCACTGGGGCCATTGTATGTGGGGAAGGGAGGAGTTCACTGAGGTGGTGATTGGCTCTATCTAAAATGTGTATGGCCAACTTTAAGGTGCATTTAGACAGAAAGATGATCGCTCAAAAGATGGCTTTTGAGCGATCATTTTGCATAATCTACTAATTAGTACTAATGCCAAATTCTTTGTCCTTCCAGCGGGGCTAACAGTTGAGAACAGGTGAGACCATGCAATCAGCAGTTATCAGCTCTCCCTGGGCAGAGCACAGTGTGCGGTCCTGCCCATCAGCTGTCCTGTTGAACTACGGTTTTCAAGCCGAACTGACATCCATTGTTCGACAAAAAAAACTGAAAGATGAGCACATTTACACGCAACGGTTATCGCTCAAAAGATGGCTTTTGAGTGAATTTTGAGCGAGAATCGTTGTGTCTAAAGGGGCCTTTAGAGTTTCCACAGGTGGAACAAGCGTCGGTTAATTGTTTTCTAATCCATTTACGGAATCACCTGTGATAAACTGGGACACTGTAAGCTTCTTAGACTTAGTCTTCAGTGCCTGTGCTCACATTTTATATAAAGTACGCATGAAGGTTACCTCATCATTACTGTAGTCAAAAGTTTGAATAATATGAGTGTTAATTTATAAGGATGCAATGACACAACCACAATTTATTTTCCTTTTGAAGATCAAATTAATGCTTCATATTCCGTTTACTTGAAATTGAGCAGTTTTGCTGATATTGAATCTTATTTACTAACGGAGGTTACACAAAATGCTGCAATTTTTGTAACCTTATGGCCTTGTGTTTATTTAGCTGCACGTCTGTACCTGGATGCCTAGGTTTAGCGCTGCTGCTGCTTAGTTTCTTGTTTGACTCCTAGATTATCTGTTTATTGTTCACCTTGTGAAAGACTTTTAGATGTGACTACAGAGTGCTAGTCTATCCACTGTGATTGTTCCCAGCAAGAGAAGCCACGTAACCTTGTAGATATGATACCTGTTAATGGCTAACCTTAAAGGGTATCGTATCTACAAGATTATGTGGTTTCTCTTGCTGGGAACAATCACATTTGGCTCTACTGGCTAAAGGCCCATTTACACACAACGATTATCGCTCACAATTTGCTCAAAAGCCGTCTTTTGAGCGATAATCGTTGTGTGTAACTGTACTGACATCATGCAGTTTTCATTAAACCATCGCTCATCGTTGTCTTTCAGCATGCTGAAAGACAACGATGATCCTTATCAGGGATTCACAGGGGGATACAGCTGATACTATTGTTTCAGCTGTATCTCGCTCCCTGATAACAAGCTCGGTATGAAGAACAGAGTGGTCCAGCTCTGTTTTTCATACCCGGCACAGAGCGCTCGGCTGTAAAACAGCCGGGCGCTCTGTGCAGAAACCGGCTGTATGCAGAAGACAAGCGGGGAAACCCCGCTTGTCTTCTGCATCCTCCGCTGGGAGCGCTCGGCTGTAACAGCCAGGTGCTCGGAGTGGGGGAACAGCTGTATGCAGAAGACAGCGGGGACACCCTGCTTGTCTTCTGCACCCTCCGCTGGCAGTGCAAGGTGATTGCTCATCTTGAGCGATCATCTTGCGCTGTAAATGACACAACGATGATCGCTCGAGAGTTGCTTGAGCGACATCTTTTGAGCGATTATCGTTGTGTGTAAATGGGCCTTAACACGGTGCTAAAGTTTTTTTTTTTTCTTCAGTCTATCCACTGTAATGTTTCAGATCAGTCACCCGTGCCGGACATTCCCAACTTCTTGATGTTTAGTGACCATTGCTTTTTTTCATTACACACTGGAGGTTTTCAATTAGGCTCCAAACTGGAGACTCTTTTATTATATCCTATTTGGTGAGACATGTGACTGAGGGCTGCCCTCCTCCCCCCTGTTCATGTCCGCACATCAATACGCACATGACCAGAAGGGGTTGGCAACCTTCCTGGTCCAGGCTCTTTGACCAGAGAACCTTCTTGTGGAGGCTAAACTAGGGGGAAAAGAAGAGTAAATACCTTGTTTCAGATCAGGCGAGCATCTCTCAGCTGAAGATATCCCTGCCATTCTGGAAAGCTGCTGAAATAGAGAGGAGTAAGGCTGGGTTCACACAGGACTGAAATCTCGCAGAATGACCGCATGGAAATACCCACGGGAGAAATGCTGCTTCAAAGCCCATGGGCTTCGCCGCCTGCATTCCGCTGTGGCTATCTCCCCATAGAGAGGAGAGAGGCCGCCACGGAAACAGGGAAAGAATTGACATGCCGCATCTTTGAATTCCACGCTGCATGTCAATTTCAGCGCGGCTTAGCTGCAGCGGTTTGGCCAAAGTGTGTGGATAACATTCTTGGAAATCTCATCCACTTTGCTGGCAAATCCCGGGATTAAAGTCGCAGTCGGGATTTCTGTGCAGAAAGTCCACATGGAAATTTTGGGGCAATTACATGCCGTGTGAACCCAGCCTAAGTCTCATTTTGGAAGATTTCTCTTCATTTCTGGTATTTTGTGCTGGAAAGAATAGCATGGTCTGTTGATTTAAGACGGAGGTTTCTGGACATCAAAGTTGCCACCAGGACGCACCAGCAAGTTCCCAGTATCCTTTGTACCGATGATGTACAATTACTTTTCCTAAAAGAGACATTACTGAAGTATTTAACTGCAATTAGAAGATGAAGTTGTCTGCCATTAACCCTTTGCAATCCAATTTTGGATTCAGGGTTTCCTAGGGGGATTTCTCTTTCTGCCATTATACAATGGCGCCATCTGCTGGCTAGAGCCAGTACTGCGGTATGGGACATGCTGGAGAAGCCCCCAAACAACAGAGTGGCCAGTAATATACAGTAAGAATACCCTGACGGACGTCTTCAGACATCGGAGCTGTACAGTCTTCAATCAGAATGTCTTTAGATGTCAGACAGTGGATTGGAAAGGGTTAAAGTAGAGAATTTATGTTGTAGCTGCACTAAATGTTGGCCACTAGAATGTAAGTATACAGATTGCGGCTTTCAAGACAACATCTGGCAAAAAAAAGTAGTGCTGCCAATCACAACACTGACCCAATTAATTATCGGGGTTAATTTTGTCATCCCTTTTTCTTCTGACGTGTTTTTTTTTCTTTTTAATAATTAGCCAGATCAGAAAAAAAACAAACTATGAGTATGAGATGTACGTCAACGAGTCCTAACTTCATCAATATTCAAATGTCCAGGAATCTTACTTTACATGAAACTTCACGTAAACTCCTAAATGTTTTATATTTAGAAATTCAGCTTTATCCAGGTTAGTTTTGGATAGTGATGGAAACAAAACACCTTGAGGAAGAATGGGTTATCTTGAAATTTTCTCTTTCAGTGGTCCACCAATATTTTTTTCCTTCTGTCATTTCATTGTATTTCTATTGGTCTTCCTTTTCAGAGATGCATGGAAATGGAAGACGGTATCGAACAGGAAAGAAAACTTTTTAAAATCAACTTGCTAAATATGGAAGGTCAAACGAAGAACATGGAGACGAAAGCCCGAAGTTATGCAGATCAGAGTAAGGAATAAGACCCTCTTTTGGTCTTCTCACTATCGCATTCCCAGTGTTGTGACTTTTTTTTGTGGTGGTCTATCAATCTAACTATAGTTCTCATTTATTGATTAACCTCTTAGTGACCACCCATACATGTTATCACACCCTGGGGGTCTGGGCATTATTCTACAGAGCCGTAAAAACACGCTGGCCCTGTAGACTAAAGCTCCAGAGTTGGGGAGTGTGACAGCTTCCAGGTATCGGAGGTAGCCAAGAGCCTGGAGCTGTCATAGGGGCCACAGTGGGGTGCCCCAGTCACACGATCGCCGTTATCCAATGGATAACGGCAATCGCATAAAATTTTAAAAAAAATTAGTTTAATCTTCCCTCACAGATCAGATCCATGGGGGGGGTGGGAGATGGAACTATTTACCTCTGGCCTCCGCAATGTCCCACGATGATCTGGTCCTACGAGGACCTGATGCCAGCTTCTGCGTATGTGCGCTACCCGCAAATTGTCGGGCGCAAGAGCCCGAAAAATTTAAAATCTCCCAGCTACCAAAGGTAGTCAAGAGCAAGGAGATGTCACCTGCGGCCCCCGGTCACGTGATTGCTGTCTTCCAATGGATAACGGCAACCATATAGAAGTAGAAAAAAGTTTTAAAAAGAAATTCAAAGTTTACTCTTCCCTCAGGGATCATATCTGTGAGGGGAGAGGAAATTACTTGCCGAAGTCCCCTGGATTTGTCCACCAACAAGATCTTTATACACTGACTTTTTCTCGGCTTCTGCACATCCTCCCTTCAGCAAAATTGAGGACGCATGCACAGAAGCAAGAATTGCCCAGGAAATTTAAAATCTCCCTGCTCCTGGTTACCAAAGGTAGCAGAGAGTCTGGAGCAGTGATTAGAGGCCTCGTTTAGCGGTCCCTGGTCACGTGATCAATTTTTTTTCAATGGTATAAAAAGGTGGCAAACCTACCTTAGGCCGGTCTCACACGACCGGATAGGGATTATGGATTTCGCAAGCGTTTGATCCGCAGTGATGCATGGCTCAATCAAACGCATTGGATTACACAATTCTGCTCACATTAGTAGTTCAGAATTACGTAATCCATTTACAGGAAATAGAAAGCAGCATGTTCTATTTTACCCCGAATATCCACGACCATTGTTCTCTACGGTTGCGGATATGCCTGCAGCCCATACGCAATTACATTGTGTAAGGCTACAGGTACCCACATCATCGCTAAGCGACGGTGCGGAAATTATAAACAAAAAAAAATGTGTACTGTGCATGACCACCTGCGAAAGTACACAGTTATGCGCAGCACATTACGCAGACTTACCCACAGCCACAGCCAGGCTCACAGCTAAGACCTGCTATGGCCTCCACAAGCGGATTCAGCATATGGCTGTGTGAGCCCGGCGTTATTGAGATCGCTACCTGTAACACATAATTTACTAGAAGCCCCGGGAACACTTGCCTTTCTGCAGTTCCAGGAGCAGCTTTCTAAGCGCTTTGTGTGTGAGACCACCGCACCTCAGCAAGTTTATGAAGCCTCAGATAACGCCACTTTCTACACCCCATCCCTGCCACTAAGGTCAAGAACCCCCCCCCCCCCCAAAAAAAAAAAATACAGGTGGTCCCCGACTTGCGAACAGGTTCCGTTCAGGGAGCCCGTTCGCAAGTCCGTTTTGTTCGCAAGTCCAACAAATGGTATGGAGCGGGTGGATCCCGCTCCATACAACGTCGGTTGCCGGCTGTTCTTACAGCGGGCACCCGGCGGCAGCAGTTCCGACGAGCCGCGCCGCTTGTCAGAACTGTTAACACTTTAAATACCGCTCTGACAGCGGTATTTAGAGTGTTAACAGTTCCGCCGAGCGGCGCGGCTCGTCGGAACTGCTGCCGCCGGGTGCCCGCTGCACCCGACGTTCAGGGGGCCCGTACAGCGTCCCACGATGAGATCGCGGGACGCTGTGCGGTTGCTAGGCAGCCAGGGACCTCCTGAAAGGCCCCAGGGCTGTCTATGCAGAGTGCCCATCAAGCGCACGGCTTGATAGGCGCTCTGCATAGACAGCCCTAGGGCCTTTCAGAAGGCCCCCGGCTGCCTAGCAACCGCGATCTGACCGGACAGGCTTCTGTCAGGCTTGATAGAAGCTTGTCCGGTCCCTGCACAGTATGATGTAATGCCATAGCATTACATCATACTGTGCTGTACAGATAGTTCGTATCTAGCGAAATTCGTAAGTCGAATGTTCGCAAGTCGGGGACTATCTGTAAATAAAAAATTGTTGGGTTTGCAGCAAGCATGAGAGGAGGAGGGATACCCGGTTTTATTGCCCCATGTGACCTAGCCGCGCCTCTGTAATTACCCCTCTTTTGAGAACTTCCACACAGTTGACATTATTATTTTTAACTAAGATTTAGGGAAATTCAAAAACAAAAAAAGGTAGTTGAGGGGACTATTTTTAGGGAGTCAATTTTTTTTTTCCCTGTACAAGTGTGCAATGAGGCTTGAGGTATGCTGCTACTTGCACAGTGGCCCCAGTAGGGATAGTGATCCCCACAGTAGTAATATTAACCCCTACAGTGGCCCCAGTAGGGAGTGACCCCGACAGTAGTAATTACCCCCACAGTAGCCCCAGTAGTAATATAAAGCCCTTCATTAGCCCCAGTAGTAATATTAACCCCCTCAGTAGCCCCAGTAATAGCCCCCCAACCCATATACTTACCTCCTCTGTGTAGTCAGCGGCGCTCATCCCCTTCTCAGCGCTTATCCCAGGGGCACGCACTGACGGCCGTGTGTGCGCCTGGAACGCTTCCTCCCTTCTCCTTGCCCTCGGAACTAAGAAGGAGCTGTGAGGGGAGGAGGATCCCGGGTGCACACACTGATGTGTGCATCAGGGATAGGGTTGGGACATCGACACAAAAATATCGATAGTCGATAGTTTGTTCAACGATAGTCGCTACTATCGATTATTGTAAAGTATTGGTGGAAAACTATCGATATTTCGATAGATCGACTTTTTTAAATGCTGTATAAAAATAAAACAGGTCTAGGGTTAATAAAGCAACACAATCAAGAACAAAAATTATAGTTTTCTTCTAGAACTTTAAAGTGTTGAATTTTTTATTAACTTCTAACTATTAATAACATCATTAAATATATTAAAGCTATAAATGAAAATAAAAAATTACAGATGAAACCTAGAATTAAAATATATATATATATATATATATGGTATATGAAGAGAAGTTTTTTATCATTGGCGCCAATAAACGTTATCTAATGAGCCAACAAACACACTGAAACAAGGTCCTGCCAGCTACAAGGATGCTGGTTCTGACACACATGATCTCTGTGTGTTTGTGGGGCTGCGTGCCCTGCATGTTTTCAAGTTGCTGCTGAGGGACCAATGGTCTCCATGGCAACTTGTAAACAATGCAGGGCCTGGTAACGCGAACGCAGTGCCCCAAACACAATTGTAATTGCGTTAGATGGCTCTCCTATCTTTTCTATGGGCACTGCGTTCGCGTTAGACGCTGATCACAAGACATGTCGCGTCTCCTTTTCTGGACACGACCTTCATGCATTCAGCGCAGCCCTCCATCTTTCATTTAGAAAGCATTGCCTACAGCCATGGCGTTAGATGCAAGCGTTCAGAGCCTACATCTAACGCGATGAACAAACGCATGTGGAAAAGGGGCCGAAGACCGCACTGTTTCTGAGAGTCGTTTTGCCTGGAGCAGACCTTATTGGTGACAAAGAGTCCCTTAACACTTTCCAAAAGTTTCTAGAACTTGTTTATAAGTTCATTAGTGCCGCGAGCAAAACTACATCCTGTACAACACAAAGGAAAGGGCAGAATGTAAAGAAAGAGGATATGGTCACTAGACCACAAGACACGGTTCTGCTTTACAAAAATCAATATTATATTGCCTTAAACTATCGATGTTACCGATATATCGGACATAACAATATCGATGAAAAGCATCGCCAAAGCATTAGCGATATATTGATATTTTGATATATCTGTTTTAAACCTTAATCAGGGATCAGCGGCGCTGAGCGATTACCGGCCGGGGAGCTGCAGCACCCCAGCTGGTAATCGCCATCATGGTGAGCAGCCTTCGGCATGAATGCCAGCAGAGAGAGCTCTGCGTGCCATTGGTTTGCCACCATGGGTGTAGGAAAACAAAATGCTTTTCAAAATTTTTATAATTAATGTTAAATTTGTACATCTCCTAAATGGTTTCAAAAAAACAAAACAAAAAGAAAACCTAAAGTTTTTCAAATGTGCTTCCAGAATAAAGTAAACAGATGGAAATATATATCTTATCAAAAATTTGTTCAGTGCGTTTGCACATATTTAACATACTGCAATTGAAAATGTGAAAAAAAGACAATTTTTTTTTCTCTAAATTTTCACAATTTTGGTGCTTTTAATAAATGCACACAAATTCTATCGGTCTATTTTTTTTTCTACCTAAATGAACTACACATATGTAGCAAAAAAACAATGTCAGAATTACCTAGATGTGCAAAAACTTTACGAAGTTATCCTATATTAAAGTGACACATTTCTGATCTCCACAATTTGGACTGCTCACTAAGGGGTTAACATTTATTTTGTTCACTTTTTAAGTTTGGATGAAAATGGTGCGTGAGCGTTAGGCTGCATCCGCACGGGCTACAAAATCTCGCCACAAAATCATGGCTACAATGTGAAGCCCATGGTTTCCAATGGGTTCTTCCACATGAGCGATGTTTTGTAGCGAGATTATGTAGCCCGTGCGGATCCAGTCTTATTCCAGGGCTCGGCACAAATGTGTTTTCATATAGTGAACTTTCTTACAAAAATTAAGTCTTACTTTTGTCCCCTTTGGGGACTTGCAGCAGTGACCAATACTTAGTATTCAAAAACATTATTAAGTGTTATTGCTTGTCACGCTGACCTGGTAGACATGAGCTCCACATGCTAGAAGTGGGGGGGCTTTTTTTTATAGATCCCTGATAGCCATGTTAACCCATCAATGCCTCACAATTGAGTCAAGTGGTGCTGATGGTCAGATAGGAGGAGCTTCTTACCACTGACAAACACATTTTAGATGCCACTCTTGCTATTGACCATGGAATCGAAGGGATTAAACAATTGCCCTCATGTTCACGGCTGTTATAAATTGCCCGGGCATCAAGACTGTACAACATGGTCTGCGTTTCACAGAAGTAGTCCTCTGAATGGCCATCACAAATGCATTAAACGTCTGTCGTTAAAGGGAACCTGTCAGGTTCTAGAAGCACCATGAACTCATTGGCTCCTAGTACAGGGGTGTGTTTTCTATACTTGCATGCCTTCCCAGTTCCTTCTTTGTCCGCCAGGGAGACAGCCACTTAGTCCTTGCATCGGGCTCATCTCTGCATTCTGTGTTTGCAGCTTACACAGCGTTTGCTCAGTGAATGAACGAATGAGTCCGATGATGGAGCAGATGGACATCAAAGGAATGGGGTGCTGGGTAAGGACAGAAAACACACCTCTGGACTTCGCAGCCCCCATCCTACAAGCCCCATAACTTTGTGTATGTTGCTCATAGGACGTGACAAGTACACCAAGAACTTTGTATTTTCGAACTATAAGATGCACTTTTTGTTAGCAGGACAAATCTCTTGCTAACCATTCCCTTTGCCTGCAGTTAGGGGAGCCCAGCAACGCCAGACCCTGTGACCGCTTCCTGATGAGCGGATAGCACCCCTGGAGAGAACTGTGCGGCCGTCCTTGGCCTCCACATTCTCCCTACCCAACACTGAGCTGTTTCATCGGTGCATGAGAAGCTGAATGTGAGGTTCACATGGCCATAAGCTTTCTGTCACAGCGATTTATAACTGTTCATCTCCCTCTCTGGTTGCAGCATGGGGGACATGAACTTCGCTGAAGCCTGAAGGAGGCAGCTGTTATCGGGTCAGACAGGACATAAATGTTACGTGTGACACAGACCCATCACTGCATGTCCTCCTCTTTAGTATCTGCCACCTATCCTTTCCATTAGTGGTAAGAGTAGGACAAACACTTCAATGACACAGAAATACATTAGGGCAGATTTATTCCTAGCCATCAAATAAGCAATGTTTCCATTATTCTTCAGCCTCTGTCGGCTTCAGCTGTTAAAATGAGTACACACAAAAGCAGTATATGAAATACAGTTGTGGCCAAAGGTTTTGACACACAATTCGTTTTTCACAAAGTTTGCTGCTTCGGTGTTTTTAGCTCTTTTAGTAGTTTTCTACTGTATACTGAAGTACAATTCTTAGCATTTCATAAGTTTTTAATTTTTTTTATTTTTTTTGGACAAATTTAGGCAAAGACCTCAATATTTACAATCTTGACTCTTCCCTTTTCATGAATTATGCAATTCACCCAGCAGGCAAGCCGGATATTTGCTTCTGGGCGAGCCACTCTTGCCTAATCGGTGCTTGGAGATCAGCACAATTTCTGTGTGTCTGTTTTGTTAACCTGCATTTTGAGGATTGACCACTTGTTTTCAATCAGATTGAAATTCAGGGAATTTCCTGGCCATGGACGCAAAATGTTAGGCCTCATGTCCACGGAGAAAATCAGGCCCGCCGCGGATTCTTCACGCAGCGGGTCCCTCCTTTCCCGTGGACATGAGACCTAAAAAGAAGATTTACTTATCTGTCCGGACGCTGTGGATCTTCCCTCCGTCGTGGCCAGATCTTCTTTCTTCGACCTGGCCGATGTGCCCGGCATCGCCGGCAGCATGCCGCGCGTACGCGCAGTGCACTTTTTTTTTTTGAACTCCTGCTCTCCTGCGCTCCCATGCCAGAGAGCAGGAATTCAGCTGCGGGTGTGCCGCGGATCCAGACGGCTTCCATAGGCTTCAATAGAAGCCTGCTGGAGCCGTCCCTGCGGGAGACCCGCACCTAAATGGAGCGTGCTGTGGGTGTTTTCCCGCACACACAATCCACACCTCAGGGGAAAATGACATCCGCAGGTATTTAACTACCTGTGGGTGTCCAAAGCATCCCTATGGGGCGCCGATCACGTGTGCTGTGACCCGCTGCGGATCTGTCCCCATGGACATGAGGCCTAAATGTTTTGTTCAGAGTCACTTTGTTACAACTTTTGCCTTGCGACATGGTGCTACATCATCATACTGGAAAAAGCATTGTTCATCACAAAATTGCTCCTGGATTGTTGAGAGAAGTTTCTTTTCGAGGATGTTTAGATCGTTATTCATGGCAGTGGTCAACACTGTGAATATTGAGTCCTTGCTTAAACTTCATGTATTCATCAAAAGTTTAAAAACGTGTGAAACCAAAATTTGTGTTGGTCTCAAAATATTTGGCCGTGATTGTAGTGACGTTATTACCCTCTCCACTTCCTTGGACCACCAAGGTGGTTTTATTTAGTGTGAAATATTTTCCCCCTCTGTGTGCATCCTATAGTCAGAAAAATGTGCTAATATCCCAAATCAAGTGATTACCTGTAAGTGGATGGCTGCAATTAAAAAAAAAATAAAAAATCCTTGTGAGTCTAAATAGCTGTACAGTTTATATTTAGAGATGAGCGAGCACGCTCGGTAGAGGCAGATACTCGAGCGAGCATTGCTCTTCTCGAGTAACTGCATACTGGTCCGAGCAAATGTGGGGGGGAGCAGGGGGGGGGGGGGGGAGAGAGAGCTCTCTCACTATGCCCGCCGCATTTGCTCGGACGAGTATGCAGTTACACGAGAAGGCCGATGCTTGTTCGAGTATCTGCCTTTACCGAGCGTGCTCGCTCATCTCTATTTATATTGTTTTTGAAAACTTGCGTATTGTCGCTTCCATATTTTCTGATTCTGGTCCACAGGATCACAAATTGTTCCCACATAAAAAGCTTTTGTTGTATTTAAAGGTATTGTCTGATGAAGACAACCACTTTATAAGTGGAGGACTGCCCAATTGCTGCGGGTCTGACTTTTCTTACTCTGCCTTGCTTCTACCTGGGAAAGCCGCGGCTGGCCAGATATGTTTCCTGTGGTGCCCCCTATAATGAATCCATAAAAGAAACAAATCTGTACCTTTTTTGAATAATGTATCCTAACTCCTAAACACTTACCATGCAAAGTGTACAACTCTCACATCAGACTGATGCATTGTTAGTTTTTCACAGGAAGCTGACCAACATCAGGTTATGGCTACAATGACGCTTATGTAAAAAGTGTTAAGGTGGTCATACATATTAGATGACGGTCGGTTGATCCTGCTGATCTTGGTAGGGCTGGCTGACCGTCTATGGGGTGATGGGGTTTCCCAAACCCCACCCCTCTTCCCCTCCCAAACATGCATACACCCTGCCGCCCAACGGCAGATGTCATGGGAAAGACAGTTTGGGAATGTTGGATTTCAATTTGCGCGATTCTCTGTTCCCATGGGATAGAAGTTTGGCCAACAGCTATCTGAGGGGTGTATGGGCGTATATGTATATGGATGGACAGTACAAGATCTTTCCAATGATCTATCTATACCTAGGTCTCTTATTATAACCAACCTCACCCACTACACCTAGAGGAAGCAAAGGGCATAATCATTGGTGAAAATTCTTAACTTTTGGAGTAGTGAGAATATGGAACTCTGCCACACAATATTGTGATAGTTAATCCATTGAACGGGTTTCAGAAGGGCCTGGATGCCTTTCTTAAAAGCTATTATGTCACCAGGTCTAGTTATTAGATTTCTGCAGATGGTTTATTGATCCAGTGAAGAAATCCGCTGTCAACCCAAAATAGCAGCCCCAAACAATCCTGTGTTAGGTGCAGGTCTAGTGCAGAAATCCCAAACTACAAAATGATCCCGCACTCAAACCAGGGTGCAGAACACCATGAACTTTATTCCATAAAGATTAATAGATTAGGTTAATATAAGGACATTCTGCAAAGTTTCCACTTGCATGTTTAGACCCTAGTAGAGTACGTACTCCTAGCGTGACTGGAGACATGTTGACTCACTATTTTATGGGGAGTGGGAACCACTTACACACATGCGGGTTGATTGATCACAGGAAACTACCTTGCTAATGAGCATTATGTGGAAAAGGTTAGGACTATGAATAAATAACATGCAGACCAAAACCTTCTATATATGCAAAGCAATCTCTAGTTGAAACCCATGGGAAAGTGGTTTTTAGTGTTAGAATCCTAAAAGTCTCTGGGACTAGTAAATATGGATAATATAGTCCTCAAGTAGGAGGGTCATGTGGTGTCCACACCGCCATTTGTAGGCATGTCCTGATTGTAACATCTTTTAATCTTAATGAGATAAAGTTCTTGGTTTTATGCATCCCTGGTTCGAGTGTGGGATCATCTTCTAGTTTTGGTTTTCAGTATTCATCCTGATTGGAGTGTTTGGAGTTGGGAAATAATTTTCTCTACAACGGGGGTGGGGCAGCAATTTCTTTCTGCCTCATACTTTGATGCACCTGTCTTTTTTTTTTTTTTAAAGCAAATTGGCCTTCAATTTATTTTTTTCATTTTTTTGTAATTCAAGATCTAAAGCTCTATTCAAACCAGTTTGGGGCATGTATGTAATGAGGGTGATTAATGAGTGGAGCAGGTTACCACAGGAGGTGGTGAGTTCTCCTTCAATGTCTTCAAGCAGAGGCTGGACAGACATCTGTCTGGGATGATTTAGTGACCCTGCATTGAGCAGGGGGTTGGACTCGATGACCCTGGAGGTCCCTTCCAACTCTACCATTCTATGATATATAGATAGATATTTTGTTACAAACGTATGCAACTCTATGCCGATGTTGCGTCCCATATGCTACTGGTTTAGAAAAATGTACTTGTGTCTACTTACAAATTCCCTGTAGTTTTTACATAGGTTTATTATCTTGTATATGTATATATGTTAAGCACCAATAAAATGCATTGCTAATTGATATATTTTAATTAGTTGCTGGATTGGAGGAGCAGAAGACACTCCTGAATAAGGAACTTGCCTCACTTACACAACTCCATGCTAAGGTAACCGAGTTTGAGTTTTTCTTTCTTTAAAAAAAAAAAAAAAATGGAAGTTCTGAGAAAACCACTACTGTGATGGACCTGAAGTTTCCCCGGAGCAGTTAATTGGCTTTAGGGTACATTCACATGTTTAAAAACTATGAGAAGAGCCACCTATATTTTGGGATTGAAATCTTCAATAAAAACACTGCTAGGAAGGTTTTTTTTTTTTTTTTTCTGAATTGCAAATGGACACTTCAAAATCGATACCCTCACCCAAGACTTTTTCTATTTCTTTGTGATGTGTTTTAATGACGCAGCTTTGTGCATCTGAATGTTTTACGTTTTTACATAAAAATCATTTTTGCAGTTGGTTATTATGTAACCGCTTTACTTCTATACTTCAGCGTACTCCAATACACTGAGAATTTTGTAGAATCCACTCATCCGGCAAACCGATGGGAGATGAGTAGGAATATCTGGGGCAATGGGATGTGTAAGATGTTTATTGCAGGTGTAGGGCAAGATCTGTCAGAGGCGCTATAAGAGATATAGTTAAAGCTGATTAGGATTTACACGCATACACTCCGCAGCATCCCTGTCTGTCTGCACAAGGGAAAAGAGATCTCCGTACAGGAGTGAAGCTGTGGTAGGTCATGAGAGCTAGAGAAGGCAGTAACATCCTGGACCCACATCTCTAATTTCGTATGTACAGGTGCGTCCACACTTAACTTTGAATTTTGTTAAGCACTCTAATGTCTAATGATACAAATTAAATTCAATATTGCGGTATGCCTACAAACCTGTCAACTGGCTGCAATTCACATGACATCCACTGGGTGGCCACACATAGACATGTATAGCATATACATCTCCTGACAGAGTATCATGAAATCATGTTAGGTTGAGGTATTTTAAAACCTACATGTTTGATTTTGTAAAAAGGGGCTAGGCGTGTATTGTATAGTGTTACGTTGTAAAATGATTAACCAGTTCATATTCATCCTGCAGATTGTGAAGAACTATAAAGAGTTAAGGTACCAAAGAGCACTTTCATCTGAAGCTGTTCGACTCTCTGGACATAACGCTGCACTGCAGGGCTTGTGAGTAGCACTGAGGAGTATTGGCAACTTGCAGTCATAAATTGCAGCAATGTGTCCATGCTGGTTACATATATTGTCAGTTTTTAGGTTAAGGCACTTTTCTGCGTAATGATTATAGTTTAAATAATTGTTGTAAACTAGCAAAAATGAACGATAATCATTCAGTGTAAACATGGCCAACGATTGAACGACAATTCGTTCACTTATCAATCATATCCTCTATCACAGAAAGGGAAATATAAAAACAAACACTGAAGACGGCCAAAATTCGTTCATATGATGGCATATGAGCGATAATCATTGCGTGTAAACTCTGCCATCGCTCACTCTTTAGCTGATTGATGATTTTAAGGTGAGCTTAAAATCCATTGTTCAGCCGCAGGGAAGACAACAGGGACCGCATGCTGTGTTCTGCACAGTAGTCGGCGATTACATTGTATTCTGCCGACAGCCCTTGCAATAGCAATGGAGCTGTGTGCAGAGCTTAGACCACTTGCTGTGCTCTGCAAACAGCTCCCAGAGGCCCTTTTACACGCAAGTGAAGCTAATAAAGTGTTAATGGACATTAGTGTCTGTTAACACTTTATGCAAAATGATCACTAAAACTGACAATCTTTCAGTCATTTGAAAGATTGTCTTTGTGTGTAAATGGGCTATTAGAGTCCCAGAATACCCATTTTAAGCCTCAAACAGTTGAGTTGACTACATTTCGCTTTATATAGCTCAAGTTGAACTAAATTTAAAAAAAAAATGTCTCCAGGAGTGTTGGGGCTGACCTCTGGGATTTATACTATTACCAAGAGCAAAGGCCTTTTAAGAGCCTCCTTTTTCCCAAGAGTAGTTTTGGGTGTGTAGTCTCTCTCTATGGAGATAAATGGTACCGACAAAAACGGCAGAAGCGGGAAATGAAGTCCTATTTAACAGAAAAGCCAATCTATGAAGATATATTATGAACTGAACAAGCTCGCTGCTTATGTTAGCATCGGATGTTGGCGGCATTGAAAGAAATTTAAACCTTCCTACCAATATCCGGTAAATGTTGTTACCATGTGACAGATGGCAGCAGAAGGGCAGTCTGACGTAATTATGTCTAGCATGAAAGTGCATGTAAAGCAGCTGTGCAATTAAATTCCGCCATGCATAAAAAAAAACCTGCCCTTCTTGACATTCATTGATGCTTGCTGAACTTTTACAGAGACCAAAACAGTGGATGCTGGCACAGTGAGGCGGTGGGTAGTGCATTTCAACAGTGGCATAAAAGGCAAGCTACGTTCTGCGTGACCATGTACAGCTGTCAATTACATATCCACTGCTTGGTCTCTGTAAGTGTTCAGCAAGCGTTAAATGTCAGTAAGTGCGGTATCATGTCAGACGCCATTCTGTCACACTGCCCCTCTGCTGCCATACTGGCGGGAAGTTTCACACTCTTTCGCCATACCACCATCCTCTGCTTCTGATGCTGTATGCCAACCTAACAAAATAGGAGGAATTTAGTTTTGGAGTAATCCTCGTATTTGGATAACAAAAGTGAGAGGAAAAAGTAATGTAGATGAAGGTACCGCTTAATGTCTGTTATTTGAATGATGCTTGATTCTTTTTAAGAAACAATTGAGGCTAAAAAGTCTGACCCCCATAAGTGGGATTATGGCAATAAAGAGAAAATGTCCATGTGGAGCAGTTTATTACACCAACATAAAAGGCCTACACTTGTTGGCATCCTATGGGAACACAAACTGCATTGCCTTGCTACGGCCCCACTTCCGGATAGAATTCGGTATGAGTTTGACCAAGGCTCTGCTCAACTGCATTCAGTGTGTACACCCAGATCCATGCCCTACAGCTGATGTAGGTGCCATTAAATCTCACTAGAAGTAAAAAAATGGGAAAAAGTGTCTTGCAGGATGACCTTGTATTGGAAAGTGCAGGTATGGCAATACATACTATCCCAACACATGTCATAAAGTTACTCTTTAGTAGAGATGAGCGAATGTACACGCTAAGCAAATTACTCGAGCGAGTATTGCCTTTTGCGAGTACCTGCCCGCTCTTCTCAAAAGATTCGGGTGCCGGCGGGGTTGAGTGGTGAGTTGCGGGAGTGAGCGGGGGGGGGAGAGATCTCTTCCCCCCCCCCCCCCCCCCCCCGTTCCTCCCCGCTCTCCCTCGCCGCTCCCCACCCCCGCCGGCACTCGAATCTTTTGAGACGAGCGGGCAGGTACTCGCAAAAGGCAATACTCGCTTAGTTTGCCTTAGCGAGTACGCTCACTCATCTCTACTCTTTAGGCATCCGGTTCATTATAGGTTTATGCATATCCAATGCTATGTGAGCGAAGCCTTGCAGTATCTTAGAATGAAATAAAAGCTACAGAAGCTAACCTCTATTTATTTAGCTTTTCTGTTGATTCTACATATAAAAGACCTTGTCTTGTACTTTTGTTCTGCGCTTTCCTCCCTTCCTGCGATGACGTTATTCGTAATCCTCGTGAGAAAGTGACTGCTTCCACTACACTTCTGCCACACCAGATTCTGACCTACAAGACATTCCCACAAATCCTGTTTTCTCTGCATGAATTTCAGGCCGTATTATATAACTTCATAACTTTGTTTTTGAAGAACAAAAAGTTGTTTTATCAGCATTCTGGTAAAATATGTGGTATACTTTATAGTCGCTGTCAGAGGCCACAAAATGGGGAAACCTGTTTTCCAAGACACTCTCCCAAGTTAGTATTATGTGGGTGGCTCTGTGGCTGAGAGGTTAGCACTGCTGCGTTGCAGGCCCAGACTGTAGACTCCAATCCAAAATCGGGCAACATCTGCACGGAATTAGCGTTTTCTCCCTGTGTGGGTTTCCTCAAAGTAGTCTGATTTTTCCCACATTGCAAAAGCATACGTGAGATAAATTAATCATATAAAGCTGCACAAATATTCTACATCATTTTTACTTAAAGTGGTTATCCTGCCCCAGTAATTTTTTTTACAAAGTGTTATATAATAACAAATGGAGTAATAGTCTCCTGACTAGTTACTTGCTGCACCCATGTCGACATTTCCCAGGTCCCCTGCTGGTCTCCGTTCACCTGCCTCTAGTCATGAGGTGTCAAAATGACATGTGACCTCTGAGGCCAATCACTAGCCTCCGTGGTGTCAACAGTTCACTGTTATGGCTACTGGTTGGCTGCAGCAGTCACATGTTGTCAACACTTCATTGCTGGAGCTCGGTGAACAGAGACCAACTGGAACGGGAAACGTCACAGTGGCAGTGACTGGACTAAGTTGACGATTACACCTTTTTGTTTTATCACATTTTAAGCTAATGGTAAAAAAAAAATCTATCCATCTCATAGGTCTGAACAACCCTTTAAATCTGTAGATAGATTTGAATGTAGTGCCTTCATTTTTATGCTTCACATTTTGTTGGAAACATTTGCCCAAAATTTAAGCTTTTGTTGGCTTCCCTTACCAAGACACCAAGCTGCATCCCATATGACGGATACCATTGATGAACCCTACTGACCTTTAATACAATCTGTTGGGTTTCGTTGTGGTCTCCCTTGTTTTACCAAGAAGCATAGTACTGCATGCAGAGCCGTCGTTCTCCTCAGATGTGCCAAAATTTGTGCCTGCACCATAAATGTGAAAAGAGCCTAATGGTCTCTTTACACAGGACCGTTATCAGGCACTTAGGTGTCTGACAGTTGTCGTAGCGATGATCGTTCAGGGAATGGATTTGGGAGTGGGACAGAGATCTCTTCTGGCCGCTCGCCTCCATTCACAGTAAACAGGCAGTCGTTCACAGATTAACGATCGCCTGTTTACTTGACCCGATCATCATTTAATTTTTATGCCTGACTAAACTGAACGACTAACGATAACCGAACAAATTAACATTCCTTGTTCAGTCGCTGGACCAATTATCATCCAGATATGCATGATCCAGCGAAAATCTGAATGATCATTGTTCCGTATAAACGGGCCCTTAAATCCTCATTTATCAAGGAATTTTGTGGCAGTTTGGGGCTTTAATACATTGCAAACTTTGATGCACACTGTTTTGCCTAAATTAGATCTATTTCACTTTTGTGCCATGAGCAGCATTTTTTAAAAAGGGAGCATGGTATCCACAGTCCGACATATTTATCATAATTTAGGCCAGAAACTGGAGAAAATTATGGCGCAGATTTATGCCAGGTCGTAGCAGGTGCCTCTACAAAAAATTGACACTTCTTACTTCAGTGCAGTTTATACATCAAGACAGGCTTGGATAATGCATATCTTACTAAATCAAGGCCTTAGAGCCTAAAAAAAAAAGAAGTAGATCACGCTTGGAACTAAACGTATCGACTTAAAATTTACTGTTAGAATTTCACGATCATTTGGTCCTTCAATTCTAGAGAGAAGAAGATACCTCTGCTAGACTTCCAGGAGGCTCCACCATCTCTAGAAAGTATCCCTGATGTTGGCTCCGACCTCGCTAGTGAAAAAGTAAGTCAAATTGACATTTTAAATTGGGTTGCATCATCAACCTTATGACCAATTTTAAAGTTCAATTCTCCCCAAGTCTCCCACTTCCCCTCAAGTCATAGACGTGCAGGAAGCCTGTAATTTGTGTTTTTTGGCAGTTACTTCACAGTGGAGAAATGTGTTGGCCAGTCTGCGGGACTGATACTAAGGGAACAAAATAATCACTAGTGAATTTCTTTCCCTGAAAGCAAAATACTAGAGAACAGCAACCACATGTTAGACATGGAAAGCACAAAGCAAACTCAAGGAAACACATGGGAGCTGTGAATGTATTGTAACAGACTGATGACTGTAAGCTTTATGTATCGCTTTACAAAGACCTTGCCATCCCTCCGGACTTGTATTCTTCATGAAATAACAATTCGGAGGCAGTTCTTCTTAGATCTCTACGTTGTGCTGTACCGCTGTTATTTGTGCTAGAAATATATGAATCAATTGCCCATGGAGTGCCGTCCAATCAGTGCTGACTGTTTAGGGAGACGCCCCCTCACAAGGGGCGGGCAACCCCCAACCCAGGAGAAACCAGAGGAATGGCACAATGCAGAGGTATGAGAAAAGATGCTCCAGGATTATTATATGGGGAGTAACACTGACACATCAGGAATGCTGATGGGTACTCTTCAAGGGTTTTTTCCGAGAATCCCTCCCCCATCCTCACACCACTCACCTTCATTTCTGTTTTAAACATGTAAATCCAGAACAATTTGCAATATAATTGCTGTACAAATGCTGCCAATATGGTGGCTTACTGTTTCTGGTCATGTGATACCTGCCATAGTATCTTTTTCTCTTTCACTGACGTCCCATAGCTTCTTGTACACCAGTGTCCCATTTAAAGTAACAACAGCAGTGATGCAATCTACAGGGGGCTTGGAAATCTAGTGGCCTCAACAAGCATGTGTTTTTTGTTGTTTTTTTTTAAACACCCGGCACGAGCACAGAGGACAATTTTTGACTCGGGCTGATTTGCATTACATGTATGGTAGTATAGCAGAGAAGGATGAAGAATTTGGTGGGGCGGGGTTGGATTATAGGATGTTGGGTTTAAGAAATTTTGAAACCGGTCTAATTTTTTTTCCATTTTTTTGCATGTATGCAGCTTAGGTTGTTCTTATGTTTTGTGCAAATATGTGTTTAATTGGAGCAGTGAACTCTAGAAATCAGTTAAACTGAAATGAAGAGTGCTAGTAGTTTCCTTTCTATACACAGCTTCTATCGATTTTTTTAATTTTTTTTTTTTTTTGCAATAGATTTCCATATATCCCACCCCATGTATAGAAGGGGTTTGGCTTTAGTTCAAACTAAACCTACTGTAAAAGGATCTGGTTGTTCTCAACGTCTTGTATTGTTACTATTAAGACCCAGACGAGCAGGTCACCTCATATGAGCAGACTGTGATTCATATAGTTATTTGCTCGGGTCATGGCCAGAATGACATTTTCATGCAGAGAAGTCACATTGGAATTCACTTCTATTCTCTGGTTGTGGGTTTTGTTGTGTCTGTATTTCTACGGTGTATTCTTGGTTCTATATATCTTTTATTTTATTTTTTACGTGAAGGCTTACCTATTTCACTATGTATATATAATTTATGACATTACTGGACTGTACTTTTTTACTTCACTTCATTGTTTTTAGAAACTGCACTAATAAGAATCAGATTTAATATAATACCCCCTTTCTCAGGTTTTAATTGAAGAGTGTAAACCAGTCATCACAGCCACCAATTCTCAAGCTGGCACGAATGGCCTCCCTAAAGACACGTCCAAAGATAATGTATCTGCACTAAGAGATGAACTGCAACCACAAGTTGAAGGTATAGAAGGGGCAAGATATTGCACCAACATGACCAACGACAAGATCTAAGCTACTGTATTAAGTATATAAGTTGTCTCTTTATGGAACATTATGGATGTTCTAGAGTGGCGCTCCATGGGTAACATTGCCAGATTGAACAGCTCCCAAAGACCGTGATATAATTTAAAGGGGTATTGTCATATGAGGCATTTATCACCTCTGAAATCAAAATGCTAACGACCACCTGTCCGGGAGTGAGTGAATTACATGTTCCACCCACCCAGATCACACGACAGTGATGTCATCAAAGGTCCTAAAACATGCAAAATCTGACAGCAGCCGTGTGCTGACAGGACCTATGATGTCACTGTCGTATGATCCGTCACCTCAGCTCTGTGTCCATGAGTGAGTTACATGCTCTGCCCCTGATCATTTGACGGTGATGTCATCACATCCCTGTGCAGCTTATGGGTGGAATACATCCACTACAAACACCCGTGGCCTCAGTTGCTATGCAATACTAACGACAACCTGATTGTGAGTTACATGTGAAGATTCCACTATCATGGGATCAGTCACCGGGGCTCTGAACTTCATTAAAGAGCTGCAGAGCCGGACAGCAGCCGCGTGCTTGCAGGACCTGTGATGCCACAGTCATGATCAGTTACGTGTGGGAGGAGTCTGGGGTCACATGACCAGAAGGTAAGAGTCCTGTGTGTGTGCAGGACTCTTCTGTGCTGGTTGTGATCCTTGTTGTATGGGATGAAAAATGTATGTAGCAGATCTACATGTGATGTACATGTAGCAGAGCTGTAGCTTGACGTGCATGTAGGTGGCTGCTAGAAACACTGGTACTACAATTTCCTAATAATTACTAGTATATGCCATAAGGGTCTGATAGGTGGGATTCAGAGAAACCTGTGCCTATCAGGTGATTGGGGGTCCATTTTGGAGAGGAAGGATATTATAGGTTATAAACCTTAGGTTAATTGTTAATCCGGGTATACAGGCAGGTAGGAACTATTAGGGGTTGATCCAGGGATTAGTCTGATTGCCATTAGGGAGTTGGGAAGGAATTTTTTTTCCCCAAAAGGGCTATTTGGCTTCTGCTCTTGGTTTTTTTTTGCCTTCCTCTGGATCAACAGCACAGGAGGATGGACATTGTCTTCATATGTTACTATGTTACTATATTTCTTTCCCATTATGTAGTACTCCCATAGAATATGGGACTTACAGGAACTGTCTAAAAAGTTTATAGCACTCATAAACTATAATTCAGAGAGCTGCATTAGATGGCCATTATTTCCATTTCAATTATGTTTTTCTGGAGTAAAGTCCTTTTTGAAAATAGGTTAACTGAGTATACAGTGAGGGGAGTGGGAAGAGAGGTCCCGGCTGACCTTTGTAATTTAAAAGTTAATGGCGCAGAATAACTAATACAGTTCTAGCTAGAAGAAAGCCAAGAAAGTTCTCCACCCCCCCTTCCCCAAGCTGCTGCTGTAGTTTGATTGGTGTCCAGGAAGACAAAGGAGATAAAGGCTTGGGTTTGTTTGGAAATATTGGGGATGCACTTGTTTGTTAGAGCTTCCTATGGGACTTTGACATACTCATCACTCTTACCGGAGTGCACCATGTGAGTTTGTTTCAAGGGGTAATGCCAACACACAAGGTTATCTCCTGACCACAGAATAGGAAATAACTTTGATTGATATTGTCTGACAGCTGGGTCACCCACTGATTCCGAGAACGGGATATCCGAAGGTGCCTACATGAATAAAGCTGAGGTTGCACATGTGTGCCACTCCATTCATTTCCGTTGGAGCGCTAGAGATTGCCAAGCACTTGTACTCAGCAATTTGTAGCCATGCACAACTTTCACTCCATTCATTTGGGGGCCGCTGTTCTTGGGATCAGTAGAGGTCCCAGCTTTTTAATTACTATTAAATTGTAATTTTAAAAATGCTTCCGTCTCTTTATATTGCACACATGGATATTCAGTCAAAACCGAAGAAATTATAGTATTTATTCAAAGAGTCTAACAAACAAAACAAAATAACTGCTGGTCGAGATCTTTGCACCTAAAAAAAATCCAACCTTCTTTTCATCCAAGAAACCACCTTCAGCCTTTAAACACTCCTGACTACTTTCGGCATCCAATTACTAGATTTTGTGGAATGGTTGGTTGTAATTGCTTCCATGAGGCCTGCAATATATTCCTCAGGCTTTCTTGAGACATGGAAATGGTTTCCGTCCTTCACAGTCGAGTTCTTTTCACCTTTCTATAGTTGATTTAAAGTTGCTAAGGTTTCGATAACACAGCGGAAATATTTGTAAACGCGCTGACCACGGCAGCAGTGCTGATTGACATCTAGACTGATCACTGTTGTCAACTGTATGCTTACCTCCAGGAGGTTACATTTGGGATAGGTAGCTGTTTACTGACCTACAGTAATGTTCTCTATTAGTGAGACAATACCCATGTTTTTCAGTTGTTAGTATTTGCCACAAAACTCCGAATGCACATGGTCGCCAAAGACTTTTTTTTCATGGCAATATTTTGATTTCCCTCTTAGAACATCCACTTAATTGACCAGTGCTGGTAGTCACATCTGCTGAATCTCTGCACCTGAGTCCTCTTGGACAAGTGGAGTTATCACTGATATTTTGCAGGCCAGCCAATAAGAATCGGGATGCTAAAAACTGCTTCTTCTCGCTGGCACTTGATACATTAGATGGGCGTAATGAGAGAGAATCAGAAGAAAAGCATGGAGTAAAATAACAAGTATATAACGGCAATCAAAAAAGTGTGTGGAGACACCCAGGGGGTGAGTGGATCAGGGGATGGCACAGTCTATCCCTAAGGAGAGCACCCAGAAGGGGTGTGAGGACACCTAAAAACTAAGTAAGGAGACTTATAAGGCAATGCTCCTCTGGGAAATTTCTGCAAATCAGAAAGATGGAAAAATACCTCCACAGCGCCATCTATTGGATAGAAGCATTCCTTCAATTCAAAGTGATCTTTACACAACACAGCTTCTGACCCACGTCATAGGCCCCTTACAGACTAAGGCTTTTACCACATTAGCGCATATTGGACGGTGTTTTCATGGCCGGCTAATATACGCTTCTATCTGGGGTGTAGAAGCTTGTGAACGGGCGCACAAATCTAACGTTTGTTCGCCCGTTCACACGGCATGGGGCCCGGTGCATATGCAGCTGTACTGAAGATTTGTGAAGAATTCTAAGTGGGTGGAATTTTTATAGTAAAAAAAAACAAACATTTGCACCAATTGTGTGTGTTTTGTTTTCTCTTCATCATGCAGTATGAATAATGTGATATTTTAATAGTCAAAATTTTTACAAACTTGGTGATACCAAGTATGAGTTTTTTGGGGTTTTTTTATGGGCGAAAAATAATTATTTATGTAAAAAAAATTTCTTTTTTTTAATTAGTTCCCATGGGTGACTTGAACTTGTTACCACTTTAGTGCTGCAGCATATATTACTTTTCACACCATATTAAGGCTTTCTTCTTCATTAGGAGCAGTGCTTCTAGAGTAGAGCACCTCTATAATAAAGCATCAGACCTGAATGAATCGGACAGAAAAATAGGGTGTCTTCTGTGTAAAATCATTGGTTCAGAGGCACAGTAGGACTGTATAGAAGTCTGTGGGGCAGGTCATTACAGCAGCACAACTCGGCCATGTGAGAAGGGCTGGCCTAACCAATGGTTGCTTATGCTCTAATTTGTACTCCGATTCAGACTTATTGCATTTGTTCTCCATTGATTTATACATTTAGTGTCTTTCCATAATACATTTGTAATGCTAATTACTTTTTCTGTGTGTGCACTGTGTAGAGCCCCCTCAGCCAGAAGTACCATCTGTCGTTGATGACATCATTAATTCTACTCCAGAACTGAAGCTTGATTCGGAACCTTTTGAAGCAAGGTTAGACTAGTTCCCCCTTCTAATGTACGATTGTGGTGCTGGTGTTTTTAGATAAGTGTTTCAGAGAAGACAATGCTGAAATTCCACCCTATGTATCTTTTGTTTATACGTTATACATCTGTTCTTGTTGTTCACCCGAGGGTTTTACGTGTGTTACAATAATTGACTGTCAGTTTTCAGTGTCCGTGTTATACGTTGTCTGGTGACAATATATTTTTTTTTTACTGACAGGTGCACAGGGCTTAAAGTAAAATGAACAGTACTTGGCTGTCCTGAGCGCCGCAGACTCGCAGTCCTCCCGGTCTTTGCGTTGGAATGGACACCATGTGACGACTGCTGCCAATAGGAAGCCAGAGCATCGCCACCTGTTCTCCTGGCGTCGGTGCTCACAACCTAGGCACCGTGATGCCGGGAGTTTGTAATCTGTTGCTATGGCCTTTGATTGGTTGCAGCAGTCACATGGTGTCCATTCCGAAACCAAGACCGGTAGGACTGTGAGATTACAGCGCTCAACCACCAGGGTTGAGGCTTGGAAATTACCGTATGTTATATTATTTTAAGCCCTGTGCACCTGTTAGTAAATAATTTATTGTAACCAGACAACCTCTTTAGAGATACTAAAACGCTGCATGACAAAACCGCTAAAGACGAGCTTCATTTCTGAGTCACTTTAACTGGTTGAGGGACAGGACATTTTGGTTCTTCAGGACCAGACACAGTTTGGCCATTTTGATGTTAGTTTAATGACTAGAAATTAGTTGTGTGTTTGGTTTTTTCCTCTTCACCCATGACCTCACCTGAGAAAGATAATAAAAAGATAGAATCTCTCCCCACACCTAAGTGGTTTCTCTCCTTCAGGGAGACCTAAGGTTACTTTCACACAGGTGGGATTTTGCTGTAATACACACCTCAGCATGCAGTTGAATCTGTTGCTGTTGAGATCCAGCTAGATTCTGCCTGTGTGAAAGCATCCTTAAGGCTCTGGTGTGGCAGAACACAAGGAACGTCTTCCTTTTCTTCCACTATTCTGTATCTGGTGGAAAAAGCTTTGCAAATGAGTAATGGAATAATTCCCTCACTGTGCCACCTTTTGGAGGGTAGCTTCCCTATGAGTCGATATCTGACATTTCAAAGGGCCTTGCAACATGACTAACGATGTAGGCCAAACCCGACTACTCATGTAGAGAGTATTTTTTTTTGACATCCATGCTTTCTACTCTACAGCAACCCCAGTTACAATGATTGTCACAGTTAGTGTTGTGGAGTGTCAGGATAGACCCAGAAACAGCTTCACTGTCACACGATCACCGGTATCCACCAGATACCGGTGATCGCATTAAAGTAAACGTAAAGTTGCAGTTGCCACAATCCGGGATATCCTGCGCAGCTGAGACCCAGGCCGGCACTGACTTCCCCGGGGGGAACTGACTTCCCTGGGGGAACATCTAGGGACCTGTAAGGTCTCCTGCGTGGAGATTATCCTGTGGGGCCACCTTGGCCTGAAGATTCCTGGGCTCAAGTACCGGGCGCTGATGGACAGAAATGCCTGGCTGGGACCTTCCCTGCTCGGCGGATCAGAGCGGCCCTGTATTGGAGGCATCTGCAGGGGGTGAAGAGCCTGCCTGCCCTCTACTGCTGTGAACTGGGTGATTGACGCTGCTTTTAAAATGACATTTTTGCAACAATATGACATTTTTTTTCTCTTCTAAACTGCATTAACTCCTGGAAAAAAAACTGCTGGGTCAAAATACTCCTGACCCCCCCCCTCAGTGAATATAGTAAGGGGTGTAAATGGGGTCATTTGTGGGGGTATCTATCATCCTGACACCTATGAACCTTTGCAATCTTGGCTTGGTGTAGGAAAACAAAGTGTTCCTCAAAATGTTGATAATCGGTGTTAGATTTGTACTTCTCCTAAATGGTTAAGTTTTTCAAATGTGCATCCAGAATAATGTAAACATATGGAAATATATATCTTAACAAAAATTTGTACAGTATGTTTGCACATATTTGAGATATTGCAATTGAAAATGTGACAAAATGACAATTTTTAATAAATATACACAAATTCTATGTCTGTTTTTACCGCCTAAATGAAGTACAACGTGGTGAAAAAACAATGTCAGAATCCCTTAGATATGCAAAACCTTTACCGAGCTATTCTATGTTAAAGTGACATATGTCAGATTTCCAAAATTTGGCCTGGTCATTAAGGTGCAAACAGGCTTGGTCACTAAGGGGTTAAATTACATCAGAAGCTGAAAATGGGGCATATGGCAGGAGACTTTCCTGACAGAACATCTGATAATGTGCTGTAATACTTCTGTACAGTAATGCATACCAATGGTTAATTCCCATAGGTGGTCTCAACAATGTAGAAAAAAATATACAGAAAAATCTGTTATTAAAGAAATGCTTTTATATTGAAAAATCTAGTAAACTACACCGCTCCGTAGATGGAGAAATAACAAAGTTATGGCTGTGTAAATGTGGCCACACAAAAGGCATGTGGGAATGATGTAATTGGGATATGTTTTGCCTTGTGTAATATGCCTTCATTTTCACAATAGATGTAGTATTTAATGTACACCATTTCTGTGTTCTTGTGTCCTCACTCAAGTACCCCAAAAGGAAACTCTGATCTTGGAGAGGAGGCTCGTGACCGCAACAATGATTCGCTTTTTGCCGAGATGTATGGAACCAGTCCAGAATTTATTGCAGATGTCGATGAGGGTGCTGACTTACAAGGTATTGGACTTTTTTTCTTATTGATTTTGTTCTACATCAGGGGAATTGCTTAATATTCACTATGTTTCTGTAGCAATCGCCATAGAATAATTTACCGTCACCATAAGCAAGCAGATGTATGGGCCATGGTATAACAGTTTTGTGTCTTTAAACTTTCATTTACCTGTCTGGCATAACTACAGAGCTCCCCTGGTAAGCCGCAGCTGAAGCCTAAGCTGGCCATAGCAACAGAGCTGTGCTGTCCTTTACCACTCGAGAGTCAATATAGGAAATATACTTAAACAGGATCACGCTTAATGGCGGTGCTTGCTGTGTGATCAACATAAAGTTCCAAAATGCCATTGGGAGGTCCACATGATGAAAACCCAGAATTCTTTTATTGCATAAACATACAACATGTTTCCAGCCTGCACTAGGCCCGTCTTTGGCCACAGTTCATCGAACAACCAAACTCTATTTTAAACAGGTATTGTTCGTCGGCGGTCCTAAATCTGTACCTCCCCAATGTGAAAACCAGCGACCTGCTAAAATTAAAATCCATGTTCTAACCTTCTCACTTATAACCTTTTAAGGGACTTCTAGTAGATCACATATTAGAAGTCACTCACAATGTTGTAAGTGAGGAGGTTAGAACATGGATTTTATGTTTATTTGGTCTTCTGCACACATGCCTTCATTTGTTTGAATGGTACTACAGCCTTTGGAACCAGCATAGGTTTTACGCCCAATGTTTTAATTATGTTGCTGTGTCATTTTATTCTTATCGTGTCATTCATTTTTTCAGCATGTGACATACTTCCAATCAGGCCGGGCTTAGTACAATTCTTTCCGGCGCACCGTGCACTTAATACATGACGAGGCCTCCATTTGGTTTCAGGGAAATATATGCCAGTTTCTTGTGTAAATTATACATCTGTCAGTTTGGGGCAGCTACCTTCCCCCTCCAAGCAAATGCCACCCACTTTTTGAAAAAGTTGTGAGGCTGGCACAGAAAGAAGAAAAGGTGTCAATCTTTGCGCAAATAACCCCACTTGGCAAAAATTAGCACCTTTTTACGCCAGAAACTCACGTAAAACCTTTTGTAAATGTGCCCCGGGGTCATTTTTTTAAAGGTATCTGTTCACTTTATGTCCACTTACATTTTTGGTTATGCATTCTACAGGCTCCTTCTATACTCTAAATTATGATTATACTGACATCTAGTGGCTAGTGTGAAACAGGAGCAAACCACTGGATTTTAGATTAACAGCTGCAGCAAAACAGAAAATATCTGCAAAATAGGAAAAAATTCTTACAAAAAATGATAAAAGGGGTTATTTTCTGCATATAATTTTCCTTTAATCATTTTGCTGCCAGATTTTTTTTTAGCACCTTTGGTAGCCAGAAAACCTTTCCAATTTTTGACATGCACAGATAAATGCCAAATTACTAAATAAAATCCTAATAAATTTCCATATAATTTCTGAAAATGGACAACCTGCTGATTGCAATTATCTTGCATTAACATACATCTGCACCTAAAACGTTTATTAACTTGCTGTATCAACTTCAACCTACTGTATATCGGGCTGCATTGTGGACAGAGCTTTGATTTTTGTTTTCAAACCAAGATTCTTCTCTTTAAAACAAGATCAAAGCTGTATCTGTAATACAGCCTAAGATACAGATACAGGCTGTAGAAATACAGTTGGGAGTTAGGGGTGTAGTAAGAGCTGCCGGTATATGCAACTCCGAATTCAAAATGGCTATATCTCAGGCTGTACGTAGGAGATACAATAATACCTCCATTTTCTGCTAAGAATGTATCTTGTCACCTCCGGAAGTGTGGTTGGTGACAAGATACAGGCTGCTTGACAGCCCGTTCACACCCCTAGGAGCTGATTGGCTGGGATGTCCGCTGCCGCCGGCCAGCGGGTAGATTGCCCCGCTGGCACAACCGTCACCTTTACGATCCCCCTTGGAGCACACAGCGGCTATAGGGGCCAGGCTGACCCCCTAGAAACCCAACAGACAGCGGCCCTGCAGAGTCAGCAGCGGGGTACGGAGCTGTCATCAGCCAGAGCGCGGTGGGGGAAACCTTCTCTGACTGCAGCGTCGGGGTCAGGAGCACTGGAGCTGCCAGACGAAATTACATTAGCAGGGTTGGGAGATAGGTGAGCCCGCAGGGCTGCTTTCTCCAAAATGTGAGTGCAGCAGGGTCGGGAGGTGGGAGACGCCGCTGGACAGCTGCCTCCAGGAAAGTGTGACCGGCGGAGCCAGGACGCAAGGCAAAACTGATGTGAGTGAGCCACGGAGAGCGACAGCGGGGAGCGGAAAGCAGCGGAGCACTGATGAGAACAGTGGGCAGCAGAGGCTGACATGCCGAGAGAATTGTGTGAGCACCAGGGCCGGGACACGAGGCACACCTGCAGCATGTGGGGAAGCGGGGAACCCAGTCTACAGTCCACAGCCAATCGGGAGCTAGGAGCGTGACAGGGGCGTTCATCACTGCTAGCCCTGTCAAACCCCTAGCTTCCAGTGGTGACAAGATACAATAATACCGAAAATAGGTTCATTAAATTGGGGTCAGCATGGTCATTTTGAGTGGTCTGTGATTATACATCCTGATATGCAGCAAGCTGTGATGCACTGTGTGCTCTGACACCTTTCAATTGCCTTCATCACTGAAAATAATAATTATGGCTGCTGAGAGGTAAAAAAGAAGAAAAAAAAACTTCTATTCATTAAGGACCAAACAGGTTTGGCCTTTATGGAGTTAAATATTATGTGCATTATTTACACTTTCCCTATATACACAGATTATCTGTGCTCCTCTAAATTATCATAAAATATTCACACTCTGGCTGTAGAATTTGTTTTATTCAACTGTCAGAAAAGACAGCTACATTATTTTTCAACATAATCTCACTGTTTCTCGATACATTTTGTCCATCTGTCAACAAGCTTTCGTATTCTCTCATTAAAAAAAATTGTTTTAGGCTGAGCTGCGAGCCACATGCACCGCTGTCTTCACCTCTTCTTCAGACATGAATCTTCATCCTCTTTGGGCTTCTTTCAGGAGACCTCGTAGGTTATTGTCAAGATCAAGATTAAAGGGAAGATGTCTTAACACCTCAAACTAACGTTTTTGGAGAGCGTCTGCAGTATGGGCAGTGTGCGGATGTACATTATCATGCTGCAACACAACACCCTTGGATAGCAGTACTCTGCATTTTAGAATTTTAGGCTTCCGCTCTTCAGTGAGCATCTCACTGTAACAAGCGCTGCTGATTATTGAACATTTTCTTTTATGTAGGTCAAGTGGGGCAGCCATTTTTTATTACACTGCAGCAATTGACTGACTTAAGGCAATTTTCTGGGCATAAAATGGAAATTCTGAAATCTAGGATGTATAACTAAATGGCAGCAACCTGTGCCTTTTTTATCTGCCCCTCTAGACCCTCTCCCTTATTCCGTGCAGCCACCGATCCGCGGCTGTGTTTACATGCATCACTTCCACAGTAAACACAGCAACAGACTGTTCCCTACAACTCCCGGAATGCCTGTTTACCTGCCAGAGCTGTAGCTCCGCCCCTATCTCACCGGTCCTACAACTTACTAGAGCCAACCTCCCTCTCACTGAGAGAGCCAGAGAAGGCCTGCAGGCAGACAGACCGGACCTTCCGGGACTCTAAACGGCACATGAGTAATACAGTGCAGTGCTTCCTGTCCTCCCATCATGCACTGCTCACAGGATGTTGGAGGTTATGGACAGGGGAGGAAGTAGCAAATGGGGACAAGATGTCAGAGAAAGTAGAGATACTTTTCAGGTGGAGAGTCATGTGACCTTGAAAATGAAGGTAGCTGATCCTGTTACACAATGACTTATTGTGGTGATATACATTAGATTTTGAAATATTAGTCTGGGCTCGGAATACCCCTTTAACACATTCAGACCTGCACAGCAGTGACTGTGGAGACTGCAATCTGCAACAGAAAACATTGATAGGCCAATGAGGCCAACATACGTTTTAACATAACTGGCGTGCAAATAATTTTTCACTCCCTTGTACATATGTTTCTCTTCTTTTCAAGGTGGTACTCCTTTAGATGCTCTGTTGGCGGAGAACGCACGGCTCAGGGATGCACAGTAAGTAGGCTGAATAAATGCATATTTTACTCCCGGAATGATTTAGTTTGGTTTCGTGTATTAATAAAATACAGAATTACGTGTTTTTGTTTTTTTTTCTTTCTATTCAATAATTGCATAATTCGTATGTTGTGTTTTTTTATATCTAAAGGTTTGTTCACATATGGCTTTTCACAGAAAAAAAAATCGAAAGTCTGTTAAACATAAAACCCATAAGTTGTTTTCTAATTAGCATATTGGCTGTATGCCTGGACATTTGTGAGTTATGTTCCAGAATTTCACATGTTTAATATAGGCTTTGGACAAATAACTGTATGAAGGTCCTTTATAGCGGTTTTATGTGTGCATGTATCAGTTCCTGATCTTGTGTATTATGTAGATTTTTCCCAAGAGCCTTTACCCTTCTAAAAACTATTTGGCTCTTCTCTGTATGATACATGAAGAGGTCCCATCACACAGGTTCTGGAAAACATTATCTATCTTTGTAAGAGATGTTAAAAAGCTACAGAACTATTCACCATTTTAATGACCAAACACTCTTTTAGCAACTTTTGCTCGCGTGTCTTCCTGGTGCTAACTTGATCTCCATGGCCTACCAGAGTAATGGTTTTCTTTGTGACACATAGGGCTGTTTTTACTGTTCTTCACAATGCCTATAATAAAACAAAAAAAGAAAAAGTTCTTTAAACTAAGCTAATTACACATTTACATTAAAATTATAGGTTTGTAATTTTAATTAATAATATGTTAAGTTTTGGGTTGAGGGGAGGCTAATGACCGTGTGGGCAGTGTGTGTGCTCTGATTTTTGTATTTTTTTATCCTTTTATTTGTAGTTCATTTCATAATTTCATTTTCTTTTGTTTGTATATATAAATGCATAAGGCCGAATGCCCACGGACGGATTATTGCTGCGGGATTCGCGGTCAGACCCCCCCCCCCCCCCATGAATCCCTCAGCAATAACTTCCAAAGACATGCTATGTTAACAGATTCTCACTTGCCCACGAGGGGCAATCAACTGAATTTTCCGCTCTCGGGGAAAATCGCAGCATGTTCGATTCATCATGGAAATTTGCGTGGACGGCTTCCATTGCAGTCAATGAAAGCCGTCCGTCCCGCAATGCCCCGCGCTGTGAGCACTGCGGAAGCATCACGGGAGATCACGTCAGCACTGGCTCTTCATGCACTGCGCATGCGCGCCAGCTTGTTGTCAGACTCTCCCTGCGGATCAGGAGAGGTGTGTATAGGGTCTCTGGAGGGCGCCATGTCTGATTCTGCTGTGAGATTTCGCAGGCGGAATCCGACCCGGCCTAAATGCAGGAGCTTTTCACACATTCATTTGCACTTTTCCACTGTAACTGCGGCATTCATAGGAGAAAAAATGTTGATCAGGAGGGGTGTCGTGTCTTCTTAAAGAGAGCACCCAAAAAGTGTGTGGAGACTCCTAGGGGATGAGTGGGTCAGGGGGTGGTACAGTCTCTCCCCAAAGAGAGTACCTAAAAGGGATGTGGGGACGCCTAGAAGGTGAGTGAAGAGACTTATAAGGCCATGCAAGCTCCTTTTGGGTAATTTATGCAAATAAGGAAGATGGAAAAACACCTCTGCGGCGCCACCTATTGGATAGCAGCATTCCTTCAAATCAATGTGACTTTCTAACAAGTTTTAACAATGATTGGGAACAGGAAGCCAGAGAACCATGCACATAGACAGCACTCTGTGGTGGCACTGCTGCCCCTAATCAATATGTAGACTGTGAAGGAGGATAAAAAGCAGTTATATAGCCCATGTTCACGCGTAGCTAATTTGCTGCAGGTTTTGGTGCAGATCTGCAGCAGATTTCACACTTTCACATTGAAAGTATCGGCAGATTTTGCCAAGTTTTTCATTGTGGTTGTGATACAGAATTTGGTGCGGAATGTCCATTGAGGACATTGCGCAACATTTTTCACTACCAATGAATATAAAATATAGCATATCTGATATATCTTCTGTGATAATGAAGGATGTGTTTTATTAAAAGGCAGCGGGAGAGTCGGGATGCCGCCATAAACTTAAAAGTAGTCAGTGTTTATCTCCATTCACTACTATTTTTTTCCAGGACTGAAGTGGATACAGCTAGAAAGAGTCTCATTGCAAGAGTGGAGGAGCTGACTGCAGAGCGAGAGACTCTTAAAAGCGAGGTTGAAACCGTAATGCAAAATCTGTCTCGCTGTGAGTTCAAGTTAAGGGAGTCCGATCAGGAACTGCAAATGTGAGTATGTAACAGTGATTTTATTAAGGTAATGTCATGGTGTTCTAGTAAATCTGCAATAACAGATCTTCAGCCAGATTATTATAGAGAGGTACTGGCTTGCCCAAACTTTCCTATGCAGACATTCCATTCATCAGAGCAAAAATGTTATTGTAATTTGCCAAGAATGACTCGAACATTCATGGAGTTGAACAATAACCATTTTGCTTACCTATGAGGTCAGATGTTTTTGAATCTTTGCTAATTCTTGTCTTTGGGCATATATTCAGGAGCTGACTGCACTGTTTTTCTTCGTGCCTCAATAGAAAATGTTAATCTCCTATATTGTACAGTATACACGTTTCTTCTTTAGCATCGTTACGTAGGCCAACAACTACCTAAGTCTTGTATTATTCTGCAGTGTGGAGAGGAAGAAACTCCTACTCTACTCAAAATATGGCAGAATAAATCCCAGGATCAACTCTTCATCCCAGCAATCTTACGGAAAGTTCCCAGTATCTAGTGTCCTTTTAGTCTCGGTTGGAAAATGCCCTTATTAAGCCACAGGGTGCCTCCCATGCATTGTCAGAAAGACCTGAAAGATTGTAAAAATATCATAGCCTATAGAAGGATAGGCCACAAATTAATCAATATATGCCATCAAATTCCAAATTGGTGATGTATAGATAATGAGAATTCATTGATGGGATGTCATCTACTCTTGAGAAATTGCAAATATTTTGGGTTCACACCCAAGTTCAAATATCAACTTAAAGGGGTTGTCCCGTGATAGCAAGTGGGGTTAAGCACTTCTGTATGGCCATATTAATGCACTTTGTAATATACATCGTGCATTAAATATTGGCCATACAGAAGTTCTACACTTACCCCTCCGGTGCTGGCGTCCCCGTCTCCATGGCGCCGACTAAAGCTGCGCCAGAAGACCTCTGCAGCGCGAGCATGCCGGAGCCGGACAGAAGAGGGCAGACAGCGCAAGCGCGTCTAATCCCGGCAGAAGGCAGCTTTAGTTGGTGCCATGGAGACAGGGACGCCAGCACCGGAGGGGTAAGTGTAGAACTTCTGTATGGCCAATATTTAATGCACGATGTATATTACAAATTGCATTAATATGGCCATACAGAAGTGCTTAACACCACTTGCTATCACGGGACAACCCCTTTAACCCTTTCCAATCCAATTTGTATCCTGGTTTCCCTATGGGGCTTACTCTTCTTCTGCCGTTATACAATGGCGCTATATGCTGGCTAAAGCCAGTACTGCATGAGGTGACACGTTGGATAGGCTCCGACAGCAGAGAGGCTGGCAATATTCAGTAAGAGAACCTCGACGGACGTCTTCCAACATTGGAGCTGTACAGCCTTAAATCATAATGTCTTTAGACGTCAGACAGTGGATTGAAAAGGGTTAAAGTTTATTATAGTGATAAATGTGATTCAATTACAATTGAAATTCTGTTGATTTTTAAGTGGACATTTCTTCATTTTTAAGGACTCGAATTGAACTTGATGAAGCAAGAAAGTTGTGCAGAGAGGATGCTGAGGTACATTAATCAAACTAAGATGGCTAATAATATCCCTTATACAGCACGTCAATCCTCTTCTTATCACATATAGTATTTATGATTTAGTTCCTTTATTTGCTAAATTACAATACAATGCATAAAGATGACAATCGAGGTTCCACAAAACTCCATATCATTCACCTAATGCCATTTCCTCTAATGTAATAATTTTATATTCCAGGGAATACCAATTATGAGTGTTATTTTTCAGAATGTATTTTTGCTTTCTTTTTTGTAACTTTTTAAAAAAAATCTTTTTTTAGAAGCTTTTTTTTTCGTTTTCTTCTTTTTAGCCCCTATATGGTACTTGAACATGTGATAGAAGTGATCAAACTATGATACACTGCAAGACTTCTGTACTGCTGTGATTTATGCCTGTCCGTGATACTTAGCTAGCATAATCCAGTTTACTTTGGGCAATATGTAATAATCTCATGTCTATTGCAAACCAGAGTGCGATGAGAATCCATTGGCACTCTAGTTCCTTTAAGAGCTGCAGTTGATAGAAAATGTCCGCTGTTAGAGCAGCCGCTCAGCTGTTATTAGACAGCTTGCATACGACAGCCATGCAGGACATATTCTCCTGCACTTTAAAAACACGATGCTGTGGAATATGTCCCTTTTAATAGCTATTGTTAAAAGGTGTATAGGTGGTTGTTAAGGGGTTAAATGACTCGTGTGTCTCAACAATAATTTTCTGTAATCTTCTGTCCTCAAAGGTCGACATTCCAGCTGCCCAGAGAAAACGGTTCACTAGAGCAGAAATGGCTCGTGTACTGATGGAAAGAAATCAGTACAAGGAGAAGCTTATGGAACTTCAAGATGCGATACGCAGAACAGAAATGTTAAGGTATTACAAAGAGCGTGAGCTGGAGCAATAGTAGACTTTTTGTTGTAAAACAAGGGATTTTTTTTGTTGTTGTAAAACAAGTAAAATCGACTAACAATCATATACTCCCATCTCAAACCTCCCCTTCATCTCCAAATTACTCGAATGCCTGGTCTACTCCCGCCTCACACGCTTTCTCTCTGATAACTCTCTCCTCGACCCCCTTCACTTTCCGCCCTTTGCACTCGACCTAAACCGCCCTCACAAAAGTATCAAATGACTTGATGACGAGAAGTCAAGAGGTGACTACTCCCTAGTAATCCTCCTCGACCTGTCTGCTGCATTTGACATGGACGACCATGACCTGCTCCTTGCTATGCTGCGCTCTATCAGCCTAAAGGACACTGCACTCTCCTGGTTCTCCTTCTCTGACCGCTCTTTCAGCATCTCCTTTGCTGGCTCTACCTCCTCTCCACTTCCTCTTGCTGTCCGGGTCCCCCAAGGTTCGGTCCTTGGTCCCCTTCTCTTCTCTAACTACACAGCCCCAATTGGACAAACCATCCGCAAATTTGGCCTCCAATACCATCTCTACGCTGATGACCCCCAACTATACACCTCCTCCCGTGACATCTCTGAACCATTGCTCCAAAATATCACAGACTGTCTGTTCGCTGTCTCTAATGCTATGTCCTCCCTTTTTTTTCTCAAACTTTACTCCTCTAAAACTGACCTTCTCGTCTTTCCACCTTCCAACTGACCTCCCCATAACATCTTCATTCCAGTGTGTGGCACCACCATAACCCCAGACAGCACGCCCGCTGCCTTGGGGTCACACTGTACTCTGATCTCTCCGTTATCCCCCCGCATCCAATCTCTGACCTGAACATGCCACCTACACCTCAGAAATATTGCTACAATCCGTCCGTTCCTCACCACGGACACGTTAAAGACGCTTGTTGCCCTCATCCACTCCCGACTTAACTACTGCAATTCTTCTTTGGCCTTCCCCGCACCAGACTCGCTCCTCTCCAATCCATACTAAATGTAGCAGCAAGGTTCATTTTTCTAACTAGCCGCTACTCTGACGCCTCTGCACTATGCCAATTACTGTATTGGCTGCCCATCCACTGCAGAACTAAATTTAAACTATTCACCCACAAAGCTCTCCATTGCACCGCTCCACCGTACATCGCCTGCCTCCTGTCGGTACACCATCCAGCCCGCTCACTCTAATCCGCTAACACATTCAGACTAAACACCCCTCTAATACGAACCTCACATGCTCGCCTCCAGGACTTCACCAGAGCAGCACCCATCCTCTGGAATGCTCTACCCCAAGGCATCCGGACAATTCCCGATGCACGGAATTTCAGACGTGCCTTAAAAACGCACCTCTCCATGGAAGCATACCAAATCCCCTGACCTAGTCGCCTGCCCCTCCATATGGCTCCCCACACCTTCAACCCTGCCTATCACATACGACCTCTACCACTGCACCTCTTTACCGCCTCCACCAGTTTGCTTCCTAACAACTGATTTCCATATGTAATTCCTGTACCGCCTGTGTTCCCCCATACCAACCCCCCCTTGCACCTCCTGTATCACCCCCACCCCGTTTGTTTCAAACTGATTATATATCACATGTAATTGTTGTATTGTCTGTGTTCTTCTGCGCTTGAAAGCGCAGCGGAATAAGTTCTACAAAGAAAGATTATTAAATATTCGCCTCTCCCTGCTGTGTCTCGCTCTACCACTCCAGATCTCCCCCCTGACATCATGTTTATAGGCTGTCCCAGGTGAAAAGGTGCGGGAATGCAAAAATGTGTTTTCGACAGAGTGGCTTTTAAAATTATGTAGTCTCTGTGCCCAAAATAACTTTATTTTAATGATTACTTCATAAAGTTGTACATTTTAGTAAAAAGAATTAAATGAATGTATTATCTAAAGAATGTTCTGTTCATATCAGCTGTAGCATAAAGTGTTGGCATAATAGCACAGTATGCTATAATAACACAGTATGCTGTGCTATATTACCCTGGAAAGCTTTGAAGGCCATGTCAGAAGCTCAACAGACCCCATGATAATGAATAGGACCCTTCAGGTGCCATCTAGATCCAGCATATGGTGTATCTGGCACTTCTGTTTTTACAGTTTAGCTCCTAGAATGGCGCCAAATGGAAATCCAAAAACGCTGATATGAACCCTTAGCCTTAGTCATAGCCAGCCTACAAGTGTATATACGGTACGTAATAATTAACAAAACCTAGCGTATCTGCGTTACAGGGAGACGAGACCAAAGGGAAGGTTTAACCCCTTGAGTGGCGGGTTTCCTACCACCCTGTTGTGCCCACTAGGGCAGGTTTTTTAAAATGGTCTAATCATTGAATTTCAACTAATTTTGCAGTTGCGTCTCAAGAGCCATAACGTTTTCATTTTTCCATTGACATGGCCATATAAGGGCTTGTTTTTTGCGGGACAAGTTGTGATTTTTTTAAACAGGGGGGAGGAAAAAAAGAAATGGGGAAAAAAGAAAAAAAGGGCCATGTCATTAAGGGGTTAAATAATGCATTAACTTCCTTCTCTGGGTCATTACGACGCACATGGATACCACATGTGTGATTGTATTTTTTTACAAAGTAAAGGGAGACAAGTGTTTTTATTATTTTTTTTAATTATTTTTTTACTTTTATTATTTTATTTTTATTTTTTTTCTTTTGTCCCTTTAGGGGACTTCCACAGGGACCCATCAGGACACCTGATCACATTCTGGGGGTCCGATGGTGACAGCCCTTTACATGCTGCAGTGACAGCCCTTTACATGCTGCAGTCACATAGACTGCAGCATGTAAAGGGTTAACACAGCAGAGATCGGAGGTTTTCTCTGATCTCTGCTGTAAGAACTGGTACCTAGCTGTCCTCTGACAGCTAACAACCAGCTCTCCCTGCCACAGAGACCATCGGCTTGCTTCTGACAAGCCGATGGTCTCTATGGCAACCTGTAAACAAACCAGTGCAGGAGATTGCCGGAATATCGGCAATATCTTCTGCTGGTTTTTCAAAGCCCTTGCTTTGTTCTCTGTGGGTCTGTGCAGGCAGAGCACACTGTCACAGCTTGTGGCATTGTGCTCTGCAGCTCCCATAGTGATACATAGCCCGGAAATCTTCCGGGCTATGTTGCTATGGGCAGTGGAGCTCGTCCCGGAAAATTTCCGGGCGTGCCACTCAAGGGGTTAAACAACACTGGTCCTGTAATCTGCATAGGGGGTGTAAAGCGAAATGTAGGATTTCTGGAATAGGCCAGTGGAGTGGATTTTTTTTTTCCCCCTCTTAAATGGGAAAGCACAAATTTTGGATGGAGAAGTAAAAGGAGAATTTGCGTAAACTCATAAAAAGTAAATACTTTCTCAATACCTTGTTACTTAGGCCAGCTTCAGACAGCCAAGAAAATTGTGCAAGATCTGTGCGTTTACAAGACGCACAAATCTCACACAAATATGAACCCCTTTCTTTTGAATGGGGTCATACACATGAGCGATATTTCCCTGCATGGCGCTGTGATGTAATGCTATGTGGGAAACAGAGCGCAGCATGTTCTATCATGCTGCGAGCTCTCGCATTGCAGCATCCATTGTTTGCAATGGGGCTTGCAGCAGCGCAGCACATGCTAGGTGCACGCAATGCGCCGTCTCCCATTGAAAACAGTGGAAGAAAATCTGTGATTTTCCCCTGTCGCGGCTGACAGCCGTGGCAGGGGATTCCCTTTATCCCCGAAGTCATGTGAGGCTATTTTCATATGAAAAATGCCCCTGGGCTTTCACATGAATGGCGAGCACCATATTTGGGGGTGGGATTCACAGTTCTATATCACACCCGCCCGTGTGGGGTTGGTCTTGGGGTATGAGAAATTGATTAACTGTACCTATAACATGGTTTTCGTTCATGAGATGTTCCTATTAATTTCTAACATGGAGATAATGCTTTATTGATCTATTTTTGCAGGATTTCCAAGGACGTGCAAGATGTACAGATGAAAAAGTCTTCCTTCTGGAAGCTGTAAGGAGACAATAATGTAACTTTATGGATTTCTAAACTATGATCAGATCTAATCTAAAGGCACGTTCCCATGTGACCTCTCCTGGACAGACCAGAGGCAGCCAATACCACCCTGTTATGCTAGTCAGGGCTGTCTTCAGATTATTGTAGAAGTCATAGGGATATGACAAATCGGGGAGGTCGGGGGAGCCCTGCTCTGAAAACTTGGAAGGCATAACTCATGAATAGCCTATAAATGTCAGAGACTGGAATACCTGTGTAATGTTACATGCAGACCACCAGTAGTTAGACGTGCATTAGGATTCCATTAATGGATATTTTATTTTTATCTGATGGTAGGAATTGTAATGGAATTTTGGATGTAGTTTTAGATTTCTTTAGTTTTTTTTGTTATAGCAAATGGAAATTAGGCAGTTTTTCCACCAGGTTAAGGCCTATGTGAATGAGTGCATTCTCTGTTCAGCGCTGAAAATATTTGGCATCGTCTGCTGTGCAAAAAGAATGAGGTATATGATAACATGGCATATATTAACTATATCGCTTGGCAACGAAACAACCGGCTTTGATGAGCAAAGTGTATATTAAGCCTCTGTTTATTTACACAGTGTGCTGGTCACAGCTTGCATGCTATTTGCATTCTAACATTTGCTCATCTGCATCCTACACCAGGTTGCCCTTTAGTTCATTTCAGGTTAATAGTAGTACTCTTAGTTACTGTAGGTGATCTTGAAGGGTACATAAAACGCTTACTCACTTATTCCTATATTTACTAATGCTGCTGTGCTGCGTTCACTACATTTATATATGTTTGCACAAAAATAACTTTTTTTGTTTTTTACTTATTTTCATTCATTTGACGCAAAATATCATTTGAAATGCTACTGTACTTTCATGTGTTACAGGGGTTATCCAGTCTTTTGAAGAGTTTAGTTATATCAGATTTTTAAATATATTACACTATAAGGCTACTTGTCCACCGGTGAGATTTCATAGCGAGATCTGCAGCAAAAAATCGCCTGTGAAGTTCGCATGACATGCTTTCCATAGGATAACTATGAAAAGCACAGCCTGACGTCTACAAGCGGAGAATCTTAGCGATAATCCGCTTGCGTAATTTAAAATCGCGGCATGCCATGATTTGTCGCGATTCTTCGTAGTAAGCCTATCAATTAGATAGGCTCATTGTGGGGACCTTACAGTGCTCCCACCTTCTCTACCGCAATGGAATATATCTCTAGCGATATTCTGTCACGGCCATGGACAGGCCGCCTTATACTGAAGAGAAAAAAAAAAACCTACTCCTGACACGTATATTATACTCTGCACTTCCAAAATGCCCAGGAACACCGCATGAATTCAGGTCACTTGATCACCAGTCCGATGCAAACATCTTGTGTTTGTGACATTTCGTATTCGTATCACACAATCCTTCTCACCTCTGTGAATCCACAAAACTCTAAATGTCACAGATCATATGACAAATGCTCTCCGCTCATTGACACCCTTGAACACATCGGCCCAGATAATGCGACAATTCATCTTCAGTAATCGACTTCCTTAAGCTAAATGTACTAGGGACAGTGACCAGGGCTACTGTGACCTGTCCGCGCAAGGCGAATCATGAGAGTTATAGTGTCCCCTTTCCCAGTCTAGCCAAATGGGACCGCTTGGGTTTTAGAAGCAGCGTTTGTAAACAGCTCTGATGCAAAATATGGAAATGCACAAAATTTGGCAAAAACTAGAAGAAAGGACGCAGACATTGGTGAGTATCACTGCAGTAGATGTTGGCTTGATTTGTTTTTTTATGCAGTCAAATAACCCCTTTAATGCATCCTGTATGTTATACTTGGTATTTCACCTGACTATGGTGACATTTTTAAAATCTTGCTTTATTTGTACAGATTTGACAGATTATTTAGTCCGTCTACTGCCCCACAAGGGAAACCAGTAACGCCACCGAAAACACCTTCTCCAGTACTTAACAGAACCCAATCTGATGCTGCTATAATGTATTCTGCCGCTGGAAATAGTGTTGTACGAAATCAGCCTGTGAATTTTTACACATCTCATACCTCAGAGTGAGTAGATTGTTACCTTTTACTGAATCCTTGTGTACAGAAGGGATGTAGGCATTATAAAATACATTTTTGTTATTTGTATAGCGACAACTTATTCTGCAGCGTTTTCAGGTAATCTATTTCTTTCCACACCCCATCGAGCTGGGTACTCCTTTTTACCGACCTTGGAGGAATGGAAGGCTGAGTCAACCTTGAGCCGGCTACCTGAACCATGCGGGGATTATCTGGTATTCGGTATACTACAGGGCTTCCTGCATATGTCAGCGCCTTTACAATCACATTTTAGGTTATGCTCCCTAAATTGTTTTTGTAGACAATCCTCTAAATATTGGCTACTCACCCTTCAGAACATGACACGTTCGTTCTTGTCACTTAAAAGTCAGGATAAACAACAAGGAGTTGTACCTAGTACATCATTTGTTGGGTTGGTGTTCTTTTAATTTAAGGTCACCAGGAACTTTAGAACTTGAAAAAAAAATTGTGTGGTGGTAATTTACCCCAAAATGCGTTATTGAACATCGTTTATTATAGTAAAATTAAGGCAATGCCCTAATCCAACAGTTAAAAATTATGAAGTCGAATTGTAGGAAAGTTACTACGAAAATGGTAACATAATGGTGAATTTTACTGTACGATAGATTTAGTATGAAATACCAGTGGTTTTAGAAATGTCTTCATTTTTCACCAGTGATGTTGATGCCGTGTCATTACGGAGCAAGAAACATGAACATTATCGTCACATTCGTTCTCACATCTGGAAAGAGCATGGGAGAGCACAGATTCATGGCTGGAGCGTCCCTCCCGCTTTTAAGAGCAGGGTAAGCAAAAGTTACTATTACGTTACTTGCATGCACTGCCAGTCAAAAGTTTTAGAACATCTCAATTTTTCCAGTTGTTGTTTATATTTACACAGTTTAATGTCTCAGGTGTACTTTGAAATGAAAGCACAGAAGAAATAAACAAGTTAAGATTAATACAAATAATGAATTACCATATATACTCGAGTATAAGCCTAGTTTTTCAGCACGTTTTTTTTATGCTGAAAAAGCCCCCCTCGGCTTATACTCGAGTGAGGTAAAAAAAAGCAACAACAAAAAAACCTGCAATCCTTACCTCCCAGCCTGTGTCTGTGTCCCCGACGCGATGGTCCCCCTGGCGGTGCGGCAAGCTGCTTGGGAATTCTCCCTGCTCATCTTTGAATTCCATTGCCCTCAGTGCTATGCAGGTAAGTGCTGTGATTGGATCGAGTGCCAGCCAATCACAGCCTGCGCTCGATCGTTCACAGCCATTCAGAAATTTCCTCTCAACATTGTTGCAGAAGTTCCCACAAATGTGCTGCACTTGTAGGTTGCTTTGTTTTCATCCTTCTGTCCAGTTCATCTCAAGCAAGCTGAATGGAAATTAAGTCTGGAGACGGTGCAGGCCATTCCATTCCTACCTAAGCTTTGAAAGTAGTCTAAAAAAGTTGAGACACTTGTAGGAATAGTTTCCAATTTCAAACCATAACTTTCTGTGCTGCAGAGCAGCTGTTTTTTATTTGTTCCATGAAAAATCCCTTTGGTTAAAACCATTAATTGAGACTATTGTTGCGTTTTCAGGTTAAAACTTCATGATATTTTTTAAGTTTTGAACATTTTGAAGATTTCAAATTATTTGCTGGAACTGTGTTAATATAAAACATAACTGGAAAAATCGAGGTGTTCTAAAATGTTTGACCGAGTGTACACCTGGGGTGTCTAATGCTCCGGTATGCTAAGAATACTTCAGTATGAAGATTTGACACTTTACTACTATACTAAAGATATCGTCTTTTATTAATATTACCGCACTACTGTTCCAGACTCCAAGTAGTATCTCACCCTTTTCCTATTGACCCTGTAAATTACTGGGCCTCTAAATTTGAGGTCCTACACACAAGGCCCCCCTTTTTGGGGTTTGATTATGAGTGGCGCACAGCCCAGACTTTTGGATCAGCTAGCGGTAAGCTGTATGCTCGCCACAGCAGTCATATGCAAGATGAGAATCTGCAGCAGCCCCTGATGCCTCTACAGGAGTTATTAGGAAGTACTTGTGAGAAGGGGAATCGCACTTCCTGTAGTAGACCTATCTTACTGGAAGGCATTGTGTTCCTTTTACACCTCTTTTTGATACTTTCGGTACAGCAGGCAGACTTGGACAGGTATTTTCTTGTATGATATTAATACAAAGAACTTGTATGTGCTAGGGTGACTCTCATGCAGAAAGTGAGTCTAGGAATGCACCGGTGTTGGTCCAGCTTCGCCTTTTGGATCAGAAAGATCCCAGAACAAAGGTAAGTGAAATTTTGTCCTTTTACACCTCCAAATGAGATGTTTGCAAACCATGCCAAAAGTGACACTCTTTCCGAAGGCTGTGCACACGCATTCTAATTCATCTCTATGGGAATAAGCGTACACACCCCTGTGAAATAATCAAGTTTGTTGTGCGTGTGCTTATTTTGCCAGAGATTTGGGTGTGCATGACTGGGTGAGGATTCCATGTCAACTGAAGTATAAGCACTGGTTTATGTTTCGTATATGGTGCTTATAGTTAATGACAGGTTCCCTTTTAGGGGGTTTTGCTGTGGTGTTCAGTGCATTTTTGTTTTATGTTCTCCCTGTCAGGTTGAGGGGAAAGGGGCTAAGGACCAGGTCCTTGAGGGTTTTTACAAAAGCCCCTTGATTTCATTACATTTGTAGGATTGTTATAAAATAGAATCTATATTTGCCTTTTCATTCATAAATTTTATTTATTTTTTAAACTTCCTTTAGGGATTACCTAAGTTCTAAGAATCCCCCTCCCTTCCTTTCATCTAAGCTTCCCTCCCTGGTTGATTTTGATATGCTGTAGGTTTTGTTTCCTTCTTGTGCCTTATTGGCGCATTAGTTTTATGATGAGATGCATACTCTGACCATTTGTATTCTGGTTTCTAATGGCAAAATGCAGTAAAATTCTCTTCTGATGCCATAAATGGATGTGAATGCTTCGAATTTCCAGAAGTAAATTTTGGTTCTTTTTGAATTTGATTTTTCTGTTACTTGAAATCTGACAAAACAATCTAAAAGTCAAAGTGTTTAAGTGGTCAAAGGGGTTATCTCAAAATTAACTTTTATTACCTATCCATGGGATAGGTGATAAAAGTCTGATCAGGATGGATCTCACTGCTGAGACACCCACTGATCTAAAGAATGGAAGTCCCAAGTCTCCCTTTTCTCCTCACTGCATCCACCACAATGGGAAGGATATCTAATGGAGCGGTGGTCGAGCATGCTTTCAAACTGCCTGAGAAAGCCGAGTGATTGTCATTTGGCCACTTTCATCAGCCCCATTGAAGTGAATGGAGCCGAAAACGCATTCTCGTCCACTACTCCATTAAATCTCCATGTCACAGTGAGGGGAGTAGTGAATCTGTAATAAGGAGAAGAGGCCACGAGACTCCCCTTATTTTTGGGATTGGTGGAGGTTTCAGTGGTGAGACCCCAATGATAAGACTTAAGTTATTTTGGAAATGCACCTTTTAATAGAGCTCTTTCATTAGTCAGGGTTCACACATTGCAACCATGATGTTTGTCATCGTTTCCCAAAATTGCAACAGAACGTCAGCATTTTTGCCTCAACTGGAAAACCTTGAGAAGCTACACTGCAGCCGTAACGTGTAGAACCAGCGTTGGGAAATTCCGTTACCATTTGTGAACTCTGATGTCTAATTGCATCTTTCCCGATTTCCCATGATAACATTAGGCGATGCCATTTTTGTGTCTAAGAAAAGTTTATTTGTCCTGTTCGCTTATTGTAAAATCTAATGCAAAATAGCTTTTATTTCGAAAAAAGTTTGCTTTTGTGGTCAGGACATAATTAAAAATACAGTGGTGCCTTGGGTTAATAGTTTAATTCGTTCCGTGATGGAGCTCTTGACCCAAAACACTTGTAAGTCAAATCAATTTTCCCCATTGAAATGAATGGAAAAGCCATTAATCCGTTCCGGATCGCAAAGCTCTCCCACTGATTTCAATGGGGATGGCGTTGCCCCATTGAAAGCAATAGGATGCCGGCATCCCCAGAGTGATTTTTCTAGGAAGGGCTTTAAATATAAGCCCTTCCCTGAAAAGCATCTCTAGCTGTAGTAAAAAAAAAATTAAAAAAAAAAAAAAAAAAAAAAAAAAAAAATATATATATATATATATATATATATATATATATATATATATATATATATATATATATATATATATATATATATATATACACACACATACATACTCACCTGTCTGCCGGGGCTCAGGCGCAACTGGCCACCGCTTGTTCTCCCTGCACTGCTCTGAAGCTTTTCAGCAGGCGGGACATAAAAATGCAGGGAGAACAAGTGGCGGCTAGACATGCCTGAGCCCCGGCAGCAGCAGACAGGTGAGTATATATTTTTTACTACAGCTAGGGATGATTTTAAGGGAAGTGCTTATATTTAAAGCCCTTCCCTAAAAAAACACTGCAGGGGGTTGCAGGCAGGCCATTTCTTTCAGTGGGGCCACCGGCAGCAGCAGCGGCCCCATTGAGAGCAAGGCTTGTAATCCAACTTTTTCCTCTTAAATCAGAGCAAAAGTTTTGGAGAGAGCCTGCTCTCAAGTCAAAAAGCTTGTAAGCTGAGGCACTCTTAACCCAAGGCAACACGGTATATGATTTTGAATTTCAAATGCTTCAAGAACATACGCAGTGAGAGCCAAAGTCATTATACAATGCAGAGTATGTCCATGCAGTTCAAAATGAATGAAAAATGTCTGGCTCTTTTCATTAATCCCTTCCAGTGGCTCACTCTGCACATCCCAAGGAGGAGTACAGTAGTGTCAAATTATTTTTTTTTTTTTTTGCTGCCTAGTGTAATACCTCATTGACATGACCTCTAAGGCTGGGTTCCCACAGGGAAGATTCTCGGCGGAAATCTCGCGGTTTGGCCGCAATGAAAAACCGCCGCTGCAAAACTCGCGGCGGCTTTGAAGTGGCGTTGCCGCTCGCTCTTCCGCTGCGGCCGGCGCTCCCATAGAGGAGAGCGCGGCCGCAGCGGAAAAAAAAAATGAACATGCTGCGGCCGGCAAAACCGCGCCGCAGCAGCGGCTTCTGCCGGCTTAGCCGCAGCGGATTTGCCGTCCCATGTGGATGAGATTTCTGAGAAATCTCGTCCACATGGCTGGCTAATCCTGGGATTAGCGGCCGTATGCGGATTTGCCGCGGCGAAATTCCACACGGAATTTCCGCGGCAAATCCGCCCCGTGTGAACCCAGCCTTTAGCGTATTTTAGTGTACTGCTTTTTGTTTTGTTTCTGCAGAAATTACAATCCACTATTTTATACTTCTTACAGTTATGGTGTGCAACTGGAGCAGCAACAGACTCGACGGACAAGAGAAATGAAGATGTAATTCTACTTTTTGCATTTTGTTGAGTGTTACTAATCCGTCTACCAACTGGTACACAGGCAGATTCACACACCAATTCACAGCAATATACAGAAAAGGCTAAATCCTACATAGGGGTGTCAGTACTTTGTGTGGTTCACTTACTATAGAATATGTGGGGCAGCTTGTTTGATCTAATATTATGGGCATGAACAATAGGCTGTAAGTCAGTATGTTGCACTATAGGAAACCATGTGATTGGCAGGCTAGACAAGCATTATATATGCAGTTTAAGGGTAGGGTCTCAGAGGCCAATGCATATCCAAGATATGGACATGAAACTTCTCATGTCAGTGGAGTTTGCAAATTAATTAAACGTTAATTGACTCTTGCTTGTTAAGGGCCTTGTGTTTTTGGTTACAATGGCACATCAATTAACAATTAGTAGTCCGTTAACAATTCATTTGCATAGCTGCAGGGTTCTTGGCTGCATTGTGGCCTTATTTTGGATTATGTGAGAACCTAGTGATAATACTAAGCAGCCACTTCCCTTGTGAATGGTAGGTGTGTGAGTGGTTGTTCATCGGTATCTGGTAGCTGTACATCCTCCTCCATATAACATTTTGTCTTTTTTACATGCTACTGGAAAATGTGTTCAAACCTGCCTTTTCATGCCTATATTAGACTGACCATTCTCGTATGTAGCGGTTAACCCAACGCTCGTTGCCCGACAACCCCATATATATGTTTCAAATGCAGAGAGGGTAGAAAGCTTCTGCCAGAGAGGATTATCTCCCAGAGAACAAAAGCATCAGGAAGTTGAAATCCAACTGTCGACTCTTATCTTCCCTGTCATCTGCTGTCAGGAGGCCACTGTACATATTAGATGATCAGAGAGGACCGCCAAATCAGTGGGTTTTGCAGATCTGCGAAATGATTTTGGTGGTCTTGGCTGATCATCAAAGGTTTCTCGACATCAGAACAGACACAGCCCTTGCCAAATATTTATTTCAGACCACTTTTTTTTTTTAACCTGGGATCTCTTGCTAATCCTCCTTGGTACCCTGCAGCCATGTGACAGAGTGGAACCCCCTTTTTAGAAACTTCGGCAGGGCTGTAAAGCTATATTCACATGGTGCAGATTTGTGGGGGAATCCAAGACAGAAATCTGAGGTTTCTCCACCTTAATAGGTGACTTGTATTTTTCCGCAATGCAGATTTTTAATACATGGTGGAATAAATCTGCATCAGGTGAGCTATAGATGTCGGAGTCTTCAATCTGACTGTAGCATCATGATACATACATTTACGGCATTGCAGTAAAGTTATCCTAATGTGTTAAAGTTTGCTTTTGTTTCATCTGAATACCTATTGAAAATGAATAAGAGTTAGAAACTTCACAGGAAATCCATGTGAAATCCATCTGTGAGGTTTCTATGTATGAACATCCCCTAAGGGCCTTTTCTTTCTGGACCACTGGAATCAGAACCATAATTGTTCAGTGTAAATACTTGCACAATCTGAATGACGAGCGATAATTAGTTCGTTATTCGGACTGTGCTGGCATAAAAGTCAAAACGACGATCGCTCTGCGGAAGCAGGACACTGTTCATCTATGACTGACAGCCTATTTACTGTGAATGGAGGCGAGCGGGTGGAATGATCTCCGGCCTGCTCCGCCTCCATTCACTGAGCAATGGTCTGTCCTGTGTGAAAGCGTCTGCGTGCCCTACAGTCGTCCAGTGTAAATGGGCCCTAAGGGCTTTTTTGCCTTAGTAATAAAAATAATAAGAAAACTGGTTTAGACTTTACATCCTGATTTTCTGTATTTCTAGCATATATGCACTTTATTACTTATGCTATTGCAGGAACGGTTATTAGATTTGCTTGTGTTCTACATATTGTGCAATATACATCTTTTTGCTGTATTTTTTTGTATGGAATAATACAGACGACTATACTATTCACAGCAAAAAAATGACTGACTACACATAGTGACCCATCGTATGTTAAATGGACACTCGTTAACCACCTGTCGGATTTAGGGATGAATTCGGCATATGCGCCAAGAGCTTTCTTACCACATACTCTAAATTTAGTTCACAAACCTGATTTGAAGGTAGCCTTAGTTCTTTAGTGTCATATTGAGCTGTTTTTCAGAAAATGTTACTAAGAAGTAAACGAGTCTAAGGGGTATGTCTCTTTAAGTCTAAAGTCTGGGGCATGAGTGGTGATATGACCAATCAGCTGTCAACTTGTAGGGGAAGTTGCCAAATTAGTTATTCTAAGACAGAGGAATCCGTAACAAATGCTGATAAGCCGACCTTTTGAATAGATGCAGATATGTTAATGTGTGCTTAAACTGTTCTTTTTTTTCCATGTGCTGATATTCAATACTTCCTGTGTGGACAGGGTACCAACTTGAATAGTTTAGCGTGGATCTGTTCGGGTACCCATTCTGTCAGCGAGATCATGGTGATAGATGCAACGTCTTCCAACCATGTTGTGGATCAGTTTGAAATCCACAATGTGCATGTCCTCTGCGTCGCCTATGTGCCAGGTATTTCTATTTCTTTTTTCTGTGAAGCAAAGTTTTGTTGCTCTTAACACTTATAAAGTGAGCTGCGCTAGAACTCCTCCATCAGGAAGGCGCATCACATTTCTGCCAGCCCTCAAGCGAATACTTTTTTAAACAAAAAAATGTATTGGTTGACGTACCTACTGACTAGAATTGGTGAAATGTAGTTCAAAAGTGCATACCTTTGACTCATTTAACCTCCCTTACGTTAGTAATCTATTTTTGTGGGATAGAAAAGCACAGCATACAATTCTTTGCTGTCCCACAAAAACATAGAAATGTAGGTTTTCTTCTTTTTTTTTTTTTTATTTTTTTATTACAATCAATGGAAAAAAGTTCTGGAAGCGTATAGCTATACATTTCCATATATTTGATGTATATGTGTTTTTATTATAAAGTTCCTTAAAGTGACCTGTCCGTTTAGGGACAAAATTCTTTCCAGAACTGGTGGGGGTTGTATATTACCTGCAGTTGTTCTTCTCTCCAGTTTGCTGGTTTTAGGTCACTTTTTTTAGCTGTCCAATACGGCAAAATACTTTGTAAAACTACTACAATACATACGATCACTTCAATGGTTTCTCATTGGTTGGCTTTGTTGTAAAGCTGTAGTACTTCAGTTGGACTCCAGTTAAGATAAAGTCTGAGATATTTGAAATGCACAAAGAAGGTTCCTCACAACAGTATTTTAAAAAGGAATCAAGTTTGGAATATAGTACAGTACATTGGCCCAGTTACCCCCCCAGGGGGAGGGTCCTGACTCTTGGATCAGCCAGTTGGCAAACTAACCAATCCCATCTTTGATTTCTTAATTATTAAAATACTAGAATAGAACCATTTGCTGCATTCTATAGCAATGTAAAGTTATTTTCTTTGTACTGAGTAACTTCAGTAACCTCTTCAGTGGGGTTTACAGTCAAATTGTTCTTTTTTAGGCTTCAGTTTCATATGAGGCCGATTAAGCTATATGTTTGTTATATTTTCTTCTTTTTTTTTCTATGTATCCTCTATAGCTCACAAACTGAATGGAGCAGAAGAGCAAGAAGCCTGTAAAGATATCAACAGAGATTCCACTATTTGGTTCGGGACACAGGAAGGAAGGTTAGAAGCAACCCCTGCTATCTACTAAGAAATATTCTTAATCTGCAATTAAAAAAATACTACTACATTATAAAATAATACCTCTGGCTACTGTGTTAGGTGGAGGAATCCAGTCTAAATGTATTTCTCATGTTTCACAGATAAAATGCTTATTGGAACCCTCAAAGGCTGTTGAAAAATTTCACTAGCTGAATTTATAATTTTTCGTGCTTTTCATTGGGGGACACAAAAAAGAGTGGATATAAGCTGCTTGCCACTAAGAAAGCTAACTCCTTCTACATAGGCTATGCCCAGCCTATGGGCACCACGATGATCAATTCTAGTTCAGTGTCAGTAATTGGCAGACATTCGGCATCCTTGTCCCTCCCACAGTGACTCAAGCACAGAGGGTCAAGGAAATTGCAACAGCTGGCAAAAGGGAACAGACCAGTTTTTCTGCTCTGTTAACCATTCCAGAGGTGACCTTCCGTGATTATCCCTATCTGCGTCCCAGAGTGTCGCGAGGAGACGTATACTATCCCTTAAAGAAGACCATGGGTGGAGAGGATAACTCCCCCTCCTGTTTATTTAGCTCTTCACCCTATGGCCCCCTCCGAGCAGTGATTTTTCAATGCTATGTTTTATCAGTTTTATAGGGGAACATGCATTTATGTAAACTCTTATAATACAATGCGTTTCTTGGCTTCATGGTCTGAGAGCTTGTTTTTCTGCGGGGTGACCTAAAGTTTGTATACAGGCAAGTCTTTAATAGGCAAAAAGTCATGGCAGCCCTGTGGACCTTCAGAAGACCCAAGGCACCCAGATGGCACCCCCGCGATCCCATCTCATGTGAGCCATTCAAATTCTGATTTTGGACTTTTAGACTTGAAGCAGTAATTAAAGGGTTAATAGCAGCGATCAGAGTTCTTTCTGATCGCAGCTGTTGACGGTGGGTATCTTCTGTAAAAGCCACCATGTATGGAGGGGGTTCCGCTCCCAGACCTGCTCCATAGACTGCATGGGCTGTGGATGACTATATACGTGCTAATGGCAGGGGTATGTGCAGTTTGGGCGTATATAGTCTTATGTGTGTGATACAAAGGGCTTCATGAAGACCTTGTCCTAGCTTCAAGCTGAATGTTGTACTGTCAGTATAACTGTATCTGTTTTTCTCCTTTTCCTTCAAATGATCAGATTTGCTCTTTGGCATTTCGGACAGATAATACAAGGGGTTACATCTGGATTCTGCCTTTTTGTGCCTCTAACAGGGCAAAGAAATTGATTTCTCTGCTGCTTTATTTTTATTGCTGTCACTTATGCCACCGTATTATATCACATTAATGCTCCTCCAGTGAGAGGGAAATTTAAATGTATTTTCCCTGTACAATAGCACACTCGTTCTAGTCTTCTAAGTATTTTATGAAATCTCTGTTTATCTGTGAAGTCAGAATTCTAGAACACTGTGTTGGATTCCGAGCCCAAACCATCACATAATCTGCCATCTGCTTGGCTGGTGGTTCTTTCCACGCTGCACTCTGTGCTCTTTTGCATTCCAACATGTATACAAAGAAACTGAAGCAACTTTGCAATTGGCCTTGATTTCAAAATATCTTATTGGTTTATGTAAACGGATGTAATGCAGATCTCTGTGTTTCTATGGTAGCAAAGTCCAAAAAAACATCTGTCCCTTTTCTTGCTAACGTAAAGACCCTTGAAAATGGGAAGAGTCGCAGGATCAGATCGCACAGGATTGTTTGCAGCCTGTAGACACACAACTGTATACAATTTGTATTCTGCATATTTTATATTGGGTACATATGAAAACGGAACAAAATGGTTGCAAAAATACACATGTGCCCACTGAAATGTTAATTCAAATATCCTTTTAAGTGATCCATAAAGGTGACTACCCACAACTTAAAATTGCTTTGCAGTCACTCTGTGTTTCCTCTTGGCTGCTGACCCGGACCTGGGACTGCTACACACTCCATAGCCAATCACTGGCTATTGAAGGTCAGTGCTAAGGCCAGTGATTGGCTGCAGCAGTTACAGGTGCTCCAATCAGGAAGCACAGAGCAGCTGCAAAGCAATTTTTAAGTTGTGGGAAAACCCCTTTAACCCCTTCCTGCTGCAGGGCGGGCGTACATTTACATCCTGCAGTGTTAGGCTATGTATTAAGGGAGATCGTGCGGCGATCTCCCGTTGAACGCCGCGGGCAGGCTGTTTCTTACAGCCGCGCAGCTGATCAAAGCTGTTAACCCTTTAAACGCGCTGTCAATTCTGACAGCGGCATTTGAATCCCCCAAACGATGTTTGGAGTTCCCATACGGCCCCCCGCGATGAGATCGCAGGGAGCTGTCCGGATGTCATGGCAGCCAGGGGCCTTCTGAAAGTCCCCAGGGCTGCCATGACAGAATGCCTAACAAGCCCTCCATGTGGGAGGTTTGATAGTGCAATTGGGCAGGCAGTCTATGATGTAATGCTATGGCATTACATCATACTGCAGGAGCGATCAAAGCATCGCAAGTTGCCTCCTAGAGGACTAAAAAAAAAAAGTAAAACAAGATCAATAAAGTTTTAATAATTTGTAAAAAAAAAATTAAATTCATTGCGCACAGAAGATAGCGGCAGAAAATAATTTAAAACAATTAAATGTATTTGAAAAAAAATAACAGTACGGCCAAATAAAAAAACCTACATAGGTTTGGTATCGTAGTGATCGTACTGACCCATAGAATAAAGTTATCATGTTATTTTTGTTAGTTTGTGCACCGTAGGGAAAAAAAACGCAGAAAGATGGTGGAATGTCCTTTTTTTGTTTTCATTTTACACCTTTTAGAAATTTTTCAGTACATTATATGGTACATTAAATAGCACCATTGAAAAATACAACTCGTCCCACAAAAAACAAGCCTTCATACAGCGACATCGATGGATAAATAAAGGAGTTGCGATTTTTATAAAGGGGGGAGGAAAAAAACGAAAATGCAAAAAAAATAAGGGCCGTGTCATTACCGGGTTAAAGAAATGTGTGGTGCCTTATTATGCCAGGGCCTCATCTGCGCTTCTTTTTACCATACAGGTGTTGTGTTAATTGATTATTCTAATTTGATATGTTACTTTTTCTGTTTGCTTCTCAACTACGGTTCTCCGTTTTTTTTCTTTTGGTATGTTTTTAATTCAGTTTGTTCATTCATTCGGCTGTGTCTGGATGGAGGACCTGTCTTCAGAAAGTTCATCTTAAAGATGCAATTCACAGTATTACGTAAGAGACTTTTGTGCTAATCACTTGTTTTTAATGCAATGACATTTTCATTAGAAGTTTAATGGGGTTATCCAACATATATATATTTTTTTCTTAAGCACACGTGCCCTACATCATAAAAGAATAGCCTTCTATTATACTCTGCTTTCCCAACTTGCTGGATTTCCCACAACACCGCTCTGTCCTCTGTGCCCGGTCTGTGTTTTGCAAGCTACAGCCAGTCTGTGAAAAGGACATCACAGGCTGCTGCAACCAAGTACAGACCTCGGCACTTGTGCACTGAGCTCTATTAGTGGCTGCAGCAGCTTGAGATGTCCCTTACAGAGGCTGTTGTAGCCTGTAAATCAGATCTGCTCATCTGTTTCTGTAAAATGAGGCCACCTCAGGCAGCCTGCATGTGGCACAGGGTAAGAGTAGGTTAGCCGGGACAGGGTCAAGAGGCCATATTTCTCTAGAGAGGGGGGTGGGGCTTGATGGGGGGCCCAACCTGCGGTAAATGTCTGAAAAAACAACAATAATCGGGTACGTTAGATTTCAATAAGATCTTGGCATTTCCTTGGGAGATGAGACATGCTCCATAAGCATTTCATGGTAATTAATTGCTCTCTCTATTGAAATTACCTGCACTTTTGGGCTGGCATCCCACTATTTAAGCATTTAGACATTGACTAGCCTCACAAGTGGCCTATATTACTTTTTTATTACTGTCTTTTAGTGGTAGATGGCATCCAAGGTGACACACGTACATTTGTGTGCCCCTTTAGCAGTTGGGTGGGATGGAATACACAGGATATGCCATGGAAGTCTGATAGATGCAGGTCTCACCTATGTCAGAAGGACAAAAACAGCTGAGTGCGCTTTGCTATGCGGTTTCCGTAAATCCTATAGAAGTCAATGGGAGTTACGCAAATGGTGTAGCAGAACAATCTATGCTGTTTCTGGAACACTGAAAGGGAACCTGTCGCATCCCCACAGCACCATAAACTAAGTCATGGTGCTGTTAGATGTATCAGAGAGCTTGGTGAGGTATTTTCATTTTTTATTGTTTTATACTCTGCCTGGTCTTGCAATCTAGCGCGGTCACCTATTAAAATCTGACTCTTCAGAGTCCCATGCACACGCTCCCCTATACAAGTCTATAGGAGAGCATACAGACAGGATTCTGAAGTCATTACGGCACGAAAACCTGACTCTTTTCAGAGGGGGACACCGCTGGATCGTGAGAGTGGGCGAGTATAAAAAATGCATCCCCCGGCTCCCTGTCACTTCCCCTAACAGCACCGGAACTTAGTTTGTGGGGATGTGATCGCTTCCATTTAAGTTACATAAACAGGGTAGTTCACTGCCCCACCTTGTTTCCGAACCTCCCATTCACTTAGAGGAGGTAAAGTAACCTGAATTTGGTTATGCAAACCTAACTCCCACCTTCTCTTTATTTTATTGTCCATGTACAGTTTGACACATTCACCATAAAATAGAGGACAACCGTTTTTCATAAATCTGCCAACAAGTTTAATAAAGACTCTTAACATTCTTCCTTCTGATACCTGATCACAGGCATAACAAGGACCGAGTAGTAACTACTTTGGGTGATGGGACACTTGCAATTTTTAAAAGGAATGCAGGTAAGTAAAACTGAGAAATTCAAAGGCTTCCAGTATGCATCCTCTATTAGTATGAAGCTTTTATGTTGTCCTTTTTACTAAATGAATTTCTCATTAATTCAGATAGGAACTGGGATTTGGATAACCCAAAAGTTATGGACTTGGGGAGGCCGCAGCAATCCATCCGCTGTTCTGCAGCTGTTCTTGGGGAAGTGTGGTGTGGTTACAGGAATAGGATATATGTCATGGATCCAAGGATGGCCAAAATGAAAGTAATTATTGCTGTTACTTTATAGAAATCACTTTAGTATTAATAAACATTTTAACAGTTCTAGTGTAATGGATTGAGAATTTATACATAACTAGTGCAACATGAAACTTGGTAGTAGCTTCACTGAAACATGTCCTCTAAAAAAATCCCCCTGTAGTGCTCTCTCTTTACATAATGTACCGGCAGTAATGTAACACAATATCCGTACAGATATATTTACTGGGTTCTCCATCCCAAATCTGGTATTGGACGGAATTAAATGTTTAGTTTGTATGAATTGGACACTCAGATTAGAGCTCTCTCGGTAAATTCTATAGTATGGTATAGTAAGGATTTTATAATATTACTATAGGTGTATTCATCATTGCACTCCAAGCATGCTCTGCCTGTTTATCATTGCCAGGAGCATTTCTGGAGCACATGCTCTGGCTATTCATTATTATTGGAGGAAATTCAACAGAGCATACTCGGAGTGTGCTAGCTTTGCTGCATCCGAAAGCTGGGTATAAACAGAACATCCAAATGGCAGCACCCAGTGCAATAACTGATCCAATTTATCCTGCACAGATAGCATTGAAATGGATGCAGAAGCAGTACGGATGTACGCGTCAGAAGCCATTTCTCTATCTGATGATGATTTATAAGCCTGTATACAGTGATGATGGTAGAATATATTAGGTTGAACAAATCTGCAGTGAACCAACAAAATACTTTACAAGTCAGCATTAATGTTCAGCTTGCTGCTACTAATGGACAAATAATTCCCAATAACTAGGTTACATCTGCTTCAGACTTTTGGTCAGATGATGTGTGATCTGTCTGCTGGTGCTCAGTTTGTTCAATGCATCTGCAGTCCACCAGGTCACATGATTTACTTTATGATGTCAAAGATTACTCTGGGAGTAATCCAAGAGTGTAACGATGTCACATGCCATAGAAGATGGTTGTCCCATGTAAATTATCAACTTTTTTTCTGTTGGTTCTGGAGCAGAAAAATCTTGCTTTCCTCGTAAATAGCTTAAAATTAATTAAATGTAATTTTTATCTAAAAACTTGGATACAACATTCTTTGTTGATTTATTTAATTTTCCCCAGTCGTCTCCACGACAGCACCAATTGAGATTGCCTCCTCCTGGTAGGACAGGAACATACTGAGAGGTTAAAAGCTCCCCCCCCCCCCCCCCCCCCCCCCCGTCCCCACTTTCCTCAGTGTCTTCCTGTCCTGCCAGGAGGCAGGATCTCTGAGAGGAGCTGGTGGAGAAACCAGCCAGGATTACTTACAGGCGGATCGGAGGGCAGTGGGTCAGCCTGTCCTCCCTTCCAAGCCAGACAACTCCCGGGATGCCACATGGGGTGGTAACCCCCAGGCCAGGTTCCTCCCGCGGCGGCCCATGGGGGGTACAAAGCAGGAGCCTCAGTCCCTCTCCTCCTCCCTGCAGAGTTACAGCGCGGCGCTCCAGGAAGCCCTTTGACGGGGGGGGCGGGGCGCCGCGTCACGTGTCCAGCGCGATGACGTCATCGCGTCTGCATCAGGGGCGGAGGGGGCGGGGCTTAGCGCAGGAGCGCGAAAATTTAAAAAATATAGGAATATAGGAAGCCTCTGAACACCTGCATCAGATACAGAAAATTCAAGATGGAGTCCATCGCCTCAACGATAAAGTTGATTCCCAAAGGAGCCTACATGGCATCCATCGATTTAAAGGATGCTTATTTCCACGTACCGATCCACGAGGGGCCCCGGAAATACCTAAGGTTCGCAGTGGATATGGGCAAAGGAATAGAGCACCATCAATTCAGATGCCTGCCCTTCGGGATCTCCTCAGCACCCAGAATCTTCACCAAAATTATGGCAGAGGGAGCCGCCTACCTGAGGAAGAAGTCGGTCCTAATAGTACCCTACCTGGATGATCTTTTAATAATAGCAGAGTCCAGAGAACTCCTAATGGAACACCTGGGGATAGTGATAGAACTTCCCCAATCCTTAGGATGGATCATAAACTGGGAAAAATCCAGCCTAGATCCCGACAAGCAGAAGACGTTTCTGGGAATAACGCTCAACTCAGAATCGCAATGCTCCTGCCTACCCGAGGAAAAAATACAAAAAATCCGACGGTTAGTCAAGACCTTCCTACGGAGACGATTATGCACAATTCGGGAAGCCATGTCTCTCCTGGGAAGCTTGATGTCATGCATTCCAGGAGTGGCATGAGCCCAGGCTCACACCAGAGCCCTGCAAGCCTCAGTCCTATCCACGTGGGACAAGAGGCAGTCCTCTCTAGGGACAAGAATGTACATCCCAAGCAGGGTAAAAACATCCCTGCGTTGGTGGACATCCCCAGAGAACCTGCGGAGAGGGGTTCATTGGCTACAAAACCCAGCCACTCACATCACAACGGACGCAAGCGCCTGGGGATGGGGAGCGCATGTGGGGAACCAGTTCTTTCAGGGCCCCTGGCCTCAAAGGACGAAAGAACAGTCCTCAAATTACAGGGAACTACAGGCCGTATGGCAGGTCCTACAGCAGTTAGGGAACTCTCTACGGAACCGGCATATAAAGATACTGTCAGACAATATCACCACGGTCGCCCATATACGACACCAAGGGGGCACAAGATCTCCCGCCCTGCAAAACATCGCACAGAAAATTTTTCACTGGGCAGAGGGCCGGATCCTTTCGATCACAGCAACCCACTTGAAGGGGACGCTAAACCAAAAAGCGGACTTTCTAAGCAGGAGGCAAATAGACCCAGGAGAATGGTCTCTCTCCCTGGAGGCGTTCAGAATCCTGACCAACCGGTGGGGGACCCCACAATTGGACCTGTTCGCAACCAGGGAAAATGCCAAAGTAAGCAACTTCTTCTCCCTCCGGCCGGGAGATCGTCCGACAGCAGTAGACGCCCTAGGCCAAGACTGGGGAGAGGGGCTGGCGTACGCCTTTCCTCCTATACCGCTGATCCCCAGAGTCTTACAACATTTCAGAACCCAGGTATGCACACTAATCCTGGTGACCCCCTTCTGGCCTAAGAGAAGCTGGTTCGGTCTTCTAGCAACATTGAGCGTCCAGGACCCAGTCAACTTTCCTACCTGGACGGATCTTCTATCGCAGGGGCCACTGAACCATCCGAGCCTAGACAAGCTCCACTTAACAGCATGGCTCTTGAGGAATCCTCACTAAGAGAGAAGGGATTCTCAGAGAGGGTAGTAGAAACGTTAATGTCCAGCAGAAAAAAGACGACCCACCTTATCTACCAGAAAGTTTGGAGAAGGTTTGCCTCATGGAGACAGGGAAGGGATTGCGGAGATTCTATCCCGGACATCCCTCTAATCTTAGAGTTCTTGCAGGAGGGCCTAGAGATGGGCCTCTCTCCAAGCACCCTGAAGGTCCAGGTCTCAGCCCTTAGCGCCATATGTGACACAAAGTTCGCAGACAACAGATGGGTCAACAGGTTCCTAGCAGCAGCAACTAGATTACGACCTAGGCCCATTAATCTTTTTCCAGACTGGAACCTTAATTGGGCTCTAAGGGCCATGACAGCGGTACCATTCGAGCCGATCGAAGCACTACCCATAAAAATGCTTACTATCAAGACCATTTTCTTAGTAGCCATCACCTCCGCAAGGCGGGTTAGCGAGCTGCAGGCCTTGTCCATTCGCCACCCGTTCCTGAAAATTTCGGACACCAAATTAGTATTTAAAACGGACCCGGCTTTTATGCCAAAAGTGGTATCACATTTTCATAGGTCCCAAGACATAATAATCCCCTCATTTTTTAGTAAACCTAAAAACGAGGAAGGAAAAAACCCTAAGCTGCCTGGATGTTAGGAGAGCAGTCCTAGGCTACATAGAGACGACAAGCCACTGGAGATGGGACGACAACCTGTTCATCCAGTTCAGTGGCCCAAATAAAGGGAGCAAAGCAGCGAAAAGCTCCATAGCCAGGTGGATCCGCCTAGCCATCATAGAGTCCTATAAAGCCCTCGGGAAGGAAATCCCTTTTAGCTCTTAAAGCTCATTCTACAAGGGCAGTAGCATCCTCATGGGCCGAACATAGCTCAGCCTCGGTCGAGCAGATATGCAAGGCCGCAGTCTGGAAGAAACCCCACACGTTCGTTAAACACTATAGGGTAAAAGTGCAGCAGGACGAGGACATGGCCTTCGGCCGCAAAGTCCTCTCGGCAGCAATCCCACCCTAGGAAAACTTTAGTTGGTACGTCTCAATTGGTGCTGTCGTGGAGATGACTGGGGAAAAAATAGATTATACCTACCCGATAATCGGGTTTCCAGTAGTCTCCACGACAGCACCCGTACCTTCCCCCCCTAAGAAAGTAGTATAGAATATAATTTCCCCCCAAAAAAAACAAAGCAAAAAAAAAAACCCGGTTAGGGGAAAAAATTTAGGTTGAGCTCCTACCCCGGCAATTCGTTAGAATTCACTGAGGAAAGTGGGGAAGGGGGGGAGCTTTTAACCTCTGTGTGTTCCTGTCCTACCAGGAGGAGGCAATCTCAATTGGTGCTGTCGTGGAGACTACTGGAAACCCGATTATCGGGTAGGTATAATCTATTTTTTCCCTTTTTTCAGCTGTTTTACTAATGCAGCGCTTCAAAACCCATACATAGACGTACGACTTTAAATCACATAGTAGACTGCGGACTTTGAATTGCATAGAATATTCAACTCCATGATAGGATGGGTATCGGAAGCGTAGCGAAGCTCCACCATGTGGCAGTTACTGGAATCTTATCAATAATTTTGTCTTCATAAGGCTTTTGAAGCTGCTGTAACCCATTCCCGCTTTATCACTTATATGTACATCACAGAAGAGGTACCTGTACATGATGATGTTCATGCTGGACGCCGCTTTTCTGCTTATGCATCATCTTCTGAAGGATGGCTGTGATTAACAGCCGCCCTCCAGCACTAATGACTGGGAGAAAAGTTTACAATCCGGTCTTTTAACCTTTTTTTGCATTGTGATCAATGTAAATCGCAGTGCTGACAAAGGAAGGTGGGCTCCATTTGTCCTATCGCTATTAGCCCTGCTAATGCGATTTCCAGTTCAAACTAGGAAATTGTGACAGGCTTGTGCCCAATAAACACATTCAGGCCCTGTGCTGGGATTGTGGGTCATACGTATCGAGTCGGTAGCAATGGTTGAAAATGCATACAATTTTAATTTGCGCTTTTTGACCTCTAGATATGGTTTGAAGCAACACATCGCCCCGAAAGTCAAGTAAGACACATTGCTGCTGCTAGAGATGGTGTGTGGGTATCTGTCCGCTTGGATTCTATTCTACGGCTGTTCCATCCCGAGACTGGGCAACCTCTACAAGAACTGGAATTGGAGCCTTTCATTCAAAGAATGTTGGGTGAGAGAAGCTACCAACACCTAGCTATCGTGTCGCATGTGCTTGTGCAATTTTCGAAGAGGTTTTTTTGGTGTCCAGATGCATTACCAACCCCCATTACTTCTCAGAATGGTACTGCAGTAGCTGATTTGTGCACTGAAGCATTTACTGCTGCTTTAAATTATTAAAGGCGTTAGAAGGCATAGAGTTACACTGGAGTGATCTGTATAAATACACTTGACCTGTAGACTTGTGAAGTTATAAGCCCACGAAGCATTTCTGTGAGGTCTAATGTACATCTTCTTTACAATTACACAAACAAGAAAAGAATTAAGGGAAAAAACATAAGTACAATTGTGCATACAGTTCTAAGTAATAAACCCGCTCTTGAAATTTCCCAGGTTCCTGTAGTCCTCCATTTAAACAGTAATCTTCATTTTTAGAAAACTTACGAGATGTCATAGACACCTGTCAGAAGTTATGATTGGTGGGGATCTGGGTGCGGAGACCCCATCGATCATTAAAACAAAGAGGCAAAAACAATCAGCTGAGTGTTGTGCCCCTTTGGCTATGATCATTACTCTTTGGGAAACCTTGTTACCTGAAGTCTGGCTCTTAGCCTTCTACAATACCTGGATTTTTTTATTTTTTTTTACTGATTTTTTTTCATAGCATTCCATGTGTAGTATACTGCCTGAATGATTGTTAAAATTTATTTTATGACAGATATTATGTGCATATAGTAAACCTACTATTGATCATTAATATAACAGTGTGGAAAAAATAAAATCCAAGAAATTCTTTGCAGGTTCTAGCAACTTTATGTCAATGTCACAAGTCTCTGCACTGTCAGTATTCTGTGAGCGCTTGTGGGTCGGAACTTCCTGCGGTGTCATTATTTCCATTCCTTTCTCCAAAGGTAAGACTATTTCTAGCTGCAATCTGTGTGCCTCGAGCATTGTGATAAGGCTAAGGCACCGGAACAGTCAGACACTGTATTCAGCCATCCAGATCCTGTCCTAAGCAGCATCTGCATACATAGAAAGACCTAATATTTCCCAAGGCTTAAAGTATTCTACAATTGTATCCAGTCTAAGCACTCATCAGTGGGCTAAACAGAAAAATCAAATTGTAATGTAGAAAGCTATCAAAGCCCTCTTCCCTTCGGAGCTCCAGCAGCGTGAATACCCATGCTCCACACTCCTTTTACTCACTCCATTAGCAGACAGCCCTGGCAATGGCTTCCTTGACCCAAGTATCCAGCAGCAAGCTCCCCTGTGCTTTCTGCTATGTTTGCTTGATAATGCTGTTACCAAGTGCACCTTTAATGCACTTTATTCATTTATGTCATTTCATAGGTTAGACATTGTCCAAGGTATTTCATGGCATCAGCAGCTGCAGTGACACTCATGGCTATGGGGACGGCTATCTTGCCTTTTTGCAGTTAACATTATTTAGAGTTGCTTATTTTTAATATCTTAATCTACATTTTAAATAATCCTAAAATCCTGCAGTTTTCACACTGATCATTAAGCCTAATAACCGTTCTGTTTATGGAGAGACCTTTTCAGTAGTCCTCCCATTATCATCACAGACAGGATTACCATGAAATGATGTATATAATTTAGGATCCACCATTCACAATAGGCCTTGGAAACAATTCATCTATTCGCCCTCTCTATTATATTTCTGAAAGCTGCTGTAAAACATGTCTCTATAGGTCAGGCGAGATAGTAGCGCCCATAGTATTGCCCTAAGCTGACTATGTACAAAAAAATGAAAACAGATTGGACAAATGGAATATGTATCACTATCTGGGATGCCAGATAGATGCTTGAAGACTAAGGCGGGGTTCACATTTGCTTTGGTTCTGTTCAGCACCTCTGTTCCAGATTTATCATAAAGTCCCTGATGAAATAGCGCTATTTTCATCCAGGAAAGTGCAAGTTGGAAAATAAGAAGCCGAATGGACCCCGTTATAGCGAATAAGCTCCATTTGGCACTAGTCTAAGTGCATGTGGCGGATCTAGTGGTTCTGGTATTTTCATTGTTGAGCTCTGAAGACTGAGCCAAACAATGGTGGTAGGTTGGACACGCAGGTGCAGGTGCTGTAAGAATGTCAAAGGGAGGGTGTTTTCACACCTGCGCCCGGGGTTCCACCTGCCTGCTCCGTTTGGAGAACAGGAAAGGGGAATCCCTGCAGCCAAATTGCTCCGTCTCAGGATGGAACTGAGCAGTGCCGAATGGACCCCATTGACTATATTGGGGTTCGTTCGGTTTCCGTTCAGGTGCCCGGCTTTTGGATGGAAGAAATAGCTCTGCATGCTGCGCTTTTTCTTCCGGGATTTTGAGCCGGATCTGGAACCTCTGCCCGGACATTCCAACGCAGATGTGAGACTGGCCGAAGCATATCATAAAGTGTAAACCTCTTACTTAAATGCAGTACAATACATTGTTATGACCTGAATGTTTTACAAAGTAAGGCCACTCTCATTTTTACCTCCACTTATAACAGTTTCATTGATCTTTTTTATAATGGATGTATTCTACTTGCAGAAACAAATGAACAGTTGGAAGAAATAAAAGAAAACAAAGATAACTTACATCAGACGGGCCCTTACTGTTCCCTGGAGAATGCACAAGTCTCATTCCATGGTCACAGGGATTCTGTTAAATTCTTTGCATGTGTTCCAGGTAAGAGTCTGTTCTCCTATTTAACCTGGGAAAGTAAGCAGAAGATTGCGATGGACAACTGTGTTCTATATTTTTTATTGATCGTTTGCTTCCTAAATGCAAGACTTAAGAAACTTTCTAAAAGATCTTCATTAAAAATTTCCTACCACATTTTCTGCTGTAGAATCTATATAATGTCTTCACTTGGCTGGTTGTCCTGCTGCTTCTGACATTCCACATCTACTTCTCTTGATACTTGATTCAAATTTGTGTTAATTCAATGTAACCATAAACATATATAAGAATGTTTGTTTGTTTTTTTTCCCTTTTTTTTCGCACCATGTCAATGTTGTATGTAACCATTAACCCTTTCCAATCCACTGTCTGACGTCTGAAGACATTCTGATTGAAGGCTGTACAGCTCCGATGTCAGAAGACGTCCGGCAGGATATTCTTACTGTAGATTCCTGGCTGTTCTGTTGTCGGGGGGCCTCTTCAGCATATCCCATACCGCAGTACTGGATCTAGCCAGCAGACTGCGCCATTGTATGATGGCAGAAAGAGAAAGCCCCCTAGGAAACCCTGAATCCAAAACTGGATTGGAAAGGGTTAAAGGGCCACTCTTGTGATTTTTTTTTTTTTTTTTTTTTGTATTCATGTTTTAAATTAATTATGTAGCTAGCCCCTCCCCACCCCCTCTTTTTCCCCAGTATATATACATTACGTTGGCCAGTATTACTTTGGCTAGCTACTCCTTTTTCCCTGAAACTTCCTGTAGTCCTTTTCCTCAGGTGATCATGTGAGCTCATTCAGACCACCAAGATTTACTTGGTTTAATTCCTGTGCGATAGATCCTAACACGTTAGCTCTCACAGTTACTGCTGATGATTAGAGACTCCTGTCACACAGTTATAATGTAGAAAGTCACAGCTCATCCTTCTGACCATATACCTATGGTCTGTAGCTTATTTAGGTGAATATAGAAGGCAATAATAAGTACAGTGTCCTCCCAGCAGGCAGAGAGAGTACTGTCTCTAGCTGGTCATGTGATGTTGTGCTGATGCATTATGGGATAGTGTGCACAGAATAGGGAAAAAGAAAGCAGGGAAAGTTCTCAACATCAAGATGGTGACTGATGCGTATTAGACAGCAGGCTGCGCCACTTTCATGTGAAAGTGACTTTCAGACTGTGGACATCTCCTATCTATGTTGCAATCAGGTGAGGGGTGCAGTGATGGAAAAATGTGTTTTCACCGGAGTGGCCCTCAAAAGATTTTCTTCTACACACAAATCTTTAATTATGGATTAGTAGGAAGGTGAGAGTGTGCTCTTTAATGTTTTTGTATGACCTATAGGGTAAGGACCGATGCCATCTAGGACTATATATAAAAAGCAGGGCCTCAAAAAGCTAAGAAACCATATAGAAGACTTCTAAGTTCTGCCTGATTGTAGATTCTCATGGCAATGAGAGACATTGGGGATACATAGACGGGGCACATACTAATGCGGATGGTTGAACACAAAGTCAATTCTTTTGCAACATTGGAGTTGCCTATTCAATATGAAAGCTGTTTTTAGCGCGGATCTGCATACGGATTTAGCCCTGTCATTTCTGTATGTGGAAAAACACCAGAATTCTTCACATGGATTTTGCCCATTGACAGGGCTGAATCCACGCACTGATTGATGCGTTGAATTCCGCTATATGACCGGATCCAAAAAAATGAAGATCCTTTTAATTTTGTTTTTTAAAATAAATGAGTGTAGGAGCGGCAGGCAACTGAAGGAGACCGCAACACTTGATCGATGTAGGTAGTCAATAGGTCAGTGGACGGCAATCAGGTGATTTGGGGAAATCTTTATTATTTCCACATACTTATCCCCTCCGGGGGGGCTCTTCTCCTACACAAACCAATTCTGAGAAGCTGACAAGCAGAAATTAGGTTGTCTGAACTGGGGATGGTTGGAATGCCAGCCCAAGACTTTGTAACTGGCTAGTTACGATTGCCAATACCACACTGTTGTGATTGCTCTTGTGCTGATGAGCTCTGCCCTCCGTCCAGAACGGTCATTTGAGACTCTGACAGTTTATGATGTAACTGTACATTGGGTTGTGGATAAAGCACCTCCCATCCCCACGTCATTTTGTGGGAAGGAGTTAAGAAATATTTAATAAAATGTGACTTGTTCCATATTTGTGATATGATGAATTATAGCTTTCTGTATCAGTTCTTCTTGATTTTCAAGAACTCTTCTTCCCTTAAAGAGGTTGGTCTCTTTACATATGTAAAGTACAGGGCCGGGTAGGATGTGTGTTTAGGCAATTTACTACTGTATATGCTACACAAATTCTGCAGCGTTTTAAGTAACCTCTTCCTCACCAACCAGGTTTCTTGGCGGAGCGCACAACCGCCACATTGTAAAAGTGGCTGCTGATGGAGGGCATGCGTTGGAACTCTGTCTTTCAGCACTTCCCAAGCTCTGCATCTGCACCACTTTCCTGTTCATTTGGACCTACATCCAGGAAGGAAACTGGTGTGGCGTGTGGGTCAGGGGAGGCACTGATGGACTGGGTCATGCCACTTGCCCCTCCATCAGTGGTCATTTGAAGAATGGCGAAAAGGATGTGAAAAAAACTGGTATGGAGGCCCAACCCTCTAAGCTACTAGAAGATGTAGATCAAGGTCTAATGTGTGATGGTGAAAGCTTTAGCATTCTTTTTCCCCTGTCCTCCTGCACATACAGGACCTCTGACACATCCAATACACCTTTGGAATCGTGTCACCCCCAGGCATCCTGTTGTCCTATCCAGCTGAGCTGACGAAGGGGTTCATCCCCGAAACGCGTATTGTATTGCTGGTTTTTAATTTGTGAAAAAATAAAAAAAGAAGTGCTTTCACCATCACACATTGGACCTTGATCTACATCTTCTAGTAGCTTAGAGGGTTGTGCCTCTATAGTATGCATTAGTAAGCTGCATATATACATCCTGCGCTGTCTTGTACTTTCTGTATGTAAGGTGACAAACAGCAGCAGTGCAGCAGCCAATGTGTTGGACACTCACTTTGAGCTCTATCAATTAAGTTTTTATGTAGATTTTCCAGTTTTTTTGCTGCCCCGCTGTTTGCAGTCCACTTACAGGTGTGTGTGGAGGAAGAGGGAGCCCTAAGAAGCCAGACGTTCTGCCAGGTTCTCTACTGGGTAGGACTTCCTCTTCCACATTTCTGATGCTGCTTTGCATAGCCTTCCTTCAATCATCTGCAAGGCAGTATCTGAATGTTGCCTTTCTGGTGCATGTAGCAACTAGCAGTGTTCCTATTTCTAGAGAAGCCAAATGCCCAATGACAGGCAGTGGATTGCAAAGGTGCCTAAAGGGAGACCCCTAGTGGCACCCACTTCAGACTTAAATTTCAGTGGTGAAACAAGAAAAATGTTAATATAACTACTCGTATGTTACAAGATTGAGGATGCACATATGTATAAGCTGTTAGATGAGCATATGTTGTATGAAAAGTTAGTGTCCATTTAAAGAATTGTTACAGAAAGTATTCTTCATTATACAGTGAATCACCTTTATTTGTTGAAAATCCTTTTTAAATGTTACTATTCCTATTTCTCTGAGATACTGTGACACACAAATAGAATAGACATAAACCTAAGGATATGTACGCATGAGTTGAATTCCACGCAAACTTGGCTAAACTGCTCAGCAGGTGGAGCTTAGACTTAGGGAAGGGTTTAATGGTCTTTGTGTCTTATTGCTTATGAGCTGTGGAGGCAATCTTCTTCCTTAAGGCCCATTTAGACACAACGATTATTGCTCAAAAGCCGTCTATGAGTGATAATCGTTGCGTCTAAACGTGCAGCCATCGTGCCCTCTTCGTTTATCGCTCATTTCTAGCCAGCTAGAAATTAGCGATGAGCTTTATCAGCACTGCCTGATTTCTCAGCGGGCGGTACTGATTAGCATTCTTTCAGCTGTAATCCAGCTGGCAGTTCTCAGCGGAACACTGGCTGAAAGTGCCAAGAACAATGCAGCTGTTTATATATAAAAACAGCTGTATTGTTCTCCAAGCTATCGCGGCTGTATCCCGCTCCGCCTGCATAACTCTTAAGTAGCTATTTAGCTACAGAGTTATGCAAAGATGATCGCTCAAAACTGTCACTCTAACTATCGTTTGAGCGATTTTTGAGCAATCATCGCTGCGTGTAAATGGGCCTTTAGCCAGAACCACAGGTCTTACAGACAGGTTTCTAAGGAAAAGGGAAAATGTGTCTGCTCTTGTGGCGCGCACACTGATTTGTTTGTGCTGTATATTTCTCTTTTTTGATTGAAGAATAATACAAAATAGGATTAACGGGTAAAAAAAGAAATTAAAGGACAAATTGCTGGGATTGATTTTATTTTAGAATTTTATAGTGTAAAATGTATTTTCTACAAATGTGTTACCCATAGCATGAAGTGATGGTGTTGTACTAAAAAGCATATACTGCTGGCATTAGTAATGAAGACCTGTTCACTCATCAGGTTGTATCAACCCTTCACTGCCAGCAGGTGGCAGTGAAATCACAAGCAACTCTAGTATCCTGGTGATGAGCGGAGGCGAAGGATACATTAACTTCAAAATTGGTATGTAATGAGTTATAGATACTGTAACTATTTGGATTTGATGTGCTTATTTTTACTTATTTTTACCTTTTTGACATAGGTGATGAAAATGGAGATGCAGAGGAAGGTTACAGAGATCTCCTGCAAACGAACCCAAGATACAGAAGAACAGAGAGAAGCCATCTCATTATTTGGCAGATACCAACGTAACATCTGAACACCATTTAATGACCTGACACTGACAAGACCTGCTTGTTTTGTAAAATGTGAACATTTTGGATTAGTGGTTTGTTTGGCCGCATTTTACTGTAGGTACGATGTATTTGCCTTAATGTAAAACCCGACATTCTGGGTTCTGTGCAATGTGACTCTCTGGGATACAATATACTTGTGCTGTGGATATTTCTTTTATTATCTGCCAGAGATGTCATTCGGTAATGCTCTAAATGACTGCTTTCTGATATTCACATGATTTTCTATTTTTTGAGCTTGAACAAGTGGCGTGGCATGTCTGTAATACAACTATACAGTATATGGCTTTATTACTACTCATTTGGAGACCTTCAAATATAGGCACAACAGAGGTGTTTGTTTTTCTGCACAGAGATGGATGACCTATTGCTCGTATTTGTCAGGGGTCGCAGGCGGCAGATCCGTACTGTCATTAGTAGAGTCTCTTCACGCATCATTTTTTAACATGGAATCACCATGAAATCCATCCATTACTTTTAATTTGCACACAGATTTGAAATCGGAGAGCAGAAAAGAGTGAAATATCCCATCTTGATGCGGACTCCTCATTGAGGAATACACATGCTTATTTGCTCACTGAAAAGTGCTAAACCCATGTGCGTGTTCACGGCAGACCTCCATGGTTCAGCCATGGTTTTTGAGGCAGAATCCAGGCGGAAAGATTCTGTCCTGTGAACATAACCGTGCGGTACTAGGAAGTCGCACTGCGCCAACTCTGATTTTTCTGGAAATCTTATGCGTAGGCTGTTGACTGCTATGATCCAACATGCCGTCTCCTGAAAAAACACTTTTTTTTTCTCTAAAAGAACTCCCAGCTATCGGTCATTAATGACCGATCTATAGCAATATGCCATCAATGTTTGTGCATTTAAAATTTAAAGAGGGTCTCCATGGCTTTTGCTATTGATGGCTTATCTTCAGCATGGGTCATCAGTAGTTGATTGGCAGGGGTCTGCCACTTAGGATTCTCATCGATCAGCTGATCCCAATACTGGAAAATGACAGCCCTGTCTATATTGCAATGGCATGGCATGGCTTTATACTACAAGCATAGCTTCCATTGAATTCAGTTGTAGCTGTGCTTGTAGTATTAAACCAGCCTGTGCAATGTTGACAGCAGGGGTGTAACTATAGTGGATGCAGGGGATGCGGTTGCACCCGGGCCCAGGAGCCTTGGGGGGCCCATAAGGCCTCTCTTCTCCATATAGGGAATCCAGTACTATAAATAAAGCATTATAGTTGGGGGCCCTGTTGCAGAGTTTGCACTGGGGCCCGGGAGCTTCAAGTTACGTCACTGGTTGACTGCTGTCCGCACTAAGAGCGGGCCCTTGGGATCAGGTGATCAGCTTGGATCACCCCCGCCGATCAACTATTGATGAGCTATCCCGAGGACAGGTTATCAATAGTAAAAGTCCCAGTTATTTGCTGATGGTGTGTTCTGCATCTCATTTACGCGCTGCGTGAAACTCTAGCAGTGTTACCAGCTGTGTGTGCTGCATTCTCCTCTACAGGCCCGCCACCTCTTGATTGTTTACACAATTACAAACTAAAGATTGTATTTGGTCTCAGGGTTTATAGACGTAATACCTTAACGAGGACTTATGAAGGGGTCAGTATGGTTTTTAATGGAAAATCCATTAGCCTTAAAAATAAATAAATAAAAAATAATCAAAATATAACTAATGAAAAAATATAAAGGGAAAAAAAGGCTTCGTATGTCGCACGCAGAATATTTAAATAAGCCGACTAACTTCATGACACCTGTGACGTTTGGTGACATCTGCTATACACTGACAGCACTTTTGTTACTTACAGCAAGGAAATCTGACAGTTTTTCTACTGTAAGCTGCTAGGGTTTATGGGAAATTTTGTCTGCTTATTTACATGATCTGTGTCCACTGTATAAAGCTTTTTTTTTTTTTTTAAAACTTTATTACATTTAAGGTGGTATTAAACAAAAAAAAACATAGTGATCCCCCATGATACGTTCTCTTTAGGCTAGGGCAAAACAGTGAATTTGGCCATGATGCACATCTTGCATCCAACGATCCGTGTTGTGAAGCCTTAATCTCAAGCACACTCACTTTTATTTAGATGAAGACCATGCACAGGTGAGTCTCTGCCTGATGTAGGCAGTCGCTGTGTAGCCCTAGCCTTAATCTCTACCAGCACATGTCTGACACTATAACATGTGATAACTGACCATCCGTGAAAGCACACACTGGACATTAATCCCAGCATTTTGTCGCTTCTCAGGTTATTTTGCCTTTTTGTAAATTGTAAATTCTGCATTTCCTTATAAGCTGGCCAATACACAGTAGACTCATGGCTGCCAGATCACAGTAACCTGTCTCAATTGGTTCACCCTTTTTTCTTACCTGTTCATGGAGAAAACCGATGACATGTATTCAAGTGGTTGGATGTAATATTCAGTGTTTAAAGTGGAAAATCAAACTAACATTACCAAAATGTCTGGGAAGGAGAGTGGAGGGTTCATGAGTGTTAAGACCTTCACCCATTACCAAAATGAAGGAGGTCAAGGTTCCTCACCCTTCTGGTGCTGCATGATCGAGATTTGTACTAGTTGGATGTATCTTCTCTGTATGACAAGTCAGGTAAATTAGGCGGGTTTTCCTTCTAATCCTAATTTATTGTGATATGGCGTATGCTGGGTAAGGGGAAAACGGGGCAAATGGAGTTTTCAGAAATGCATCTTATTTTTATATACAGCATGTATAATTTATTTTATAAATATGCAAGGTGATTAATTAACAACGTTTATGAATACAGATCTACAGATATTTGGGTGGGTTACCTAAGTAATATCTAAGTGTTCTCTTTCTTTTTAAAGTGGTTGTCTGGAATCAGAAAAAAATTGGGTCAGGGTGGAAACGGCATAAAATAATAAAAGCAGCATTGCTTACCTGTTAAATCCAGCATCGCTGCTTCCCCTCCAGCCTTTCTTTACGGTGATGCCATGTCAACACATGTGACAGGTGCAGCCAATAACTGCTCACACCGCTCGATCCAATGATTGACTGCAGGAATCGCAGGTCTCAATAAGACTTCATCGTTGTAGCGGCAGGGAGCAGTCATGTTGGATGTAACAGGTAAGTAACACCAGTTTTATTATTTTATGCCACTGCCTCCCTAAGCCATTTTTTCCCTGATCCCAGGTAACCCCTTTTAATTTTCTCTTCAATTTGCTTTTCAAGTATTCAAAGTTCTTTTTATGATTACTGGTTAAGTTCTGCTACTAACGTTCCAAATATAAAAAGATTGAGATATGAGACAACACAATAAGGTGCGGTCATTATTTTGTGTTTGTTTATATTTCTGTGTTGTGAAAGTTTTGTACCAGTATTGTTACAGCGCCATAATATGGCAGCTGGTTACTTTCGTGGTCTTTACCGTAAGGCTGTTTTCACTTGGCCGAGAAAAGCGTGCGTGATTCGTGCGTTGCGAGACTCCCAAATCTTGCATGATTATGAACCCCATTCTTTTGAATGGGGTCATACACATGAGCGTCCATCCCTTCCCCATGATGCAGGAAACAAATTGCAGTATGTGCTATCCTTAGGTGTTCTCTCACATTCCCCATTGTTGTCAATGGGGCAGGCAGCAGCATCGCACCGTGTGCTAGGTGCACGTGCGTGCGATGCGAGGCTCACCCTTATTGAAAACCATGGGAGGCGTGCCGGAGGATCACTACTTCCCCAGAGTGATGTGAGGCAGTTTTGATATCATTGGGCCATGATTCTCTGCCCACTAATGCACTCGCCCACGTAAAATTGGACTAAGGGCTTCCTCACACTGGTGAGATAAAACTGCATAATCCTTTTTTTTTTTTTTTTTGCACAAAAGTCAATAGGACTTTTAAGTTTAAAAAACACATCGCACAAAAATCGCAAGTTCATGCATTGCGATGTGTTAAAAAGGAGGCTCCATGGGGGAAACCTGGGAGGAAAAAAAAAATTGCGAAATGCAAAAAGATAGGACATGCTGTGATTTATTTTTTTAATTGCAACATCGCTGGAGTGAAAACATCGCAAATGGGAATGAGACCATTGAAAATCAATGATTTCATAATTCTGCGTTTTAACTCACTCTCGCATCGCACGAAAATCATGTGATTTTATCGCAAGTATGAAGGCCCCCTAAGGGGGTCTACAGTTTTCTGTGCAGAATCTTTTTTTGTTAGATTCCATATGGATCCCACACAAAAAAAGACGGTGTAGTCCCGTCTAACAGACCTACAGGTACAATTTGCATCAGACCTACCAACTTAGCAAGAATAAATTCCATGTTTTTAAGACCTAATTTAACAAAGTATGTTTGCCTGGGAAGCTTTTTTTTCGTCAAGAAGCATACACGTCAAAAAAGAGAAAAAAAAATCTATAGTGTGGCAAAATATTCAGCACAGCTATTCTATAGTCCAAAGAATTGCCTGGATTGAATATGAGTTGAATAATTGTTTTGAACGATGGAATCTGTCTTTGAAAAAAAAGCAAAAAACCCTATCTGCCGTAATGTTCTCATTTATGAAGCAAGAGGCGTTGAATTGTAGTAGCATTGTTTAAAGAGCGTTTCTCCCATCCCCAATCCCCTCCAAGGGGGGAAAAGAAAATACTCACAGGTGCCTGGCCAACTACACCGAGCAACACTCTTAGAACCGCATCCTGACCTGACCATGTGACCATATCCTAACTGGTGCCTATGTTTGTACATTTTTCCTATATTTCACTAAGGACTCAAAAAGGTTTGGTACCGTGTTAGCCAGTAGAATAAAGTGTGATTGTTCTCAGGGAGAGAAACCAAGTAATCTTGTAGATATGATACCTTTTAATGGCTAACAAAAATCCATGGTGTTATAGCAAGCTTTCGGACCTGCACAGGGTCCTTCCTTTATGCCTTGATGAAGGACTCTGAGTAAGGCTGGCTGTCCACGAGTGATTTGTCATAGCGTGATCCGTGACAATAAATCGCACACGGAGCATGCATAACACGCTTTCCAATGTACACGAGTGGAAAATTGCTTGCGTCAAAAATCGCAGCATGCCCCGATTCTCTGTGATGAACCTATCATTAGATAGGTTTATCGCAGAAAATCGCGATGATATTAGTGCTCCCGCGCAGTGGATAATCACTCAGATATTCCTGCCCGCCCGTGGACACTCAGCCGAAGTCCGAAAGCTCGCATTAACATCATGTATTTTGTTAGCCATTTAAAAAGTATCATACCTACAAGATCACTTTGTTTCTCTTGCTGGGAACAATCCCTAAGCACTGAAATGCAGCTTAAGGTGGGAGAGTTTGTTTGTGACGAGCTGATTTGTCATGTGTTGTTCATTTGATCATTTGTGATCAAGCTCTGCACCTTTTTCTTAAAACTAAATCTCACAAAGTTTTAGGTGGTGTGAGGCAATAGCTTCATCTTAGTCACTGTGCCCTTAAGAGTTGAGACTTAATCAGCATCTCTATACAACTGCGCATTGCTACTCTCCCAACACCACTGGACCAATCTGCGCACCCAGTAAGGTTCCTGTAGTTCAAACACCCTAACAACATGATTCAAAAAAGGGGTTCAGAAAGCACCTCAGGGTTCCTCTACCGGTTACAAGCTGTATAAATCACATCCTCTGGAGCCAGGGAGAGCTGCAGAAACGATAAAGGGGATTATCTAAACAGAGAGTCTCCCCCAAAGAAGAAAGCAATATATTGTCAGCAAAAAAACTCCTGCGCTCTTGGATTGTGCAGCAGTAACCAGATGTGCTAATTCAAGGATGAAGAGATATAGACAGCACTTACTCAGAAGGAGGGGGGTATGACCAGCAAGAGCCCCCTCCTAGAAGTGACGACTCTTAAGTCATGAAAGAATATTCACGTTCAGAACGCTCCCAGTATGGATCCAAGAACAGGTCCTTTATTCGAATGGGTAAAATGTGGCCATACAGTGAATAAGTGGCAACGCATTTCTGTGCTCCATGGCACCTTCCTCAAGCCAATGTTAACCAACAATACAAAGATACATATATAATAATACTTTACGTTACTTTGATCGGCGTCCCCCAGTGCCAGTGCGGCAGGAGCAGCTGAAAACATCCTGACGCCACGTCATCACAGCCATCGTGTGATGGGCTCCACGTGATTAGTGTAGGTGGTACGCATGCTGCACTCTACCCGTGATTCATGGAACACATTCTGCGCTCCACCCTGTTAGAGAACCGTTTTGATTGCATTGATTTTCTTCTTGTAACTATTCTTGATAGTTATTAGAGTTGAGCGAATGTACTCTGCTGAACTTGATGCTCGTTCGAGCATTAGCGTACTCGATGGTGCTCGTTACGCGAACGAGCATCAAGCCGTGTTCGACCCTGTTTTTGGCTCCTCCCTGCTGTGACATGCCTGTTTTGGCCCCTCCCTGCCACGACGCAGCGCGCGTCATTGGCAAATTTGGCTGGCTGGAGAGAGAGAGAGAGAGAGAGAGACAGAGAACTTACGAGAAAAAAAAAAGCTCGGCACCAGGCGTCCCACATACAAAAATGCTCGAGTCTTCCATTGTAGTCAATGGGGTTCGTTACTCGAGTAGAGCTCTCGAATTTTACGAAAAGCTGGACTCGAATAACGAGGACCTGAGCATTTGGGTGCTCGCTTATCTCTAATAGTTATACAAAGTGGTTCAAGAAGAGTGATCCATCACAGTAATGTGATACTGACGAATAGTGTCTGCCCATCCAACTGCCGACATCATCTACACCAATGGCAGAAAGTAGGGCGCACTCCCAGCAGAACAGTCAGGGATGAGGGACAAAGGGAATGACTCTGGGTGGGTAAGACAATGGGACAGGATCCTCCTACTGCTCCCAGTGAACATTTAACTGTAAATTTACTTGGAGCAACCGGAGTTAAGCAGCTGCTGCAAAGACCGTTAACTAAAATCCCAAGTCCTTTTCCATGTCAGTGTTTCCCAGTGGTTTCCCATTTAGCATGTAATGGTGACATGTTTCTCCCTGCCACTGTGCATAACCTTACATTATCAGTGTTAAATCTCATATGCCACTTTTCTGCCCAAGCCCCCAACTTATTTAGATCGATTTGCAACCATATACTTTCCTCTCTTGTTTTAAATACTTTACATAGTTTTGTATCTGCAAGTATTTTATATTTTACTGTACAATCCCTCCACAACACAGTTAATGAATATCTTAAGAGAATAGAGCCCAATACTGACCCCTGTGGTACCCCACTAGTAACGGTGACCCAATCAAAGTATGTACCATTGATAACGATCCTTTTCTATCGTTGAGCCAGTTACTTATGCACTTGCATGTATTTTCACCCAGACTAAGCACTCTCATTTTATATACCAATCTTTTAGAAGGCACAGTATCAAATGCTTTGGAAAAGTCAAGATCTACAAGATCCAATAACTCTTCCCAGTCCAGTCTAGAACTTACCTCCTAGTAGAAGCTAATCAGCTTGGTGTGACAGGAGCGACCTCTCATAAATCCAGACTGATACAGAGTTATACAGCTATTTACCTTGAGGTCCTCCAGGATAGCATCTCTTATAAACCCTTCAAACATTTTACTCACAATAAAAGTTAGACTTACCGGCTTGTAGTTTCCTGGTTTACTACTTGAATATCAACACCACATTTGCGATGTGCCAATCAAGTGGAACAGACCCAGTCCTTAACCCTTGTGTGGTACCAGTTTCAAAGTGCAGAGTTGCAACATGATACAACACAAGCATAAATAGACTGTTATTTACTATATCATATTTTTTAATTCCTTTAAAATCCGGACCAGCCTGGCCATTGTGTCATGATGAAACCATTTGTACATCATGGCTGTGAAGTTGCATTACAGATCATGAAATACAGTGCTTGAAGATAAGAAATGTTTGGTCTTTGTTTTATTTCTAATTATTCTTAAAACATTTTTTTTTTTTCAGCATAAAACTCCCCTTAAGTGATCGTACAATTAGAGGGACAGTCATTTTGGACTCAATATTGACCAGCAGACCTGACAGAATAGCAGGGGTGAAGAGTGAAGGGCTCCTAGGAAATCATAACCATAATAATTTTAAAGTAAATTTTAACTTGTCTTTCAAGAGAGAGTTTTATAGGGTAGCTACGAAATACTAAACTTTAGGAAGGCCAAGTTTGATCAGCTTAGTGATGCCCTTAACCTTATTGACAGCAACATTGTCCTCGAAAATAAGAGTCCAGATAATAAATGGGAAATGTTTAAAAACATCCTAATTACTTACTGTGAGAGGTTCAAACCTTACAGGAATAAAAAGTTTAGTAATAGGTGAAAACCAATGTGGTTCAATAAAGATATAAAGGGGACAATAAACAGCAAAAAGAAAGCGTTTAAACTGCTAAAACAGAAAGGCAGCAAAGAAGCACTAAAAACCTATAGGGAAAAAAATAAATTATGTAAAAATCAGATAAAAACAGCAAAGATGAAGACAAAGAGACTTATTACTTTATAAATAGTAAAAAGATTAGGAAAGAGGTGACATGCTTCACACATGGTGGACATGGCCGGAGGTCGAAAGGTGCACAACTTGCTCAACCAACTATTTGTGGGTCCGATTCCCAAATGCTCTTCAGTATTCCACCTGGGGGACCATCTTCCGTGATTTAAAGCTCATAAAATGATTCAGTACGTATATATGGCTGCAAGGATCCATATTGCTTTTAAATTGAAGTCCACTACTTTTTCCTTCCCAGAGGGGCTCAATAGAATATCTTCAATAATGTTGTATGAAAGGAGTCATGCGATCAGAACAGACACCATGACAATGCTGGATTGATTACCTAGAAGTCTCAGGGCTGTACCATAATATTTCGTCTACTTAATTATCGCCCTAGTAACCAACTACACCCATGTGTATAACTACAACCAACTTTACACATATATAGACATTCTTGGACATTGATACGGATTCTTGATAGTAACATAGTTTGTAAGGCTGAATGAAGACAATGTCCATCTAGTCTAGCCTGTCTATCCTCCTGTGTTGATCCAGAGGAAGGCAAAAAAACCCAAGAGCAGAAGCCAATTAGCCCTTTTGGGGAAAAAAATCCTTCCCGACTCCCTAATGGCAGTCAGACTGTTCCCTGGATCAACCCCTAATAGTTCCTACCTGCCTGTATACCCTGCTTAACAAATTATCTTAGATTTATAAATTATAGCCTATAATATCCTTCCTCTCCAGAAAGACATCAAGTCCTCTTTTAAACTCCTCTAAGGATTTTGCCATCACTACGTCCTCAGGCAGAGAGTTCCACAGTCTAGCTGCTCTAACAGTAAAGAATCCATTTCTATGTCGGTGATGAAACCTGCTTTCCTCTAGACGTAGCGGATGCCCTCTTGTTACCGTTGCAGTTCTGGGTATAAACAGATCTTGGGAGAGATCCTTGTATTGTCCCCTCATGTACTTATACATGGTTATTTAGTCGCCTCTTAACCTTCTTTTTTCTAGAGTAAATAGTCCCACTGTGCATAGCCTCTCTGGGTATTCCAGTCCCGTCATTCCATTTATTAGTTTAGTTGCACTTCTTTGAACACCCTCCAATACCGTAACATCTTTCCTGAGCACCGGTGACCAGAACTGTGCGCAGTATTCCATGTGAGGCCTGACAAGTGCCTTATATAATGGAAGGATAATGTTCTCTTCCTTCGCCCCTATACCTCTTTTAATGCATCCCAAAACTTTATTTGCCTTTGCAGAAGCTGATTGGCATTGGTTACTCCAGTTTAGTCTATAGTCCACTAGTACCCCCAGGTCTTTTTCTATATCACTTTTCCCTAGCGGTACCCCATTAAGCAAATATTGGTAACATCCATTCTTGCTGCCCATGTGCATAACCTTACATTTATCAACATTGAACTTCATTTGCCATTTTTCTGCCCAAGCCCCCAGCTTATCTAGGTCTGTTTGTAGCCATACATTGTCCTCCATTGCATTAATTATATTGTATAGTTTTGTGTCATCTGCAAATATTGAAATTTTACTGTGCAGCCCCTCTATCAGGTCGTTGATAAATATATTGAACAGAATGGGGCTCAGTACTGAACCTTGTGGCACCCCACTAGTGACTGTGGCCCAATCGGCGTATGAGCCATTTATTACCACCTTCTGCTTTCTATCATTGAGCCAATTTTTAACCCAATTACACATGTTTTCGCCCAGTCCGAGCTGTCTCATTTTGTATATTAGCCTATTATGTGGCACGGTGTCAAACGCTTTAGAGAAGTCCAGATATACGAGATCAATAGACTCTCCCAGGTCCAGCCTAGAGCTTACTTCATCGTAGAAACTGATCAGATTTGTCTGACATGAGCGACCCTTTATGAATCCATGCTGGTGAGGAGTTATTCCCTTGTTCCCTTGTTGAGGTGCTCATCGATGGCGTCTCTCAGAATCCACTCGAGAATTTTTCCCGTTACTGAAGTGAGACTTACCGGCCTGTAGTTGCCAGGCTCACTTTTGGTCCCCTTTTTATAAATTGGAACCATGTTGGCAATGCGCCAATCCAATGGTACAACACCGGTCTTGATAGTGTCCAGAAATATTAGGTATAGCAGCCTAGCTAACTCATCATTTAGTTCCCTTAGTATCCTTGGGTGTATTCCATCTGGGCCTGGCGATTTATCGATTTTAATCTTCTTTAACCTGTTCTGCACTTCCTCCTGCGTTAGGTATGACATATTTTGCGAGGGGTTTATTTTATTCCCCTGTATCTTGTGTGGCATTTCCTTTTCGTTTGTGAGTACGCTTGAAAAGAAACTATTTAATAGATTTGCCTTCCCTCCATCCTCTTCAATGATTTCCCCTGCATTACTTGTTAAAGGGCCAATGCTCCCCCTGCAAATCCTTTTGCTGTTAATATAGTTGAAAAATAGTTTTGGGTTGTTTTTGCTCTCTTTGGCGATCAGTCTTTCCGCCTCCTCCTTGGCAATTTTGATCGTATCTTTGCATATTTTGTTTTTTTCCCTGTACGATTTTAGCGCTTCTTCGCTGCCTTGTTTCTTTAGTAGTTTGAACGCTTTCTTTTTTCCGTTTATTGCCCCCCTTATCATCTTGTCGAGCCACATTGGTTTCCTTTTAGTTGAGATTCTTTTATTTTTAAAGGGAATGAACTGTTCACATGAAGTGATTAGGATCCTCTTGAACTTTTCCCATTTGTCCTCCGTACTGATATTTTTGAGGATGTTGTCCCAATTAATGTTACTGATAGTAGTTCTAAGCTCATCAAATTTTGCTTTACTAAAGTTTAGTTTGTTTGTCACTCCCTGATAAGGCTTCTTATTGAATGACAGCTGGAAGTTGATTATATTGTGGTCACTGTTCCCCAAGTGCCCTTCAACCTGTACCCCCTTTATTCGATCCGGTTTGTTAGTTAGTACTAGGTCCAGAATGGCCCTCCCTCTTGTTGGTTCCTGCACCAGTTGGTTCAGATAATTATCTTTAATTACTCTCAAGAACTTATCACCCCTGTGAGATTTGCAGGTCTCATTTTCCCATATTATATCTGGATAATTAAAGTCCCCCATGATAATTACTTCATTGCGGTTTGACACCTCTTCTGTCTGCCTTAAAGGGGTTGTCTCGTGAAATCAAGTGGGGTTCAGCACTTCTGTATGGCCATATTAATGCACTTTGTAATATACATTGTGCATTAATTATGAGCCATACAGAAGTTATTCACTTACCTGCTCCGTTGCTAGCGTCCCCGTCGCCATGGATCCGTCTAAATTTGCTGTCTTTTGGCGTTTTTAGACGCGCTTGCGCAGTCCGGTCTTCTCCCTGGTGAATGGGGCCGCTCGTGCCGGAGAGCTGGTCCTCGTAGCTCCGCCCCGTTACGTGTGCCGATTCCAGCCAATCAGGAGGCTGGAATCGGCAATGGACCGCACAGAGCCCACGGTGCACCATGGGAGAAGATCCCGGCGGCAATCTTGGTAAAGGAAGAAAGAAGTCGCCGCAGCGCGGGGATTCGGGTAAGTAATAAACTTTTTTTTTTTTAAACCCATCCTTTGGGTTTTTCTCGCGCCGAACGGGGGGCCTATTGAATACAAAAAAAAAAACGTTTCGGCGTGAGACAACCCCTTTAATAGTAAATTTTCAGTTTCTTCTGTTGCTTTTGGTGGTCTATAGAAGACCCCTATCAGGATTTTGTTATTTTTTCTTCCCTGTATTTCTACCCACAGAGATTCCACCTGTTCTTCTCCTACCCCTATGTCCTCCCGTAGTCTCGGATTTAAGTTTGATTTGACATACAGACATACCCCTCCCCCTTTCAGGTTCCTTCGGTCTCTTCTGAAGAGATTGTACCTCTGTAAATTCGCCGCCCAATCACACTTATCATCAAGCCATGTTTCCGTTATTCCAACTATATCATAACTCTCATCAGTCATTCTTGCTTCAAGCTCACCCACTTTACCAATCAGACTTCGTGCATTTGTGGTCATACAATTGATATCGTTATTTTTGTTTCTTAAATTCGTTTTGTTGCTATTCGTACTAATGGCTGACCTCACATTTCTAACTGTACTAACCCCCCCCCCCCCCCACTCGACCCCCATTCCCATTTCTTTGACCCGGGTCGTTATCTACACTGGCTACCCCACTATTTCTCATTTTGCCCTCCCCCCAGTCCCTAGTTTAAACACTCCTCCAGCCTTCTAGCCATCTTCTCCCCCAGCACAGCTGCACCCTCCGCATTAAGATGCAGCCCGTCCCTACGGTAGAGCCTGTAGCCGATAGCAAAGTCAGCCCAGTTCTCCAGGAACCCAAATCCCTCCTTCTTACAGTCGAACTCGAGCGCCAGGAAGACAACACACCGTTCGACGATCCCGGTCTTTATGGCAGATTGCCCTATCTGTCCCCCTAATAATTGAGTCCCCCACCACTAGGACCTGTCTAGCCTGCCCTGCACTCCCCGTCTCACTGGCGCAGACATCTCACTGGCGTTCAGAGGGCGTGTCGTGCTGCAGCGGTGCTGGCTCTGTAATGGCATCCCCCTCATCTGCCAATCTTGCAAACTTGTTGGGTTGTGCCAGTTCAGGACTAGCCTCCCTGGTTCTCTTCCCTCTATCCCTCCTTCTTTCTGTCACCCAGCTGACTGCCTGCTCCCCCTGCACTTCCGTACTACCGTCCGCCCCCGCCTCTACCCCAGCGAGTGCCTGCTCAGTGAGCACCAAACTCCTTTCCATGATGTCAATGGCTCTCAGTGTTGCCAGTTGCCCATTTAGATCCAGGATTTGGGCTTCTAAATGTGCGACGTGCACGCATCTTGCACAACAGTATGCACCCTCGATCGGCTGATCAAGGAATGTATACATTGCACAAGCAGCACACTGGATGACATTGCCAGGCATGGAGCTCATCCTAATGGGGAGCTACAATTTACTTGTGGAAGTAGTGAAGATAGACTTGTTCACACTCCGCTCACACGCTGTCGCCTCTGCTCAACCACTCACTCGCTGCCACTCACCTTCTGCCTCCTGCAACGACCACTCACACGCAGTCACTCACACGCTGCCGCCTCTGCGCAACCGCTCACACGCTGCCGCCTCTGCGCAACCGCTCACACACTGACGCTCACGCGCAACCGCTCACACGCTGCCCCCTCTGTGCAACCGCTCACACGCTGACGCCTGCACGCAACCGCTCACACGCTGACGCCTGCACGCAACCGCTCACACGCTGACGCCTGCACGCAACCGCTCACACGCTGACGCCTGCACGCAACCGCTCACACGCTGACGCCTGCACGCAACCCCTCACTCGCTGACGCCTGCACGCAACCCCTCACTCGCTGACGCCTGCACGCAACCCCTCACTCGCTGACGCCTGCACGCAACCCCTCACTCGCTGACGCCTGCACGCAACCCCTCACTCGCTGACGCCTGCACGCAACCCCTCACTCGCTGACGCCTGCACGCAACCCCTCACTCGCTGACGCCTGCACGCAACCCCTCACTCGCTGACGCCTGCACGCAACCGCTCACACGCTGACGCTTACCCTTAGCTCAACCGCTCACACAACAAAAAAAAATTTCCCCCCCCCCTCCTCACTTAGACCCACAGACACACAAACTTACACTAGATACACATAAAACACACTAGGACACACTAGATACACAGAAGACAAACACTTAGATTCACACACACACAGAAGATACTTATCGGCTTCTGTTGCAGCTCCTCCATAGTGACGTCACCGGCTCTCCCAGCGGCCGCTCACTCCACCTGTCACTCTGCCCTCCTGCTGCTGCTCCGGGACCTGCTCAGCTTCTGCACTCCTCCTGCCGGCTCTTCCCCGGACTCCTGTCACCTCCGGGCACCGGTATCGGCTCCTCCACTGGTCCGATGCCCCCTTCTGCCCTTCAGACTCCCGCTCGTGCCTCTGCCTCGGCGCGCTGCTCCTGGCGTCTCAATGATGACCCATTGTTTGATTCCCCATGTTAACCCTTTTCCTTACCCCTATATACATGAGAATATTTAGCCACTGTGGCTTACAACATTCTGGTTGGCAATATCTGTCCACCTGCGAGTGGATTTAGGAATGTTAAGCCTATTTTATGTTTGAATATAAAATACAATAAAACCTTTTGAAACTAAATAGTAAAAAGATTAATACAGAAAGAGTTGGCTCTTTAATAAATAATGTGGGAGAAATTGTAGAGGGTGATGAGAAGAAAGCTAATCTATTAAATACTTTCTTTCTCCAGTGTATTCCCAGATGAAAAGGAAATGTCAGATGAGATGCAGAGTGATAACGTAAACTCTCCACTAAATGTCACCAGTCTAACCCAGGAAAAAGTGCAAAGCTGTCTTAAAAAGATTAAAATAAACAAATCACTGGGTCCTGATATCATACACCCCGGTTTGCACCTGAACTGGTGTAAGAGACGTTTTCCTTGTCTGTGACTTCGCTGTATCCTGGGGAGCCCACCCTGGTACATGGCTTACATAGCCAATGTGGTGCTGATATTCAAAAAAGGATCAAAAAGTGAACCTGGAAATTAAAGGCCAGTAAATCTTTCTTCTATTGGGGGTTTCCAAGAGATGTTGTCCTGGAAAATAGCTGTATAACTCCATATTCGGATGGATTTTGCTTCTGTCAAACCAACCTAATCAGCTTCTACGAGGAGGTAAGTTCTAGACTGGACCTGGGAGAGTCATTGGATCTGGTGTATCTGGACTCTTCCAAAGGGTTTGATGCTGTGCCGCATAAAAGGTTGGTAAATAAAATGAGAATGCTTTGTCTGGGTGAGAATGTGTGTAAGGGGGTAAGTAACTGGCTCAGTGATAGAAAGCAGAGGGTGGTTATAAGTGGTACATACTCAGATTGGGTCACCATTATTAGTGGGGTACAACGGGTCAGTTTTGGGCCCTATTTTTTTTAATATATATATATATTGCCTGGTAGAAGGATTGCACAGTAAAATACAATATTTGCAGATGATACAAACTATGTAAAATAATTAATACAAGAGAGGGCAGAATGCGGTTGCAAGAGGGTCTGGATAAATTGGGGGTTTGGGCAGAGAAGTGGCAAATGAGGTTTAACACTGATAAATGGTTATGCACATGGGCAGGGGAAATACATTTCACCATTACACACTAAATGGGAAACCACTGGGTAACACTGACATGGAAAAGGACTTGGGGATTTTAGTTAACTGTAAACTTAACTGGAGCAACCAGTGTCAAGCAGCTGCTGTTAAAGCAAATAGGATCATGGGGTGCATCAAAAGATATCTGGGGGCACATGATGAGAAAATTGTTCTTCCTCTTTACAACTCACTGGTCAGACCACACATGAAATATTGTGTACAGTTTTGGGCACCGGTACTCAAGAAGGACATATCAGAGCTTGAGTGGGGACAATGATGGACAAATAAAATATTAAATGAAACAAGTGGACTGAATTACTCAGAAAGGTTATCAAAAATGGGATTATTTAGTTTAGAATAAAGATAACTGATGGGTTATATAATAAGCATGTGTAAGTATATAAGAGGACAATACAGGGATCTCTCCCATCATCTAATTATACCCAGGACTGTGACTGTAACAGGGGGCATCCTCTATGTCTAGAGCAGAGGTTCCCAAAGTGGTCTATATAGACACCCAGGTGTTGATTTTGACTTCTTGGGGGTCCATGCCAACAAGAAAACATTTGTGGGTGCACGTGAGCGGACCCCATTTAGGCAGGTCATTATCAACATTTAGGCGTTCTGTACATGACATAATCCACCTTACACAGATTGTGTACATAATACTTATCATAGAAATTACCTACTTTTTTGATATTTCATAAAATTGTCTATGTAGACTTTGCGCAAAACTTCTTAGGCTCTGGCGACAGACAAAACAGACCTGCGCAGAAGCTAATTTACCTATAAAGTTTCTACTGCGCATAGTTTTCACAAGCCCAAGAAGTTTTGCGTGAACTATACCTGATATGCCCTTTCATAACCAGCAGGATTGGCCTCGAGTAGATATCCCCTTGATAATGAGGGAGACTAGCCTTGAGTACATGCTGATTTGAATAACAAGCAAGAGCTATGCCTTTGATAGTAAGCAAGTATTGCAATACCTTACCACACTCTCTATTTGTATAACCACACCACGTTTAATGAGCACACCCACAAATATGTTAACTTGGTAGCTTCACTTCCACTGCTAACTCCACCTCTATTGCTAGCTCTGCTTACACGTATAGCCCCCACGTATAGACTAATTGCTCCATCTACACTGTCTCAGACTCAGATCCTTAGTAGAGATGAGCGAGCACCAAAATGCTCGGGTGCTCGTTACTCGGGACGAAATTTTCGCGATGCTCGAGGGTTCGTTTTGAGTAACAAACTCCATTGAAGTCAATGGGCGACCCGAGCATTTTTGTATATCGCCGATGATCGCTAAGGTTTCCATTTGTGAAAATCTGGGCAATTCAAGAAAGTGATGGGAACGACACAGCAACGGATAGGGCAGGTGAGGGGCTACATGTTGGGCTGCATCTCAAGTTCCCAGGTCCCACTATTAAGCCACAATAGCGGCAAGAGAGCCCCCCCCCCCTCCCAACAATTTTTACTTCTGAAAAGCCCTCATTAGCAATGCATACCTTAGCTAAGCACCACACTACCTCCAACAAAGCACAATCACTGACTGCATGACACTCCGCTGCCACTTCTCCTGGCTTACATGCTGCCCCCCCCCCCCGCACGACCCAGTGTCCACAGCGCACACCAAAGTGTCCCTGCGCAGCCTTCAGCTGCCCTCATGCCACACCACACTCATGTCTATTTATAAGTGCGTCTGCCATGAGGAGGAACCGCAGGCACATACTGCAGAGGGTTGGCACGGCTAGGCAGCGACCCTCTTTAAAAGGGGCGGGGCGATAGCCCACAATGCTGTACAGAAGCAATGAGAAATATAATCCTGTGCCACCGCCATCAGGAGCTGCACACATGGGCATAGCAATGGGGAACCTATGTGCCACACACTATTCATTCTGTCAAGGTGTCTGCATGCCCCAGTCAGACCGCGGTTTTTATAAATAGTCACAGGCAGGTACAACTCCGCAATGGGAATTCCGCATGCACCCACAGCATGGGTGGCTCCCTGGAACCCACCGGCTGTACATAAATGTATCCCATTGCAGTGCCCCTAGACACAGGCAGGTACAACTCCCTATTGTGAAGTCCCTGTGGACCGACAGCATGGGTGGGTGCCAGGAAGCCACCGGCGGTACATAAATATATCCCATTGCATTGCCCATCACAGCTGAGGTAATGTCATGTTTAATGCAGGTGGGCTTCGGCCCACACTGCATGCCCCAGTCAGACTGGGGTTCTTTAGAAGTGGACACATGCAGTTAGAACTCCGTGTGGACTGACAGCATGGGTGGGTGCCAGCAAGCCACCGGCGGTACATAAATCTATCCCATTGCAGTGCCCAGCACAGCTGATGTAACATCAGCTTTAATGCAGGTGGGCAAAAAATTTATTGGATTACACTGTAGGCGAGGGCCCCAAAAAATTGGTGTACCAACAGTACTAATGTACGTCAGAAAAATTGCCCATGTCCAACCAAGAGGGCAGGTGAAACCCATTAATCGCTTTGGTTAATGTGGCTTAATTTGTAACTAGGCTTGGAGGCAGCCCAGTTAAAATAAAAATTGGTTCAGGTGCAAGTTTCAACGCTTTAATGAGCATTGAAACGTATAAAAATTGTTTACAAAAATTATATGACTGAGCCTTGTGGGCCTAAGAAAAATTGCCCGTTCGGCGTGATTACATGAGGTATCAGGAGCAGGAGCAGGAGGAGGAGGATGAATATTATACACAGATTGATGAAGCTAAAAGGTCCACGTTTTTGATGGTGATAGAGAATAATGCTTCCATCCGCGGGTGCAGCCTACATATTGTTTAGGTATCGCTGCTGTCCGCTGGCGGAGAAGAGAAGTCTGGGGAAATCCAGGCTTTGTTCATCTTGATGAGTGTAAGCCTGTCGGCACTGTCGGTTGACAGGCGGGTATGCTTATCTGTGATGATTCCCCCAGCCGCACTAAACACCCTCTCTGACAAGACGCTAGCCGCAGGACAATCAAGCACCTCCAGGGCATACAGCGCGAGTTCAGGCCACGTGTCCAGCTTCGACACCCAGTAGTTGTAGGGGGCAGAGGCGTCACGGAGGACGGTCGTGCGATCGGCTACGTACTACCTCACCATCCTTTTACAGTGCTCCCGCCGACTCAGCCTTGACTGGGGAGCTGTGACAGTCTTGCTGGGGAGCCAGAAAGCTGTCAAAGGCCTTAGAGAGTGTTCCCCTGCCTGTGCTGTACATGCTGCCTCATCTCTGCGCTTCCCCTGCTACCTGGCCCTCGGAACTGCGCCTTCGGCCACTAGTGCTGTCGGATGGGAATTTTACCATCAGTTTGTCCGCCAGGGTCCTGTGGTATAGCATCACACTCTAACCCCTTTCCTCTTCGGGTATGAGAGTGGAAAGGTTCTCCTTATACCATGGGTCGAGCAGTGTGTACACCCAGTAATCCGTAGTGGCCAGAATTCGTGTAACGCGAGGGTCACGAGAAAGGCATCCTAACATGAAGTCAGCCATGTGTGCCAGGGTACCTGTACGCAACACATGGCTGTCCTCACTAGGAAGATCACTTTCAGGATCCTCCTCCTCCTCCTCCTCAGGCCATACACACTGAAAGGATGACAGGCAAGCAGCATGGGTACCCTCAGCAGTGGGCCAAGCTGTCTCTTCCCCCTCCTCCTCATCCTCCTCATGCTCCTCCTCCTCCTCCTCAACGCGCTGAGATATAGACAGGAGGGTGCTCTGACTATCCAGCGACATACTGTCTTCCCCCGCCTCTGTTTCCGAGCGCAAAGCGTCTGCCTTTATGCTTTGCAGGGAACTTCTCAAGAGGCATAGCAGAGGAATGGTGACGCTAATGATTGCAGCATCGCCGCTCACCATCTGGGTAGACTCCTCAAAATTTCCAAGGACCTGGCAGATGTCTGCCAACCAGGCCCACTCTTCTGTAAAGAATTGAGGAGGCTGACTCCCACTGCGCCGCCCATGTTGGAGTTGGTATTCCACTATAGCTCTACGCTGCTCATAGAGCCTGGCCAACATGTGGAGCGTAGAGTTCCACCGTGTGGGCACGTCGCACAGCAGTCGGTGCACTGGCAGATGAAACCGATGTTGCAGGGTGCGCAGGGTGGCAGCGTCCGTGTGGGACTTGCGGAAATGTGCGCAGAGCCGGCGCACCTTTCCGAGCAGGTCTGACAAGCGTGGGTAGCTTTTCAGAAAGCGCTGAACCACCAAATTAAAGACGTGGGTCAGGCATGGCACGTGCGTGAGGCTGCCGAGCTGCAGAGCCGCCACCAGGTTACGGCCGTTGTCACACACGACCATGCCCGGTTGGAGGCTCAGCGGCGCAAGCCAGCGGTCGGTCTGCTCTGTCAGACCCTGCAGCAGTTTGTGGGCCGTGTGCCTCTTCTCTCCTAAGCTGAGTAGTTTTAGCACGGCCTGCTGACGCTTGCCCACCGCTGTGCTGCCGTGCCGCGCGACACCGACTGCTGGCGACGTGCTGCTGCTGACACATCTTGATTGCGAGACAGAGGTTGCGTAGGAGGAGGGTGGTTTAGTGGAGGAAGAATACACCGCCGCAGATACCACCACCGAGCTGGGGCGCGCAATTCTGGGAGTGGGTAGGACGTGAGCGGTCCCAGGCTCTGACTCTGTCCCAGCCTCCACTAAATTCACCCAATGTGCCGTCAGGGAGATATAGTGGCCCTGCCCGCCTGTGCTTGTCCACGTGTCCGTTGTTAAGTGGACCTTGGCAGTAACCGCGTTGGTTAGGGCGCGTACAATGTTGCGGGAGACGTGGTCGTGCAGGGCTGGGACGGCACATCGGGAAAAGTAGTGGCGACTGGGAACTGAGTAGCGCGGGGCCGCCGCCATCATACCTTTGAAAGCCTCCGTTTCCACAACCCTATACGGCAGCATCTCCAGGCTGATAAATTTGGCTATGTGCACGTTTAACGTTTGAGCGTGCGGGTGCGTGGCGGCGTACTTGCGCTCCAACACTTGCGCTAGCGATGGCTGGACGGTGCGCTGAGAGACATTGGTGGATGGGGCCGAGGTCAGCGGAGTTGAGGTTGTGGGTGCAGGCCAGGAGACGGTAGTGCCTGTGTCCTGAGAGGGGGGTTGGATCTCAGTGGCAGGTTGGGGCACAGGGGGAGAGGCAGCGGTGCAAACCGGAGGCGGTGAACGGCCTTCATCCCACCTTGCGGGGTGCTTGGCCATCATATGTCTGTGCATGCTGGTGGTGGTGAGGCTGGTGGTGGTGGCTCCCCGGCTGATCTTGGCGCGACAAAGGTTGCACACCACTGTTCGTCGGTCGTCTGCACTCTCAGTGAAAAACTGCCAGACCTCTGAGCACCTCGGCCTCTGCAGGGTGGCATGGCGCGAGGGGGCGCTTTGGGAAACAGTTGGTGGATTATTCGGTCTGCCCCTGCCTCTACCCCTGGCCACCACACTGCCTCTTCCCACCTGCCCTGCTGCTGCACTTGCCTCCCCCCTCTGAAGACCTGTCCTCAGTAGGCGTAGCAAACCAGGTGGGGTCAGTCACCTCATCGTCCTGCTGCTCTTCCTCCGAATCCTCTGTGCGCTCCTCCCTCGGACTTACTCTAATTACTACTACCTGAGTGATAGACAACTGTGTCTCATCGTCATCGTCCTCCTCACCCACTGAAAGCTCTTGAGACATTTGCCGGAAGTCCCCAGCCTCATCCCCCGGACCCCGGTAACTTTTCAAAGGTTGGGCATCGGTCACGACAAACTCCTCCAGTGGGAGAGGATTCGGAACCATTGCTGCCCATTCTGGGCAGGGGCCCGAGAACAGTTCCTGAGAGTCTGCCTGCTCCTCAGAATGTGTCATTGTAATGGAGTGAGGAGGCTGGGAGGAAGGAGGAGCAGCAGCAGCCAGAGGATTCAGAGTTGCAGCAGTGGACGGCACAGAATTCTGGGTGGTCGATAGATTGCTGGATGCACTTTCTGCCATCGACGACAGGACCTGCTCACACTGCTCATTTTCTAATAAAGGTCTACCGCGTGGACCCATTAATTGTGAGATGAATGTGGGGACACCAGAAACGTGTCTCTCTCCTAATCCCGCAGCAGTCGGCTGCGATACACCTGGATCAGGAGCTCGGCCTGTGCCCACACCCTGACTTGGGGCTCCGCGTCCTTGCCCACGTCCACGTCCTCTAGGCCTACCCCTACCCCTCAGCATGCTGTATTACCAGTAGTGCAGAAACAGAACGCTGTAATTAAACGTGCCGCTTATTGGCCTGTGGTTGGAGGCTGACTTCCCTTACGGAACGCACAGCAGAGCCAGGAAACAATTTTGCGCACGCCTGTAGTGAGACGTAGGTGCGTATGACTGAGCTAGTGGAATTCACAGCGCAGAAGCAGTCAAGTGGCCAAAGGCCAGTAGTAGGCCTTAAAGGGGTTGTCTCGCGAAAGCAAGTGGGGTTAAGTACTTCTGTATGGCCATATTAATGCACTTTGTAATATACATCGTGCATTAAATATGAGCCATACAGAAGTTATTCACTTACCTGCTCCGTTGCTGGCGTCCCCGTCTCCATGGCTCTGTCTAATTTCGGTGTCTTCTTGCTTTTCTAGACGCCCTTGCGCAGATGGGTCTTCTCCCTTCGGCTCGGTAGCAGCGGCGTTTTGGCTCCGCCCCTTGTACGCGTCATCGCGTAGCTCCGCCCCGTCACATGTGCCGATTCCAGCCTCCTGATTGGCTGGAATCGGCACATGTGACGGGGGCGGAGCTACGCGGTGACGCATACAAGGGGGCGGAGCCAAAACGCAGCTGCTACCGAGCCGAGACGAAGGGAGAAGACCCATCTGCGCAAGCGCGTCTAAAAAAGCAAGAAGACACCGAAATTAGACGGAGCCATGGAGACGGGGACGCCAGCAACGGAGCAGGTAAGTGAATAACTTCTGTATGGCTCATATTTAATGCACGATGTATATTACAAAGTGCATTAATATGGCCATACAGAAGTACTTAACCCCACTTGCTTTCGCGAGACAACCCCTTTAAGTATTTTGCTTCTATTTTTTTAAAATGCTGAGCTGAGACAGCAGACAGATACTGTAGGCAGCGTATAATATTATGTATACTGTTTCCCTCTGGCGGGATGACGGCGGTGATGTAACGGAGACAGCAGAGCCAGGAAACAATTTTGTGCAAGCCTGCTGTAACGCTTTGCTGCGTATTAATTAGGACTACTACCCCCAGCAGATAGATACTGTAGGCAGCGTATAATATTATGTATACTGTTTCCCTCTGGCGGGATGATGGCAGTGATGTAACGGAGACAGCAGAGCCAGGAAACAATTTTGCGCAAGCCTGCTGTAACGCTTTGCTGCGTATTAATTAGGACTACTACCCCCAGCAGACAGATACTGTAGGCAGCGTATAATATTATGTATACTGTTTCCCTCTGCCGGGATGACGGCGGTGATGTAACGGAGACAGCAGAGCCAGGAAACAATCTTGCGCAAGCCTGCTGTAACGCTTAGCTGCGTATTAATTAGGACTACTACCCCCAGCAGACACGCAGTAAACTGAAGACGGTCACAGGCAACCCAAATATAGTATTTTTCCCCAATTTTTTTGAAAAAGCCCACTGCCTATATAGCCTGAATATCTCTTTCCCTGCCTCACCAGTACTGGCCCTATACTCTGTACAATGACTGCAGACTGAGGACGCAATGCTCTGCACGCCCGATATACAAAAAAAAAAATTGTGCAACACTGCTAAAAGCAGCCTCAACAGTACTGCACACGGTCAGATGTGGCCCTAAGAAGGACCGTTGGGGTTCTTGAAGCCTAAAATCACTCCTTACGCTCTCCCTATAGCAGCTCCGGCATCAGCAGCACTTTCCCTGATCTCTGTCAGAATGCATCTGTGGCGAGCCGCGGGAGGGGCCGATTTATATACTCGGGTGACACCTGATCTCGCCAGCCACTCACTGCAGGGGGGTGGGATAGGGCTTGAACGTCGCAGGGGGAAGTTGTAATGCCTTCCCTGTCTTTCTATTGGCCAGAAAAGCGCGCTAACGTCTCAGAGATGAAAGTGAAAGTAACGAGCATCTCGAACACGCTAATACTCAAACGAGTATCAAGCTCGGACGAGTACGTTAGCTCATCTCTAATCCTTAGCACTTTTTCGAACCACACTCCCGCTACATGCTCCCTCTCTAATTCTCAGACTTTCTTGAACTCTAGGATGGAGATTAGCTGCTAGCATGTCTACAAGCACTGCACACATAGGCGAGCAGGATATATCTCTCTCTCTCCCTCTCTATCTCCCTCTCCATCTCCATCTCCCTCTTTATCTCCCTCCCTATCTCCCTCATGAATAGCAGCTGCATGGTGGACATTATAAAATAGTGTTGATCAGTGTAGATATAATTTCAGTACTTCTAAGCCAGTAACTCACTTATTAAAAGCTGTAGTTACTTCTATGGCAGTCTTTGTTTCTGTCTCTCTCAGCTCCTCCTCCCCCCCTCGTTTCTCTCCATAGACTTTGTAACATAGTATGTTAGGCTGAATGAAGACAATGTCCACCTAGTTCAACCTGTTTTTTTTAAACCCCCTCTCCCCCCACACACACACTTGTTGGTCCAGAGCAAAAAAAAACAACGAGCCAATTTAGCTCATTTGGAGGGAAAAAATTCCTTCCTGTCTCCATATGTCAGTGAGAATAAGCCTGGATCAACATTTGAGTTTCTACCTATCTCCAAGACCTGGATCAAGAACCCCACTGGTCACCGATATACACGTCCTGTAATATCGTAGCAGTCTAAAAAGATGTCTAGTCCCTTCCCTTAAACTCCTCTGTCGATTTTGCCATCACCACATCCTCAGGCAGAGAGTTCCACAGTCTCACTGCTCTTACAGTGAAGAAGCCCCTTCTATGTTGGTGTACTAACCTTCTTTTCTCTAGACGTAGAGGATGCCCTCTCGTTACCGTCGCAGTCCTGGGTATAAACAGATCATGGTAGAGATCCTTGTATTGTCCCCTCATGTATTTATACATAGTTATTTGATCGCCCCTTAGCTGTCTTTTTTCCAGGGTAAATAATCCCAGTTTTGATCGCCTCTCTGGTTATTCCAGTCCCTTCATTCCATGAATTAATTTAGTTCCCCTCCTTTGAACCCCCTCCAATACTGTAACATCTTTCCTGAGCACCGGTGTCCAGAACTGTACACAGTATAACATGTGAGGCCTTGTATAGCAGGAGAATAATGTTCTCGTCCTTCGCCCCTATACCTCTTTTAATGCACCCCAAGACTTTATTAGCTTTTAAAGCAGCTGATTGGCATTAATTGCTCCAGTTACGTCTACAGTCCACTAGTACCCCCAGGTCTTTTTCCATATCACTTTTCCCTAGCAGTACCCCATTTAGTGTGTATTGGTGACATTCTTTTTTCTGCCCATGTGCATAACCTTTCATTTATCAATATTAAACTTGCCATTTTTGTACCCAAGCCCCCAGCTTATCCAGGTCCGTTTGTAGCCGCACATTGTCCTTCTTTGTATTAATTGTCTTGTATAATTTTGTATCATCTGCACATATTGATATTTTACTGTACAGCCACTCTATCAGGTCATTGATAGATATATTGAATAGGATGGGGCCTGATACTGAACCCTTTTGCGCCCCCTACTTGCAACGATGGCCCAATCAGAGAACGAACCATTTATGACTACTCTCTGTTTTCTATCTCTTAGCCAGTTCTTAACCCAGATACACACGTTTTCACCCAATAAAATGTCTCATTTTATATATCAACCTATTATGCCGTGTCAAATGCTTTAGAGAAATCAAGATAATACCGTGTTTCCCCGAAAATAAGACACTGTCTTATGTTATTAATGACATCATTGAATGACTGTGATTGGCTCATCGAGCGCCGGCTGTGATTGGCTGCCGGTACTTAATTAGCCAATCACAGAGGTCGATTGCTGGTGGTGGGGTATTCAAAGCCCCGTCACCAGCAGAAGCTCCGCTGTGAGACGAGGAGAACACAGCTTACTGCAGCACTGCCGGAGACCATCGGGTAGCTGTGGAGCAGGTGAGTATTGTGTTGGGTTTTTTTTGTAGGGCACCTGAGCTAGGTCCTATTTTCGGGGAAGGCCTTATATTTCAAGCCTCCCCCAAAAACCCGATAGGTCTTACTATTGGGGTAGGACCTATTTTTGGGGAAACACGGTATGAGATCAATAGACTCTCCCAGGCCCAGCCTAGAACTTACTTCATCGTAGAAGCTGATCGAATTGGTCTGACATAATCGGCCCCTCATGACTTCTGAGAGCAGAAAGCAAAGACCCCACCCCCACACACTTCTTCTTTTAATCTGTCTTGGTGGCTCTGCTGCTACAGATAGACCTCAGAGAACAACAGGCAGTGGAAAGCAAATTAAAAGGAAGCAAAACCCCAATGACTGACACTTTATTGATTTCTTCTGAATAGAAACCTAATTTTAGGTAAATAAAGTGACTTGCACTTTTGCCTGTTATCACATTGCCTATCACATAACACAAGTTTGTTTAAAAGTTGAAGCCAGCGATTGGCTGAGTAGTCATGTATGCAATGAAGATCATGTGACTGCTGCAGCTTCTTCCAAGAGCAAAGCATCCGGCGCCAGGGCTTCTGCGCTACACTAAGGTAGGAACAACTAACTGGTAAGTAGTGCTTATTTTTGTTATTTTTAGCCCATTCTCTTTCAGTATATTTTTTTCACTCTTGGAAATCCTCTATAAATAAATAACCTTGATAATGGAACTTAGTAACTTGTAATGATGAGAAGCATGTATGCTATGATAATTCATAGCATAGCACTATGTTGTTATCAAACATGCTATAATCATCTTTATTTGTGTAGCGCCATCACATATGACCATAGATACACCCATCAGTGCAGTGTCCCTTTTACCTCATTTTTTCCTTGTCCTTCTGCCTAGTTAAGTTTTGTGAGATGCGAGTTATATTCATCTTATCTGACCCCAGGAAGAGAGGGAGGGCTTGGAATTGTTAAAACAAAGGAAATTGGACTTCAGACAGACAGCTTTTCCAGGGTTGGGACCGAAGGGAACAGAAACTTCTGTTCAAACAGCTACAGGAACCAAAGGGATTAGAATTTAACTTTAGGACAAAACATTAAATAGACATTTAGTCTTCATGCTGATATTCAGGTCAATCACTTTGCATTGAACTTGTAGAAGTGATTTGGGATCTTTCTTACCCCAAAATGAATACTTGAATAGATTCATATGACACCTTTAGTCTGGTCAATGGGGATTTTTCTGATTCCATACCATGCATTCTGGAAGCAAGAATAAGATGTACAAGATTTGCTGAGGTGACATTCCTAATTGCGGAGGGAAGCACTGCAGCAGAGTCGTCTGAGGAGCACACTTCCTACAATCATATCGCTGGTAAGTATAGCATTGCCATAATCTTTCGCCTTCACTTGTTTTCTGTACATTTCATCTATCTGACTAAACTTCATTAAGGTTTAATGTGTTAGTTGTCCTGTTGTGAAAATAACCTCATACAATGTACTACTATTCCAGTATGCTGCTATGTCCATGAAAGAACCTGTAGAAATATATCATTTTTTAATTTCGCTTACAAAGAAATCTGTAGACTTCTCTCATGCCAGCGAATAGACACGCCATTTTTTAAGCTTCATATTAGGTGGGGTTTACTGAAATTATTACTCACTTCTTCTGTGCTGTTATTTGAAGTAGGTACAGGTATAATGTATCCACCAACTTCTTATAAATGTATCAATAGTTCCATATCTTTCTCACCGTACAGTGGTTTTTATAGTTTTTTGTCAGTGATATACGGGTTTATAGTATACATTATTACATTACAGAGAGGGGGAAAGGAAGAAGATGATTTGGTACTGGATAGTGAATTGCATGATTGCTCATTATGTGCCACTTTAAGATATTAAGTGATACCTTTCAGCAGTGCCTGTCAGGATATCCTGGGACTTGCAGTTTTACAGCAGGTTGGAGATCACTGCATTTCAGATTTTGGCATTAATTTGTGAGCTTTTTCCTGTGTACATTGTAATGTCCTCCTTGTATTTTCTGCCATTGTATTTCTGAAGCTATATCTTCAGTGCAGCTACTATACATTTAGGTAATATAACTTTCCCTGACAGTTATTGAATATCGATCGCCATGTTTCCTTAAAGGTGCACTGTAGCCAATAGTATGAATGTCAAATTTACTTAGCACAATACATGACTGGTTTTGGCTTTGGCAGGGTGGTCCCCGAAGGATTGGGCATGTCACACTTTGTTGTGTGTTTAGAAGTAACATTTATCTAATACATATATTACACTGATATGAATGTGTTTTATTATAGCATCTGGAATATTATATATTTGTATGACAGTATATTAGCTGGTTTGGGCTGTATGCCTATTTATTTGGGTTTGGCCTTTTTTATACATCTATGTTGTACATTTTCATATATTTCTATTGTGTGAATGAAGGAATGTAGGGCAATGTATCTATGTATGCAACATGTACTATATCAATTACATCACTGTAATTATTGCATTTGTTACTTTGCTATACCTTCTCTCTAGAATTATATTTGCAAGCATTAGGTAATTCTATAAGTCTATTGACAATTTGAGGTAAAATCTTATAACTTTATTAACAAGCTACATGCTGAAATGTATATTACATGGGAACTTCTCAATCTGTAAGAGTAAGGTAGCATATATGTAATATTGAAAATGCAATTTGTTTAAGGTATTTTGGTGTTGCCTTAATTTTCAGCCCTGAACCGTAAAAATGTAGAACAAATTGTGGTATTACGGCGTAATCTGAAAACAGTAATTAATTTACTTATTTGTCTTTGGAAATGTAACATGTACAATCACCTGAGAAATCTAAATATGGGAGATTTAAGAAGCTGCAATGTTACTGTAGAATCACAATTAGATCATAGGTTTTCTTTGGATACATAGGAAACTTGACTTTTTTCCCTCATTTTTTTTCCTGCAGTTCTGAAAAGGTTATACAATGTTTCACGAAGAGAAGAAGGAAGGAAGTCCTAGATTCGGGAAACTTCATTTTCCTGTGGGCCTCTGGATTAATTCTCCAAAGAAGCACTTTGCCAAGCTAGGGAGACGGTGGCCTAGTGTTGGCTCCATCAAGTAAGAATCCCCACCATTTCCTCTTTAATGTGTATTTAAACATTTCTTATCACGAGACATCTGAACAGAGTAGAGCTTTTTTAAAAGTTAGGATTCAATGGTGATTTATTTGTTTAGCACAATCAAGTTTTCAACAAAGTAAACACTACGGGGTTGATTTATCATGGCAAAATGGCATGAAAAAGTCACAATTGTTTTTGCAAGTGTTACTTGTGCAATAAAATGGCGACTTTGTCAGATTTACGGCGCTCACGCCAGTTTTAATAAATGGGGGCGTGGCTTGTCAGAGGGGATGTCCTGTCCTGGCGTAAAAAATACCATAAATCTACTTTTTAAGCACATGGATGGCTTGAGATGTGCCTAACCTATGAAGGAACATGTGATTCTTCTTATATTTGGCAATCCTGTGCCTGCAGGAATCCTATTAAGACCGGTATAATTTCCCCCCTATATTTGCTTTTTATGAAAATAATAAGGAAGAATTATCACTAGAGATACTCGAGTGAGTAGTGCCTTATGCGAGTACCTGCTCGCTCGTCTCAAAAGATTTGGGGGCGGCGGGGGAGAGCGGGAAGGAACGGGGTGGAGATCTCTCACTCTCTCCCCCCTGCTCCCCCCTGCTCACCGCCGCAACTCACCGCTCTTCCCCGCCGGCACCCGAATCTTTTGAGACGAGCGAGCAGGTACTCGCATAAGGAACTACTCGCTTGAGTAGTTTGCCTTAGCGAGTACGCTCGCTCATCTCTAATTAGCACCATTCATATGATGTAAAATACTTTTCTGTCTTAAAAAAATAAAAATATTATAGATGGGATACCTTCATAGGCTAACCAAAAAAATGACTTCTGCAAGGTGTCAGAGAACAGATGCTCTTTCCTAGGGTTACAATTTAATGACTGAGAAGACCACAACATTTAAACATGTTACACCAGGACATTGCTCATGGGCTACATTCGTTAATCATTATCTGCTATTAAGTTGTTAGCTTGCCCACTTAGACCATAAAAGAGCCACCAATAACGGGGACACAAACTTTCACTGGTCAACCCTACAAGCCAATAGTGCCATAAATGTCCAACTGTTTATGATGAGGTTCATCATCTGAAATATATCTCTAGATGTTTTCAGCCAATAGTGAACTGCTACACATTTACTCTCCACCAGTTTTGATGAATCTTCCCAATAGACTATTTCATAAGATGCTGATGATAAAATCTACCTTTTTTAATTAACCATGTTCAAAAAGCAAAAGCAAATGAATTAGCTGTTTATTATACGCTTTATCATATTGTATGCTCTGTTAGGATTCATCTTGTCTCACTACATATCTTTAGTGCTTATCTTTATATGTAACATCTTTGCAATATAACATTGTGTGAGATCCCCCCCGCTTCCTTCCATCCTGTAACACAGTCATAGTATAGATAATGAAACGAAGGAATGGAATGACAGGAAGTTGAAGGGGTGGGGAACCTTGTACTGGATCATTTCCGTAAGTCCTTGAAGCTAAGAGCACTAGAGAAGACTAAAAAGAGTTTCTAGCTATTATTGTCCAGCACATCCTCTAAAAAATGTAACAGTTCGGGCTCATTCCCACGAATGTATTTTCACCGCATATGTGGTGAATGAAGTCAATAAATGTACATTGAATTGCATTGATCCATTTACAGTTGTGAATATTCATTGTGTGCAATACGCTTGCAAAAAAGAACACAACATGTTCTATTATCCTGCGTATTACACATGTATAGCCCTATTGGGCTCTATGGGTTGCATTGTGTATGTGCGTCATTGAATACGCAACGCTGCTATGAGACAGAGTGGGGAATTTTTAAAAAAGAAACAAATTACATTGCACATGGCAGCGTGAGTGAGATGCGCTGTCATGCGCAGTGTACAATCGCCATATACAGCGATAGCCGATTCATGCGGCAGTAAAACCTTGCATGATACACGCAGTATTGTACGTATACGGCCATAGGAATAAGCCCCTGGTTATGAAGAGAGAAATCACCTGTAGTAGCTTATTTTATATAGTTTTTTTACTGCTGATGAGAAGTTTTATTAAGCAGGCAATCCAACATTTCAGTCCACACATACAAGGACCTTTTATCACCTTTATCAAATATGATTGTCACTGGTCACTAGCCTGAAAGTATAGTACAGCACTGAGGAAAATGACAACTGATGTCCAGCGACAAACGTGCTTGATAAACGTAACCTTATATGTGGGGACGTTACATTTTGGGTTGCCTGTCTAAAAAAAACCTCATATTGGCATAGTGCATTTGAGTGCAGTGTTCTTCTGATTTCTAGATGGAGTAGAACCCCTACTCTTACACCCATATAATTCCCAAGTGCACACAACTAAACTCTTCTTAAAAAAATATATTGCCCTTAAGGGCCAAGTGAGTTCATCATCCATGTATTGCATGGACAGCACATGGACTCGTAGCCAATTAAGCTATGCAGAGTGACATTTATGCACTTGAGACCATCATGGACCATCACAGCATGTCCTATTCTTGTCCATTTTCACAGATAAGAGTAATGCCCCGTTTATACAGGATGAGCTGCTGGACTAACAACGATGCCTGGTAGCTTGTCACAGTGATGCTCGCTCCTGTGCTACTACACAGGAGTGAGTATTGCTGGCATCGCTCAGAGGGCTGCTGGCATGGAAGCGGGTGGCCAGGGAGTGTTCTTCAGAAGTGAATGACTGCTGTTTATAGTGAACACCACGTCATTCAGTTTTCTGCATGCAAAAACTGAACAGTTCTCGTTCAGTCGCTGCATGCATTTACACAAGACAATTATCATTCAAATTCCTATGGCAGCGCATTAATTTAAACAATTCCGAACTATATAATTGTCCTGCGTAAATCGGCCATTAGATATGCAGTAAATGGTGCCCATGAAAAATACACAGCACACAGATGGCATCCATGTACTGTTGAGTTTTCCTGCATAACCCGCATACAGCCATCCGAATATGTCCTAAGCCTTAGTAAGAAAGGATCATTTAACAATCTCCAAAATAAAATACTTGAATCATGGGTCAGAGCTGTGTTTTGGACAAGCCTAGAATATTTAGCATTTTGTACAAAAGTAAATAGCAAGGCGTCCTTGACTATTTGGCTAGAAACATTGTTTCCGTAGAAATGTGTTTTTGTCAGCTGTTCGCCCATAAACAGAGATACAGCATGTTCTAGTATTGCCTGATAGGATAGCTGCCGCTAGTCCTCTGCAGCCCCACGCCAGGTGTAGAGACAAGGAAATTCCTAAAGAAAGAAAAATGTAAAACATCTTCTAAACAAATGGTGAGTGAAGAAGTCCTTCCAATTCATTGTAGGTCTAAACAACTACAAAAATACAATCTGTTTTATAAAATATGTTCAACAACTTTACAAGTTTTAATGGGACCAAATGCCAAACTTGAAACACAAAGAGGTTAATGCTGCGAGTATATTGTTTACCCGGATTCTAAATGGGGAAACAGTGGCAGTCAGGCTTAAAGAGGATCTATACCTGAGAGTTAGGCTGGGTTCACACTGGGCGGATTTGCCGCGGCAAATCCGCCCGCGGCCGCTAATCTCGGGATTAGCCAGCCATGTGGACAAGATTTCTCAGAAATCTCGTCCACACGGGATGGCCAATCCGCTGCGGTAAGTCTGGCTGAAACCGCTGCTGCGGCGGCCGCAGCCGCGGTTTCAAAAGATACAGCATGTCTGTTTATTGTTTACTTTCGTCGCGGCCGCGCTCTCCTCTATGGGAGCGCCGGCCGCAACGGAAAAGCGAGCGGTCGGGCCGCTTCAAAGCCGCCGCGGCTTTTTCCGTGGCGCTTCTCCTGGCGGAAATCTCGTGGTTTTTGTTGCGGACAAACCGCGGGATTTCCGGTGGGAATACGCACAGTGTGAACCCAACCTTAGATTTTTTTTGAATTGACAAATCCTTACTCCTCAACAACAAAAAATAATTCCGTAAATGTAATAAAAAGAAGTCCAGAGCCAGTGCTCAGCTTCCTCCCAGGCTGTTCCCGTTGTGCCCATTGCGGTTCTTGTTATCTTCCCATAAATTCTGGCTTTAGATGCTGGGGGAGCCCAGCATCTGTGTGCAAGAATAGTACTAAGCAGCCCCCTCAGTATAAGGAAGGTGTGAGTGGTTGTTATTCAGTATTTTGCACCTGTGACATGCTCCTCCATTTACCAGTTTGGCTGTCTGCATACATTTTTTGAATTGATATGTCCTCTTTCTGTGATTTTTTTTTTGTAATGTTAGTTTAGGGTCCCACAAGAGCATGAGGACCCTTGACGTTGCATTGCAGGCTTTCGTATCCCCCCCCCCAATTCTGGTGATAACTGCTATATAAAGTTCTCCTTGTAGTCATAGAGGTTAGATCTCACTATGATTAGTGAGATTTTGTGTTTTTATAGTCTGATGCCTGAGTTTATTGGAAGATAATCAATTATGCCCAAGACCTTTTCTCTAGTTATATTAAGCCAGGCTAATGGATTCCAATTTTAAAAAATTACACCCTTTCCATGTGATAGACCCTCTTTAAGATGCTATGTCTTAAAGGGTTTGCCCATAACTTTAGAATTGAATGGGGTTCAACTGCAATGTTAGGCACAGCCCATGTACAACTGTGGTGCATGATGTATGAACCCTGGGGGGGCAACTGCTGGAACCCCCATCGATCATAAGAGGAGTGGGGCTTCCGTGTTCCCCATTTCAATTTCAGTGGTGATCACATGCATGAACTACTGTTCATAGAACTTACTGAGATAGCAAAGTACAGCACTTGGCTATCTTCATCAGTCGTTATGAAGTAGTCGTCAATGGTAGAATGATCCAAGTGCACTGACATACAATCAAAGTACATGTTTGGGTCCATCTGGATAATAAATGGCAAAAAAAGAAAACACCACTTTTAGTTTTAAAATGAATCTATTAAATAATTGCTAATTCTGATAGACCCTTGATATAGGGTATGAGCCTCTTCAGCTCTTTCTCTACACAGCGGAGAAAGTTAGTTGTATTTGTATCAGGGACGCATAACAACACCCAGTATAGTCCCATACGGCTTGTGACCCAGCTTTCTCATGCTTTTTGATTATATGTATGGCTAATTATAAAGTGATGCTTTTACATATTTTTGATACTTTACAGGTCTACCTCTTCAGACACAGCAAGTCGCAGCAATGAGACAGTGGAATTACGTCAACCAACGAAGAATAAAAACAATCGTCACAAACGCCTGTCTAACATCTTTCACCGTGGTACAATACTTATGACTGGTAGTATTAGTGCCGGCAGTGCAGCAGGCCGTTGGGCCAGTGAGAAGAAATTATCAGACATTATTGATTCAGTGCCAGAAGATTTGGTGGAGCTTTCTAGTCAAAAGAATTTGCCCGGTATTCTCAAAATATTTGGAGATGACATTTCTTCTGGCACCAACTACAAAAGTGTTTTAGCTACACCGCGGTCCATGGCACGGGAACTAGTCAAAGAGGCTCTGGAAAGATATGCTGTGGCAGATTCCGACATAGAAACCTTTGTCCTTTGTGATGTGGTAGGGCGGTTTGTAGGGCATGAAGGTGAATGGAAGATGGAGTACCTGCGCATTGTTGGGGACCATGAACGACCCCTGGTCTTACAAGAAATGTGGAAGCCGAAGGTGGGATTTTCTCGACGGTTTGAAATAAGGAGAAAGCAAGAAGTGGAAAACATCCCTCCAGCAGAAGATATTGAGACAGCAGGTGGGTATGGTGTGTAAAAACTTACAACTTATTTCAGAAACATCTAAGAGATACATTGAATGTTAGCAATGTTTTTCTTGCAGTGAATTAAAAACAGCAATTACCAATTCCTAATATATTCTATTGTGCAAAATGTGTAACTAAGATAAAAAAAAAATATTGTGGATATATCTTTTAAAAAGAAATGATGTTCAACGGCAAGCTTTCGTGACTACTTAGGTTTCTTCATCAAGCATGACAAAAGTATCTAAAAATGAGTGTGTCCATATACATAGTAATGTTCCAGTATTGAACATTGAACGTGGGACATGTGAATGTCTCAAGAATCTTTACAGTCCTGATCTGTATCATGTCTGGGGTCATTATACGTGAGCAAGTTTTACAGCTCCTTACAAAAAAGAGTTAATTCCTGTAATGTATGTCGGAGGGCAATGCGCTCCTGATCATAAAGTTTCACAAATTCGGAGAATGTCTGTAACATAGCAGCATTTAAAAAAGGGCTACATGCTTATCTAATAACTAATGTGTTATAACTATAAGGGTTGAAGAAGGTCATACACCTCTTTTAGGCCATCTTCAGCTGTCGAAAGCAGCCAAAAACCAGTAAAGATACCTGAGGGTGCACATTGCTTAAGTGAGCGCTGTAGCCCCTCCTTCTAGCAATTATCAGGGGTCTCAGCAACAGGACACCCACTGATCAATACTTTTGACATGTCTTTAACATGTTAAAATTAGCTGAAAGTGTAGTCATTCTTTAATGTATTTTCTATGTCAGATTTCCAAATTTGAAATGCATAATTAGTGTTGCTCTTGCTTTTATTATATACTAGCTGATATACCCGGCTTCGCCCAAGTTAATTTGGTACTGGTATTTATCTGGTGTTCACACGGAAAATCTTATGAAGTCATGGTTACTTTAGAGATACTGAGGAAAAACATATGTTCACCATTTTGCATAGTTCTCTGCGTTAGCCAGGAAACACCACGTGGAGGCAACCATGCAACGTTTCCTTTATATAAAATGGCATCAGGAAGTGAGAGAATTAGATTACGTACATAAAATTTGGACACTAATTCTTTTGCGCTTAGAATTGAATAATCGAGTTGGGACCCATTAACTTTTCATACTTTTGACACAATTAATGCTTGTGCCAAATTTCATGTTTCTATGACATTGGGAAGTGAGAGATTTAGATTATGTACGTAAAATGTGGACGCTAATTCTTTTGCGCATAGAATTGAATAATGGAGTTGGGACCCATTAGCGTTTCCTATTTATGACATAATCAATGCTCGTGCCAAATTTCCCGTTTCTATGACACCGGAAAGTGAGAAAATTACATTCCGCACGTAAAATTTGGACGCTAATTCTTTTGCGCATAGAATTGAATAATGGAGTTGGGACCCATTAGCTTTTCCTATTTATGACATAATCAATGCTCGTGCCAAATTTCCTGTTTCTATGACACCGGAAAGTGAGAAAATTACATTCCGCACGTATAATTAGATTCCGTACGTAAAATTTGGACGCTAATTCTTTTGCGCATAGAATTGAATAATCGAGTTGGGACCTATGAACTTTTCCTATTTATGACATAATCAATGCTCGTGCCAAATTTCACGTTTCTATGACACTGGAAAGTGAGAAAATTACATTCCGCACGTAAAATTAGATTCCGTACGTAAAATTTGGACACTAATTCTTTTGCGCATAGAATTGAATAATCAAGTTGGGACCCATTAGCTTTTCCTATTTAAGACATAATCAATGCTCGTGCCAAATTTCACGTTTCTATGACACCGGAAAGTGAGAAAATTACATTCCGCACGTAAAATTTTGACGTCAATTCTTTTGCGCATAGAATTGAATAATCGAGTTGGGACCCATTAGCTTTTCCTATTTATGACATAATCAATGCTCGTGCCAAATTTCCTGTTTCTATGACACCGGAAAGTGAGAAAATTACATTCCACACGTAAAATTTGGACGCTAATTCTTTTGCACATAGAAATGAATAATCGAGTTGGGACCCATTAGCTTTTCCTATTTATGACATAATCAATGCTCGTGCCAAATTTCACGTTTCTATGACACCGGAAAGTGAGAAAATTAGATTCCGTACGTAAAATTTGGACGCTAATTCTTTTGCGCATAGAATTGAATAATCGAGTTGGGACCCATTAGCTTTTCCTATTTATGAAATAATCAATGCTCCTGCCAAATTTCACGTTTCTATGACACCGGAAAGTGAGAAAATTAGATTCCGTACGTAAAATTTGGACGCTAACTCTTTTGTGCATAGAATTGAATAATCGAGTTGGGACCCATTAACTTTTCATATTTATGACACAATCAATGCTCGTGCCAAATTTTATGTTTCTATGACATTGGGAAGTGAGAGATTTAGATTATGTATGTAAAATTTGGACGCTAATTCTTTTGCGCATAGAATTGAATAATGGAGTTGAGACCCATTAGTGTTTCCTATTTATGACATAATCAATGCTCGTGCCAAATTTCACGTTTCTATGACACCGGAAAGTGAGAAAATTACATTCCGCACGTAAAATTTGGACGCTAATTCTTTTGCGCATAGAATTGAATAATGGAGTTGGGACCCATTAGCTTTTCCTATTTATGACATAATCAATGCTCGTGCCAAATTTCCTGTTTCTATGACACCGGAAAGTGAAAAAATTACATTCCGCACGTAAAATTTCGACGTCAGTTCTTTTGTGCTAGAATTGAATAATCGAGTTGGGACCTATGAACTTTTCCTATTTATGACATAATCAATGCTCGTGCCAAATTTCACGTTTCTATGACACCGGAAAGTGAGAAAATTAGATTCCGTACGTAAAATTTGGATGCTAATTCTTTTGCGCATAGAATTGAATAATCGAGTTGGGACCCATTAGCTTTTCCTATTTATGACATAATCAATGCTCCTGCCACATTTCGAGTTTCTATGACACCGGGAAGTGAGAGAATCAGATTCCGTACGTAAAATTTGGACGCTAATTCTTTTGCGCAAGGAATTGAATAATCGCGTTGGGACCTATTAACTTTTCCTATTTATGACATATTTAATGCGCGTTCCAAATTTTAAGTTTCTATGACATTGGGAAGAGATTTAGATTATGTATGTTAAATTTCGACACCAATTCTTTTGCGCTAGAATTGATTAATCGAGTTGGGACCCAATTACTTTTCCTATGTTGGAGATAATCTAGGCTTGTGCCAAAATTCATGTTTCTACGACATCGGGAAGTTGGAGAACTTTTGGCGAGTCAGTCAGTCAGTCAGTGAGTCAGTGAGTGAGTCAGTGAGGGCTTTCGTCTTTATATATATATAGATGTTGAAAGATTTTACGTACAGTACAGAACAATCAAATATTCTGAATTACAGATATCTGCCTGGCAGTCAGCTAAAACGGTTGAAGTTTGTCATCTCAGATGCTTTGTATCAATCTCTCTCCGATATGGGATGTACAGTACCAGAAACATGCGCTTCAGAACTCATACACAGTTAATATCTGAATAAAATTGCATAAGTGTTATATGTACTAACCATAAATAAATGTAGGGGCAGCTCTCAGCTGTCATTCAGAGCTGCGCTGAGCCAATCAGAGGCAGCACTCACCCATTCATGAATTCATGAATGGGTGTGAGTGAGAGCTGCCTCTGATTGGTCAGGCTGTGACCAATCAGAGGCAGCTCATTCAGCAGGCGGGGATTTTAAATCCCCGGCTGCTGAATATTACTCTGAGCAGTTCAGGAGAACTGCTGCCGCCCACGGCTGAACTCCAGCTGCCGGGACAAGGTGAGTATATATTTTTTTAAAATTTTTACACATTTTAGGATGATTTTCAGGTAAGGGCTTATATTCTTAAGCCCTTCCCGAAAATTCATCCCGCGCTCGCCGGCAGCCCATTGCTTTCTATGGAGCCGACTGTATTGCCGTCTCCATTGAATTCAATGGGCTAACATCGTTCTCCTCTGCCACAGCTGTTACAGCTGTGGCAGAGGAGAACGATCTTTATGCTGACAGTGCGGGGGGGGGTGGGGGTCTCACTCTTGCCACTATTGTGGCTTAATAGTGGGACATGGGAACTTGAGATGCAGCCCAGCATGTAGCCCCTCGCCTGCCCTATCCGTTTCTGTGTCGTCCCCATCACTTTCTTGAATTTCCCAGATTTTCACCAATGAAAACCTTAGCGGAACCCCAGTCATATACAAAAATGCTCGAGTCGCCCATTGGCTTCAATGGGGTTCGTTACTCGAAACGAACCCTCGAGCATCACTGAAAGTTCGACTCGAGTAACGAGCACCCGAGCATTTTGGTTCTCGCTCATCTCCACTATGATACTATGTGCTAAAAACCTTCATTTTTAGTATATATATAACAGTTATGCAGTTTTATTACGATATTAAATTGCATGGATGCTGAAGCGTGTGTTTCTGTTTTTGTATTTGTTGCTGCTATGGCTTACATACACCTCCACATTTAATCTAATTGCTGGAAACGCTGACCTTGTTTTTTGGTACATGTACAGTATGATGCATCACAGGGTAGAGCATGGGGCCCAGGAGCTGAGCACACTCAATACATATCGGGTATAAACTAGAGATGAGCGAACACCAAAATGCTCGGGTGCTCGTTACTCGGCACGAAATTTTCGCAATGCTCGAGGGTTCGTTTCGAGTAACGAACCCCATTGAAGTCAATGGGCGACCGGAGCATTTTTGTATTTCGCCGATGCTCGCTAAGGTTTTCATGTGTGAAAATCTGGGCAATTCTACAAAGTGATGGGAACGACACAGTGACGGATAGGGCAGGCGAGGGGCTACATGGTGGGCTGCATCTCAAGTTCACAGGTCCCACTATTAAGCCACAATAGCGGCAAGAGTGCCCCCCCCCCCGCACTGTCAGCGTAAACATCGTTCTCCTCTGGCACAATACTCGGGTGACACCTAATCTCCCCAGCCACTCACTGCAGGGGGGTGGTATAGGGCTTGAACGTTGCAGGGGGAAGTTGTAATGCCTTCCCTGTCTTTCAATTGGCCAGAAAAGCGCGCTAACGTCTCACAGAGGAAAGTGAAAGTAACCCGAACACCGCGTGGTACTCGTTAAGAGTAACGAGCATCCCGAACACCCTAATATTCGCCCGAGCATCAAGCTCGGACGAGTACGTTCGCTCATCTCTAGTATAAACCTATCATCATCATCAACACCCTTTTTAAAACACAGTAACACCTTATAATACCTATAATGCAGGATACATCAAGTTTATGTGTGGGTAGTCTTGCTCATTGTCAATCAAACATCATCTAAGCCATTGACTGGGTGTCAGAGACCCACATGACAGTTGACTAATATTTAGCTCAGAAACTAATGAGAGCCATGGGGATAGGGCTAGAAGAGAAAATAAAATCTGGGGAGGAATCGGTAATCACCTGGCTGTAAAGGTATGATGCCAGTTTCACTACTCAGAGGGTATGACAGGTCTTCCTTAATCAAAGACAATAACGGTGTGAGGTAACAAGTACTTACCAGTAATACCTAGACACGAGAATTTTTCAAAATAATTTCAATTAAAAATGATGTTTTGGATCATCGAAGTGTAAACTAATATTTTATCCTGGGACAATAATAATCACCTTTTATCTATACAGCGCATGCATATTCTGTATCACCTCTATGAGTAAAGGATTAGCGATAAATCATAAAACAGCTTAAGTGTGGTAAAAATGAACAGGGCCATGAAGGGTAAATGTAAATTCTCTCATAGTGACATTTACATGTATGCAAGGCATTGCTACCTAACGCATGACTCCTTAAAGAGGTGACGCTGGTTCTGGCAGCCCATACGCAATATCAGTTGCATATGGGCTGTGGGTCGCACTCCTCCATTTACATCAATAGGGGGCATCCGTGGGGATTCCACAGTAAAGTAGATCAAGCTGCGATTCTTATTCCGCTCGCAGAATATGCAATTCATATCCATAAATGTGAAGGACAATTCAAAAATGCATGCCTTTCAATGCCCGTGTTTTACTGCGGAAAGTCCACATGGACGCTGATCCCGGAATCTGCAATTCAAATCTGATCGTGTGAGACTGGCCTAATTAGACAACATATTTTTATTTATGCATTTGGCAGAGGTATTTCATGTTTTTGTTGGTTTTGAGGATGCACCATTACACTTTTAGGCATCAGGAAGGCGAGTTGCAGCAGATTTTCCAGACAGCGGAATTTTGGCAAATCAAACATCTCAAGACTTCTCCATGATTGCTAGAATGGTCGTACAAATAGCAGGTCATTCACTGTAGCCAGATGTGGATGACCGCAAATTGCCTAGAGTTGGCTGGCATTCGCCTGATTTTAAATTTAGGTCATTATGATGGAGTCACAAGATGTAATATACTTTTTTTAAAAGAAGAAAGTGGCATACCCGGGAATTTTCTTTCAATAAATTATTGAAAAAGTCAATTTGTAAGGCAGGAACTTCCCACATTTTAGCAGCTGTATACTAGCAAAGCCCAGCCCACAGTCGCCAAGGGGCACACAGTTTTGCTGGTCCAAGGGCAGTATTGCCAATAAAAGCATGCAACCTGTGGGTGAGGCGTCAGCTGCATGTGGCTGCCACAGAGTGGAATCCCAACTTAAGGTCTTATTCACATAATAATTAATCTGCATCTGTAAATCCAACATGAATTTCAATGGAAATCTATGTAAAAAATCTACATGGCTGCCATAAAATCTGACGTGGATTTTCAATTGCCACAAATTCAGTAGACTAATCTCTAGTTGCCTTGGGCAAGGAGGACAGTATTTTGTGGGACAACTATGATATATTATTTATATTATATTTAGTAAATGGTTATCAAGTTGGCATTTATCAGAACTTACTATGCTATAATATTTCTATGATCACGGTATCTATAGGTCATAGCAGACATTTTTAGATTTCTTAGTTTCTTAAAAATTACGAAAATACATTTCTGCTCACTCAGGAAATCCCTCACTGAAGTCATGCTTCTGGAATTCCTCAGGTTATGACGTTAATAACCTATTACATTAAGGAACAGTTAAAAAATGCCATACTCATGATTTGCAGGATGTTCTAAGGCCTTTTACTAACATAAGTTGCTTGTGATGATGACGATGATGATGAAGGAAGTATTTCCTAATTGGGCAATGGTTCGGCATTTTTTGCATCTAGACTTCCCATGGAGTAATCCTAGCATAAAACATTTTTCGCAACTCACATGTATAAGTGTGTACCCTGAAACTGATCATGGCATCACCATTGATATTGCCTCATTATGAGGACCTGTAAATGAAGCATCGTGGCCCATTGTCAGTAGGCTGCTATATTAAGAACATTTTTGTCATCTTAAGCCAAGAACAGTAAAGAGGTTTTCTAATATCTAGAGTATCCACTGATCCACTAGCTCCAGATTCACCATTTAGCTGTAAAGACATAAGCCTATTCTTTACTCTAGGAATAATCAAAGTGTAAGGCTGGTCTCACTGGTAAGATGCTCCTCAGTTGTTGCTGAAGGTCAGACAAAGAAGAACTCGTTAAGAAGAAGTCGTTTTGACAGATATGATCATATATTGCACAGGCCTTTCTCTGGCTGCACCAGTATCTGGTTTAACAGCTTAAAGGCTCATTCAGCACTTTTGTGTTCCATTTCCCGGCTCCATTATAGAGCAGGAAAACAGAATCCAGTGCCCAAACGGAAACGTCATATGATGGAAGCAAAGGACGTTGAACGGATCCTACTGACTATAATAGAGTTTGTTTGGTTTCTGGTCCTGCTTCCAGCATTTTACAGGACAAAATAGTGTAACATACTATGTTTTCACCCATTTTTAAAATGGATCAGCCAAATTGGAGATAATCTGTTCATAGAGGATCTCCCTTTCTCACGACACCCTTCTAAATCAGAGTGTCCAGTTACTAGCAATGCCCGGGAGAAGGGACTTAGGCCATCCATGTATTACATGGACAGTCACGCATCTGAATGGCCACTATCAAATGCTATGTATCCCATGAGAACAAAGTTCAGGCTGGCCATGGCTTCCACTAGAAAAACTTGATGTTTTCAAGGAGTCTCAAAAGTTTGAGTTGCGATGGTCTATGATGAAACATTTTTTTTCTGTATGCCTGACACTTTTTTACTGTTTTATATTTATTATCCATTTGATAGAATTTGATAGCATGTGTTAGTATGCCGAGTCATTAGTATGACTATATATCTAGTTACACAAATGCAACTTTATTTCTATTAATGTTTTTAACTTTAAATTATTTTACATAATCTGTCAACAGGAATCAATACTCAAGCCCGAAAACTTCTAAAAAGTCGGTCTCGTGCAGCCTCTGGTGGAAATGCTCCATTGAGAGAGAGGGAAGACAGCATCTCTCTTCGCCGCAGTATAAGTGATATCAACTTAAACACGAAGAAACGTAGAGAGAGGAAAAGCATAAAGAGTATGGTGGCTAATGATACAGACCCAGGTCAAGAAGGAGGGCTGCACCAAAAAGATGGAAACATGCAAAACTCAACAGAACGCAATAGCAGTGTGGATTGTCCAGAGGATTCCACTGATCAGATTGACTTAGACTTTGAACGCCTCTCTCAGTGCCTTATTCAGCCGCCTTCCGAACATCCATATTTTCTTCTTTTGCAAGGTTACAACAAAGATGTGGTAATTACTTATTATTATTTTCATAATGGCATTCTTGTGATGCATAATATTATAAATGTGCATGTGACATATGACTTATTTTTCATGCATCTAATACTGGGAATATTTGGTGTTTTTAAAGTGTTTGAAGAAAATCTGTAAGCAAAAATGTAAATGGACATTAACTTGTCACTAGAGATGAGCGAGCGTACTCGGTTCGGGTGTTTTTGCACTCGAGCACCGCTTTTTCCGAGTAACTGACTACTCGGACGAAAAGATTCGGGGGGTGGCGTGGTGGAGCGGGGGGTAGCAATGGGGAACAGGGGGGGAGCTCTCCCCCCCCCATCTGACCCTAGAGGTCTCCCTTCCACCACTTTTACAATCCACTGCCTGTCGTTAGGCATTTGGCTTCTCTAGTAACAGGGACTCTGATAATTACACCATGCAACAGAGGGGCAGGCAATTAAACACTGCTTTACAGTTAATTGGAGCAGGGCTATGCATGACAGCATGGGTAGTGTAGGAGAGGAAGTCCTGGCCAGTCCAGCACTGGCAAAATGGCTGGCTTATAACATATCCCCTAAGTGTTAGTAGATTGTAAACAATAGATCAGCAGAAAAATAAGAAAAGCAACATGAAAAAACTGAATTGATAGAGCTCAAACTGAGTGCAAACAGCAGTAAAGCAGCAGGCCGTGATGATCTGAGCTGCTTTTGAAATTTTGTTTGAAAACTCAGGTGCACTTTAACCCCTTAACGCCATATGGCGTAAGGTTACATCATGGCAGTGGGGTACTTTATGCAACATGACGTAACCTTATGTCATATGGATAGCGCTAGATCAGAAGTGATCCCATGCCATCCAGCAGTGGGAGCTGGCTGTGACTGATAGCCAGCCTCCCGTTGCAACAGTGGGGTTGCATAAGGACAGCGACCACTGCTGTTAACTCCTTCATTGCCACAATCTATGCAGATCACGGCATGTAAAGGACTCACAGAGGGAGAGTGCTCCTTCTGTGATGCCATTGGACCCCCATGATGTAATCGTGGAGCGCCGACGGGTTGAAATGGCAACAGGATACTAGCTACAGGTGTCCTGCTTTGCCATTGCCTATGATCATTAATACAAATGACAAGGCATTGCAAGACAGAAGTCCTGCAATGCTATATCATAGCAGCTATGGCTCAGGTCTCCTACAGGGATATAAAAAGTATAAAGAAAAGTTAAAAATATTGTAAAAAAATAAAAATTTAAAAGAACCCCCTTTTTGTGCTTGTTCCCCTATTAGTATAAAAATAAATTGAAAATGTTAAAATCCCACATATTTGGTACCGTCGTATCCGTAACGACTCGTACAACAAATTGAACACACTTTTTATCCTGCACGGCAAAAAGCGTAAAAAAAACGCTATAAAACTGAGGCAAAATGCTTATTTTGTTTGTTTTACCTCCCAAAAAGTGCAATAAAAGTGATAAAAAAAGCCATATGTACCCCAAAATGGTTTCAATAAAAAGTACAGCTCGTCTTGCAAAAAACAAGCCCTCACAGAACTCCATCCATGGTAAAATAAAAAAGTTATAGGACTTTGAATGCATCGGTTTAAAAAAAAAATTTTCCCCAAAAATGGGGTTTTATTGCGGAAAAAGTGGAAAAAAACTAAAAAAAAAAGAAATTTGGTATTGTTATAATCGTGCTGACCCACAAAAAAAATGTATTGCATCATCTATGCTGCATGATTAACGCTGTAAAAACAAAAACTAAAAAAAAAGATAGCAGAATTGATGTGTTTTCTCTCCATGCGATTATAAAAACTTAATAAAAGTTTTACAATAAAGTCGATGTACCCAAAAATGGCACTAATAAAAATTACAGTTCACCACGCAATAATCAAGCCCCATATGGTCATGTCAACGAAAGAAAAACGTTCTGGCTTTTGAAAAGTGGAAATGAAAATCCCCCCAAAATCGTTGCGTCCTAATGGCCAAAATAGGCCATGTCCTTGAGGGGTTAAGCTCTGGCGTAACTATAGAAGGCGCAGGGGGAGCGGTTGCACCCGAGCCCAGGAGCCTTAGACAGCACATAAGGTCTCTCTTTTCCATACAGGTAGCCCGGTACTATGAATAAACCATTATAGATGGGAGCCCTGTTACAGGTTTTGCATTGGGGTCCAGGAGCTTCAAGTTACGCCTCTGCGCTAAGGGGTTAAGAGAAGTTGTGGGCCCCAAGATAAACTTTTGCATCTGGGCCCATGAGCCTTTAGCTACGCCCCTGGGATTAAGCATACATATGTATGCACAGATATTTCCATCTGAATACTAAGTGTAACATTGTTTATTTCTAACACAATATATATGAATATAAACATTTTCCTATATTTCATTATTATTATTAACATGTACAAAATGAAGCAAATATTGAGCAAGGAGACAAATGTAAGCTCTTGGTTTATATAAAAAAAATCAAAGATTAAAAGAACCAACATTCAGTGTAGGTGTAAGGTCTTGGAATAGGGCTTCCAGACGTAGAATAGGACATTCTAGATATAATATATCCATTTTCTTCAGTTTGTTCATTTTCATTAGCCATATCAGGCTGAGAGAGGTTCAACCCTGTATTCTGTAATGTGAGTGCTGAACAAGAAGTCTGTTGTGTTTAGTATTGTATTTCCTCCTATGAATGAAACATTATTTCTAAAATACATTAAAGGGGTTTTCTGAGTAATGCACTTTGCTAGCATATATATAAACAGTACTCACCTGTCCACTACCGAGCTGCTCCCGCACCACTGCTCTTGTCTTATGGCTGCAGCAGTCATATGGTTGTTTGCATTTGACCGCCACAGCCAATAGGAGGCCCCAACATGGGACATCATTAGTGATATCCCGTAAACCTCATGGGGATTATACATTAGAAGCCCACGTAACAGGTTTATAGGATATCACCAGGCTAGAAGACCCCGTGATGCCACCTGTTAGATGCTGTGGCGCTGGAGCATTGAAACAGTATATTTTAAAGGGCTTGTCCAGGATTAGTGCAACTGGTTTTGCTTTTTCCTAGAAACAGTGCCACTCTTGTCCACAGGCTATGTCTGAAATTGCAGCTTAGCACCATGCATTTGAATAAGGATGCGCTGCTATACCTTGGAAAAAAATCTGACCATTTTTATAGAAAACACCATTGAATCTATATTTCTGGAATTCTGATTACATAGGACTTTGAAAAACAGGCAAATTCAAGCAAACCAAAAATGTTTTTGTTTGAAAACTCAGGTGCACTTTAACCCCTTAACGCCATATGGCGTAAGGTTACATCATGGCAGTGGGGTACTTTATGCAACATGACGTAACCTTATGTCATATGGATAGCGCTAGATCAGAAGTGATCCCATGCCATCCAGCAGTGGGAGCTGGCTGTGACTGATAGCCAGCCTCCCGTTGCAACAATGGGGTTGCATAAGGACAGCGACCACTGCTGTTAACTCCTTCATTGCCACAATCTATGCAGATCACGGCATGTAAAGGACTCACAGAGGGAGAGTGCTCCCTCTGTGATGCCATTGGACCCCCATGATGTAATCGTGGAGCGCCGACGGGTTGAAATGGCAACAGGATACTAGCTACAGGTGTCCTGCTTTGCCATTGCCTATGATCATAAATACAAATGACAAGGCATTGCAAGACAGAAGTCCTGCAATGCTATATCATAGCAGCTATGGCTCAGGTCTCCTACAGGGATATAAAAAGTATAAAGAAAAGTTAAAAATATTGTAAAAAAATAAAAATTTAAAAGAACCCCCTTTTTGTGCTTGTTCCCCTATTAGTATAAAAATAAATGAGTAATGCACTTTGCTAGCATATATATAAACAGTACTCACCTGTCCACTACCGAGCTGCTCCCGCACCACTGCTCTTGTCTTATGGCTGCAGCAGTCATATGGTTGTTTGCATTTGACCGCTGCAGCCAATAGGAGGCCCCAACATGGGACATCATTAGTGATATCCCGTAAACCTCATGGGGATTATACATTAGAAGCCCACGTAACAGGTTTATAGGATATCACCAGGCTAGAAGACCCCATGATGCCACCTGTTAGATGCTGTGGTGCTGGAGCATTGAAACAGTATATTTTAAAGGGCTTGTCCTATATTTCTGGAATTCTGATTACATAGGACTTTGAAAAACAGGCAAATTCAAGCAAACCAAAAATGTAGCCTTATAATATTTAATAAATTGCTTAATACAAACTAAATGTTTTTTCTCCTTGTATGATAGGACTTTGTTATATATGTGATGACCAGGAAGAAGCATCTATTTGGAAGAGCGGAAAAAGCTTCACGAGACAAAGGTCCCTATGTTGATACCTTTCTGTCTGCTCCAGATATACTTCCTCGCCACTGTTGCGTATGGCGTTTAGATTCTTCTACTCAAAAGAACATAGTCCGTGTAAGGCCTTATCGAGGGGCACTTGTGACTCACAATGGGGGAGTCCTCCAAAGAGAAGCAGAACTACACACTGGGGATTTGTTAGGGCTTGGAGAGCACTTTCTATTCATGTACAAGGACCCTAGGGTAGCCCAGACTCGGCCTGCCTGGCTTCCACAATCCTGGTCGACCTCTGGGCTGAGCGGGGCATTTTCATGTCAGATGTGTGGCAGATCACTTCAGGAGCGTCAAGAGGCTGTTCAGGCCTACATAGAAAGTAGAGATTTAATCCTACAATATCGCTCCCAAGAAGAGGATGCTGTGCTGAGGGAAATTATTGAAAAATCTGGTAATTCGAAAACTGAATTTAAACTAGCTCCTGCATACCTCTTTAGCCTTTGCATTGAACATTCCACTCGTGCTTTGGACCCTGGACACTTTCCTAAACTGGTAATGAAGATTGCCACCATGACAAAGGAAGTTGTTTGGGTAAGATCATTCATTTATAACATATCAGCTTTCTGTATTAAATGCTATGGAAATTGTGTTGGTGGAGATATTTTGGGGATATTCTGTTGTCTTTATACTGTTTCGTTTGTACTGAGTTCTCTAAAAGTTGCTTCATATGAAAACAGGAAATGTAGTCTTTGCAGAACTACTGAAGGTCTCCTGGTCTACTTGTCATGGGGCTGCACTGTTTGCATTATTTCAGCCAATTCTTTTCAGAATTACATACCAGTGTCAAATAAAAGCAAACAATAACAACCCTCATACTTGATTGTAATATGCCACAGTGAAAGCTCTCCTAAAGACCACCCCTTTAAGAAGAACACCCCTTTATCTAGGCCAGATTTTCAGTTCCAGCACATATTATACTGTACATACTGGCTATCCTCTCTGAGAGGACTATCCCTATAGAAGACTACTCTTTGGTGTTATTTTAGGTGTTTGTCCCAAAGAGGTTTACTTGTACAATATAAAGCTTTCTCAGAGGAACCCACACGTTTTGAATCAGTATATTTGCTTTTTATATGCATTAACCAGACTTATAACACTGGTCATGTTACTGAAATAAAATTAGTCAATCTTTATGTGCTCAACACGAATATGACAGTCAAAATGCAAAATTGGCTCCATTATTTCTTGTAATCTGGCAATAGTAATAGGCCTATGATTATACCTGTAAAAAATCAAGTCATAGACTACATCTTAGATTTCCTTGCCTGTCTTTTGTACAGCTGTTCAGGAGCATCTCTGTGGAGTGTCCAGCAGTAGTCAGCCAGCATGGTAGTGTCCAGCAGTAGTCAGCCAGTATGGTAGTGTCCAGCAGTAGTCAGCCAGCATGGTAGTGTCCTGCAGTAGTCAGCCAGCATGGTAGTGTCCAGCAGTAGTCAGCCAGCATGGTAGTGTCCAGCAGTAGTCAGCCAGCATGGTAGTGTCCAGCAGTAGTCGGTCAGCATGGTAGTGTCCAGCAGTAGTCGGCCAGCATGGTAGTGTCCAGCAGTAGTCGGCCAGCTTGGTAGTGTCCAGCAGTAGTCAGCCAGCATGGTAGTGTCCAGCAGTAGTCGGTCAGTATGGTAGTGTCCAGCAGTAGTCAGCCAGCATGGTAGTGTCCAGCAGTAGTCCGCCAGCATGGTAGTGTCCAGCAGTAGTCCGCCAGCATGGTAGTGTCCAGCAGTAGTCCGCCAGCATGGTAGTGTCCAGCAGTAGTCTGCCAGCATGGTAGTGTCCAGCAGTAGTCAGCCAGCATGGTAGTGTCCAGCAGTAGTCTGCCAGCATGGTAGTGTCCAGCAGTAGTCAGCCAGCATGGTAGTGTCCAGCAGTAGTCGGCCAGCATGGTAGTGTCCAGCAGTAGTCTGCCAGCATGGTAGTGTCCAGCAGTAGTCAGCCAGCATGGTAGTGTCCAGCAGTAGTCAGCCAGCATGGTAATGTCCAGCAGTAGTCGGTCAGCATGGTAGTGTCCAGCAGTAGTCGGTCAGCTTGGTAGTGTCCAGCAGTAGTCAGCCAGCATGATAGTGTCCAGCAGTAGTCAGCCAGCATGGTAGTGTCCAGCAGTAGTCGGTCAGCATGGTAGTGTCCAGCAGTAGTCGGTCAGCATGGTAGTGTCCAGCAGTAGTCCGCCAGCATGGTAGTGTCCAGCAGTAGTCCGCCAGCATGGTAGTGTCCAGCAGTAGTCCGCCAGCATGGTAGTGTTCAGCAGTAGTCAGCCAGCATGGTAGTGTCCAGCAGTAGTCAGCCAGCATGGTAGTGTTCAGCAGTAGTCAGCCAGCATGGTAGTGTCCAGCAGTAGTCAGCCAGCATGGGAGTGTCCAGCAGTAGTCTGCCAGCATGGTAGTGTCCAGCAGTAGTCTGCCAGCATGGTAGTGTCCAGCAGTAGTCAGCCAGCATGGTAGTGTCCAGCAGTAGTCAGCCAGCATGATAGTGTCCAGCAGTAGTCAGCCAGCATGATAGTGTCCAGCAGTAGTCTGCCAGCATGGTAGTGTCCAGCAGTAGTCAGCCAGCATGGTAGTGTCCAGCAGTAGTCAGCCAGCATGGTAGTGTCCAGCAGTAGTCAGTTAGCATGGTAGTGTCCAGCAGTAGTCAGCCAGCATGGTAGTGTCCAGCAGTAGTCAGCCAGCATGGTAGTGTCCTGCAGTAGTCAGTTAGCATGGTAGTGTCCAGCAGTAGTCAGCCAGCATGGTAGTGTTCAGCAGTAGTCAGCCAGCATGGTAGTGTCCAGCAGTAGTCAGCCAGCATGGTAGTGTCCAGCAGTAGTCAGCCAGCATGGTAGTGGACCATTTTCCCTGGTATCTTTTTTCCATTGTTGCGATATCTTGATGAAAACGTTGGCCATGTTCATCCCTAACCATACCACATTTGTCTGAAAAGAAATCCAGATTGGAATGAAGGAAGTGGATCTTTAGAGACATATAACGGACAAGTTTCTGATACCGCATCAGCATGTCTTGTACCAGTTACTTGTAGTTTTCTGCCCTAACATTTCCGAGAAAGTTTGTAGTCACTAGGCAAAAAGCATTCCATGCTTGTTTCACATCACCCTGCAGCAAGTTGTTGAACCAGTCATCTTTGAAGAGCTCTCGAATCTGAGGACCCACAAAAACTCCCTCTTTAATATTTGCCTCACTGAGTTGAGGGAATTTTTCATTAAGATATTAGAAAGCTGGCAAAGTCCGGTCCATGGCTTTCACAAAGTTCTTCATCAAACCCAGTTTTTTGTGAGCCTCGACCAGAGCTGGATGCTGAATATTCTTCTCTCCAACTGCTACATTTTGTCTGCAAGTCCATTTCTTCCAAAAGTAGTGCAATTCCCTTATTCGACTATCCTACTCACATAAGAAATGTGTATTTTGTATATCCCTGCTGCAGTCCTATTAAAAGGGCAACTACCTTCAAATCACCACAGAGGTGCCAGCTGTACTGGTTATACTCAATAGAATTCAGTAGCTGCTTTAAGTTATCGTACAGCTCTTTCATGTGGACAGCATGCACTACTGGAATAGATGGAAGACGATTTCCATTGTGCAAAAGCACAGCCTTAAAGGAGATGTCCCGAGGCAGCAAGTGGGTCTATACACTTCTGTATGGCCATAATAATGCACTTTGTAATATACATTGTGCATTAATTATGAGCCATACAGAAGTTATAAGAAGTTTTATACTTACCTGCTCCGTTGCTGGCGTCCTCGTCTCCATGGTGCCGACTAATTTTTGGCCTCCGATGGCCAAATTAGCCGCGCTTGCGCAGTCCGGGTCTTCAGCTTTCTTCTATGGAGCCGCTCGTGCCAGAGAGGGGCTCCGTGTAGCTCCGCCCCGTCACGTGCCGATTCCAGCCAATCAGGAGGCTGGAATCGGCAGTGGACCGCACAGAAGAGCTGCGGTCCACGAAGGTAGAAGATCCCGGCGGCCATCTTCAGCGGTAAGTATTGAAGTCACCGGACCGCCGGGATTCAGGTAAGCGCTGTGCGGGTGGTTTTTTTAACCCCTGCATCGGGGTTGTCTCGCGCCGAACGGGGGGGGGGGTTAAAAAAAAAAAAACCCGTTTCGGCGCGGGACATCTCCTTTAAGACTCAGTTTCGAAAAGTCTACAAATAGTCTCCATTCTTGTGGTTCATGAGTGATTTCTAAGGCATTTATGAGGCCCTCATTGTCAAACTGTAAGGATGTCGTTACAGTCCTACTGGATACATTTACATGGTGAAACACAGAAAATGAACTATATGAAATATCTTCAAAACGAGAGTCAATAAAAAATGTTCATGGTCATATTCGTGTTCAGCACACCAAGATACTACAGATTAGGACCTTTTTAAGTCAGTAACAATTTCAGTGTTGACCAGTGTAATCGTAGAGTTTCCCATTTCAATGAACATCCTGTTTCATCAGGTTTTTGCTTTAGCGGTATCTCAAGCATTCTGAAAGAAGCTCATATTTTGCCTTGACAGCTTATAAAATATCTAAATGTGTTTTAAATGATTTCCCCCTTTTTACATGTATATATTAATTGGACTTTATGGCCTCCTTCCCACGAACGGATTTCCGCCGCGTAATACGCGGCGAAAATCCGCTGCGTTGCACGCAGCTATTAGGTTCTATTGAACCTAATAGCTCCATGCTCACGATGCGTAATTCCACCGCGGAATTACGCACCGCGATTTCTCCCGTCCTCACCCGCAGCATGCTCTATTTTCTGCGGGTGAGGACGGGCTGTACGCACTGACGGCTTCCATTGCAGTCAATGGAAGCCGTCCATTCACGCTATCTCCCGCTGTAACCAGCGGGAGATAGCGTGAAAAAACGCTTTCCCGCCCACCGCCGAGCGTCATATGACGCCAAATGACGCGGTCCGGCCGCGTCACGTGACACGGCTGGTGACGCGAGAGCGGTGGGCGGTGACGAGCGGTGACGAGCGGTGACGCGGCGGTGGTGGGCGGGGAAGCGATTTCACGCTATCTCCCGCAGGTAAGTATAGGGGCTCTGGGGGGCGCCGTGACGGGCTTCACAGCGGAATATTACGCTGCGGAGCCCGTCACGCTCGTGGGAAGGAGGCCTTAATGTTTTATTGTGTAACAACACTGATAGTGGTTTTGATAATGGGAAAACAAATATTCAATGGCAAAGTGCTGATAGACTTCTACGAAGTGATTTCACTAGAAAAGCCATATTTTAAATCACAAAATGAATTAGCGGTAAATGTACAGCAGATTACCAGTCAAGAGCAAGTCAATGTCATGATAGTATATATACAAGTAGATCTGAGAGGTCCAACTGTTCATGAGACAGAATTAAAAGTACAAAATCTTAAATCTACTTTGTCACAATTTAATTAATCAATGCACGAAAATGTCTACTTATAGGCCCCCTGCACAAGGTGGAAATTCCATGGCAGTTTTTTTCTGCAGAATTTCGTGCCCGCCTGCATAGGATTGCATTACTAAACGCAATCCCATGCAGAGGGACGCAATTTGTGCGCGTGTAAACACACGCGGAAAACAAATTGCGGCACGCTCTTTCTCTGTGCGGGTCTCGCAGAGGCCCACACAGAAATGTGCTTGCGCCGACGGGCTGGCTCCGCTCTGTGCATGCTCCGGCTGGCCGGCAGCCAGCACATAGCGGGAAACAGAAGACGCCGGGGGCGGGTAAGCCGCAGATCTCTGTAGCGGCACGGGTCCGCATCCCGCTGCGAGGATTAAAGTGGTTTTTCAGAATAGATGTACCGTATATACCGGCGTATAAGGCGACGGGGCGTATAAGACGACCCCCCAACTGTCACCTTATACGCCGGTATACAGTGGAGAAAAAAAAATAAATTCATTACTCACCTCCCACGGCGTTCTGTCGCGCTCCGGCAGGATGTCGCTCGCTCCGGCAGGATGTCGCTCTCTCCTCGTCCCCGGCGCAGCATAGCTTTCTGAATGCGGGGCTTGAAATCCCCGCTTCCAGAAAGCTAATACACACGCCGGCAGCCATGACATCATTGAATGGCTGTGATTGGCTAAAGCACACGTGGCTTCAGCCAATCACACTATTCAATGACATCATTGAATGGGTGTGATTGCTAACACGTGCGCCTTCAGCCAATCACAGCCATTCAATGATGTCATTGAATAGTGTGATTGGCTGAAGCCACGTGTGCTTTAGCCAATCACAGCCATTCAATGCTGTCATGGCTGCCGGCGTGTGTATTAGCTGTCTGGAAGCGGGGATTTCAAGCCCCGCATTCAGAAAGCTATGCTGCGCTGGGGACGAGGAGCGAGCGACAGCCTGCCGGAGCGAGCGACATCCTGCCGGAGCGCGACAGAACGCCGTGGGAGGTGAGTAATAAATTTTTTTTTTTTACACTTTTTTTTTTTTGTATTACCGGCGCATAAGACGACCCCCGACCGCAGAGCAGATTTTTCGGGGTTCAAAAGTCGTCTTATACGCCGGTATATACGGTATTTTTAATTTAACCAATTTATTGTTTGCAGTTGCATCCAGCCCATAATGATAAACACGTTTTGTATTTATGCTTTATTAAAAAATATTTCAACCCCCCAAACATTTCATGATTAACAACAACCAGGTAAATAAAACCATTTACCATCTTCTCCTATCCTGCATCCATCTCAGTAATTGTTCCAAGATGGTCACACATGCTCAGTCTTGCTCCACTTTCTGCTCTGCTGAGCAAATGAGAATAAGACAGTGTTACTGCAGAGAAGCAAGACTTTGGAACATTTAGGCCTCATGTCCACGGGGTAAATAAGAATTAAAATCCGCAGCGTTTTTCCTGCACGCGGATCCGCGCCCCATAGGAATGCATTGACCACCCACGGGTAGATAAATGCCCGCGGATGGTATTTAAAAGTGAATTCAAAAATTTCTGGAGCATGAAAAAAAATAGACATGCTCCATTTTAGTGCGGATCCTGCGTGCGGGAGCTCATAGAGCATATAGCGCAATTGATCTCCCGCATGAAAAATAAAAGACAATTACAGTGCATCCGCAGCTCAAATCCGTGTTACAAGTCCGCAGCGGATCTGATTTTCCCTGTGGACATGAGGCCTTAGGCCTCATGTCCACTTGCAAATTCTAATTTAAAATCCGCAGCGTTTTTCCTGCACGCGGATCCGCGCCCCATAGGGATGCATTAGACACCCGCAGGTAGTTAAAAAATCCGGACCATGCTCCATTGAGGTGCGGGTCTCCCGTGAGGACGGCTCCCGCGGGCTTCTATTGAAGCCTATGGAAGCCGTCCGGATCCGCGGGAGACCTAAAATCAGAATATATTCACCTGCTGCGGGCCGTGTGTGTCTTCTCTTCTTCCCGGCCGGATCTTCTTGCTTCGGCCCGGCGGATATACCTGGCGCATGCGCGTGGCACGCAGCCGGCGTGCCGAGCACATCCGCCGAGCCAAAGAAAGAAGATCCGGCCGCGAAAAAGGAAAGACACGCACGGCCCGCAGCAGGTGAGTTTATTCTAATTTCAGCGCTCATGTCTGCGGGGCAGGAGGGACCCGCTGCGGATTCTCCATGGGGAATCCGTAGCGGGCCTGATTTTTCCCGTGGACATGAGGCCTTAGGGCTCAGTCTGACGGGAGTTTTTAAATGCGTTTATTCGCGCGTAAAAAAAAACCGTGTGACCACGTCCATTGCCACCCGTATGTTCTATCTTTTGTAGGTGCGAAATTTATGTGCATGTAAAAATAGGACATGTGACTGCTGCCATTGAAAAGCATTGGTTCTATATAGATGCGGATCACAAATGCAAGTAAGATGCGCACATAGAAATGGTGGACAGAACATAGCAAGGCTTTTCAATAGAAACACCAGATGGCACTTTTCTAAGAATAGTCCTAGTATATCCGGGGATAGAAACATATTTTTTAATAAGTGTAAATACAAAAAATATTTATAATTATGGTCTAGATTTAACTATAAGCAATATTTTTCATGGGGCAATCCCTGTAAGAGTATGAGACTTTACTCATACTTTGTTTAAGAAAACCTCCCTCCCTCTGACTCCTGCTGACCTGAGGGGTGCAGCATGTAAATATTGCAGTGGTGCTCAAGTTTGCACATGGCCCCCTCCTGAGAATCTGACATAGCCTCAGCCCCCTGGTGCAATGTACAGGTGTTGTTGAAATAGTTGTTTGTTTTTTTTAAACACAAATAATTGGACATTTTTTTAGAGAAGGCAAAATAAAATACATACCCATAGCCTTGAAAAAGCTTTTAATGAGGGAAACTATAAAAAGATTAACAACATTACTGATGGAGTTATAAGCTTCCAAGTCTAATATGGGGAACACTTTGCATCGAGCCGTTGCATGGGTGCCAGTAAGGCAGTGTTCACATGCAACATATTTGCAGCAGGCATTTCTGCATTCTGAGTCCTACATATTTTAATGGGTTTTGCACCTGCAGCAGAGGAACCCAATTTTAGTATGAAACTGTTTTTCAATTGAAGAATCTGATGCAACAAGTCACCATTGTGTGAACATAACCTAATAGAGAAAGCTATGGTACTTTAGGGTGGTTTCACACTTTTTTTTTGGAAAACACCACTGCAATTTTTGATGCAGTTTTTTTTTGCCAAAGCCAGAAGGGACTTCTGCAGAAAGGAGATGTGTAAAACCTTCCATTATATTACCCATATCTTTTGTCTGGCTGTAGCTTACAAAACTGCATCAAACACTGTTGTAAAAAACTGCAGCTTTTCATACAACTAGAAGTGAATGTAAATGATATAGGAAATATAAAGAAGGGAATTATACAAGGTTATTTAAAAAGAAGGATTTAAAGGGGTTGTCCCGCGCCGAAACGTTTTTTGTTTTTTTTTTTAAACCCCCCCCCCCCGTTCGGCGCGAGACAACCCCGATGCAGGGGTTAAAAAAACAAACAGCACAGCGCTTACCTGAATCCCGGCGGTCCGGCGTCTTCATACTCACCTGCTGAAGATGGCCGCCAGGGTCTGCTCCCTCCGTGGACTGCAGCTCTTCTGTGCGGTCCATTGCCGATTCCAGCCTCCTGATTGGCTGGAATCGGCACGTGACGGGGCGGAGCTACACGGAGCCGGCATCCTGCACGAGCGATCCCATTCATAAAAGAAGACCCGGACTGCGCAAGCGCGGCTAATTTGGCCATCGGAGGCCGAAAATTAGTCGGCACCATGGAGACGAGGACGCCAGCAACGGAGCAGGTAAGTATAAAACTTTTGATAACTTCTGTATGGCTCATAATTAATGCACAATGTACATTACAAAGTGCATTAATATGGCCATACAGAAGTGTATAGACCCACTTGCTGCCGCGGGACAACCCCTTTAATTACAAGCAAACTGTAAAAGACATCATCGAAGAAAGGAAGGTTCAAAGTTTTTCATGACATACCAGTAAGTTCCATTTTCTACCACATCGCGGCGCTGTTTCTTGCTGCTTACAGTTTATAGGAAAATGGCAACACCAAAGGAGAAATTGTTTTGTGTGCTTGAGAGCTTATTCACACGAGTGTATATATTGTCCACCGTTTTCACGGTCGGACGATATATGCTACCATCTGATGCATTGGATTCCAATGCATCAGATCACACAGGCGTATTCCTGCGGCGTAAATGTGCCTAGCCGGCAAATATAGCGCCAGACACTTTTACACTGGGCAGGAAAGACAGTCCTGGAAATATGTTCCCAGCCAGAATACGTTGGCCGCTGCATTGACTCCTGTGGGAGCCTATGACAGTGGCTGTGGGAGGGAGTTTAGCAGTGTGACTGCTAAACTTCCTCCCCCTTCTATCATCCTCTTTCCTCCCCTCCAGCTGTTTGCAATGGGAGGGGACGCGGTGGAGCTAAGCTGCGCCCCACCCTGCCCCCTCCTATTGCAAACAGAGAGGAGGAATGAAGCAGAGAGCTGGCGAGGGGGAGGTAACACATTGTGGCTTCGGCATATATGCACTGGGCTCAGGCCGTCTGAATGGGCGCACAAGCGTTAGATTTGTGCGCCTGTTCATGCGTTCTTACGTTGCCGGCAGGCAAACGTAAAAACGCATACGCCCGTGTGAATCCAGCCTGAGTTTGCTAAGTGTGAATCCATTGTTCAAATTTTCTGTGCCAGTCGTAGATTTGCTTGTGATGACGTGGCTGTTTTTGGACTTGACGCTGGAATTTGCTTTGGACTTGAACAATGGATTCACACTTGGCAAACTTTAGCACAGAAATCGATTTTCTCTGTGGTGTCACCAATTTCATACAAACTGTAAACGACAAGAAGCAGCGCTGCGCTGTGGAATGAAATGGAACTTACTGGTATGTCATAAAAATATCTTTGAACCTTCCTCTTTTCAGTGATGGGTGGATTGTGTACCTGTCTTTTGTAGTTTGTTGAAATCCCCAAATCTTCTCCTTCTTTTTAAATAACCCTGTACTTCTCCTTTACTGCTCGATCCACTTCTCATTCTGGCTAAAAAAAAAAACGTGCATGAAAAACTGATCCTGTGTGTGAAATCATCCTAACGTGAAAAAGCATAATATTCAAATTTTATGTAGGATACACTGGTAAGAGAAAAATTAGGTAAAAAACGATTTATGGCCTGCTATTTAAGGGCTTATTTCGACGTGCGTATATCAGCCGGGCTTTCACGCCTGGTCGATATACGCTGTCTCTCTGCAGGGGGGGAGGTGGGCCGGGCCGGGAGCAGTGCACTGAGCTCCCAACCCCTCTCCACCCCTCACCACTTTTTACAATTAGAATTTAGCTCCGCCCCATCCCACCCTTCCCATTGCAAACCCGGCTGATATACGCATGTCGGAATAAGCCCTAAAGCAAAGATTTTACCAGAATTAAATATTACACACAGGAAGTCTTTAAATGACTAATTAACAGCATTTCGCAGATGTATTCAATTATGAAGCCCATTTATAAAATATATGATAATAAAGCCAGAAGTTATGCTGTCTAATTTTAATCTCTTTTCCCTTAGGGCTCTTTCACATGAATCTTAATACACAGTGTATTACGCACTGAATAGAGCCCATTGATTTCAATAGGTTTATTCACAGCTGCGTATTTTTCACACGCCTTTCGGTTGCGGGAAAAAAATTGTGTATATCATCTTGGTGCATATTGCATTAAAATCAATGGGTGTATGTAAATACACACAAAATATGCAGGAAGCCTTTGTATTTGCTGCATATTTACACACAAAATCAATGGAATTTTATGGTCTTTTTCTTTACATTTGTAAATATGGTGCATATTCATGAGTATAAAAAACTGCCGATAGGCAAAAACATGCGGGGAAACAGTTATTTTTGGTCCGTGACTACGTATACGCCCATGTGAAAGAGCCCCTAGTCCTAGCAGCACAATACTTGGGTATTTCTGACCCTGTGAACTAGTGGGACATGAAAATTTTTTAATAAAAATTTAAATAAGCAGTAATAGTGACTCCCCCATGAAAGACTTAACTAGCCCCTCCCACCTTGTGTTTATTATAAATTAGTACTATACATGTAGGGCAGGACCAGAGGCGTATCATGAAGCTCCTGGGCCCGAATGCAAACTTGCAACAGAACCCCCAACTATAATGTTTTATTCATAGTACTGGGCTCTCTCGATGGAGAAGAGAGGCCTTATGGGCCCCCTAAGGCTCCTGGGCCCGGGTGCAACCGCATCCCCTGCATCCCCTATAGTTACGCCAGTGGGCAGGACGCTTGTGCTACTGTTAGGACTAAGGAAAGTCAGATTAACTTTAGAAATCAATGCTTTCTTTACATACTAATCTGCAGCCCAGTTGTGGGGATTTTGCAAGAAGTAACTCTATAAGGCCTCATGTCCACGGGCAAAATAAGAATTAAAATCAGCAGCGGATTTTAACTCTTCTTCTGCCCGCGGATCCGCATCCCATAGGGATGCATTGACCACCCGCGGGGTAGATAAATACCCGCGGATGGTCAATAAAAGGGATTTTAAAAAAATGGAGCATGAAAAAATCTGGACCATGCTCCATTTTCATGCGGGTCTCCCGCGGGGACGGCTCCCGCGGGCTTCTATTGAAGCCTATGGAAGCCGTCCGGATCCGCGGGAGACCTAAAATCTGATTTTACTCACACGCTCCGGTTCTTCTCTTCTCCGCGGCGCCATCTTCTCTCAGTCGCGGCCGGATCATTTTGCTTCGGGCCGCGCATGCGCGGGGCACGTCACCGACGTCATCCTGCACATCCGCCGAGCCGAAGAAAGTAGATCCGGCCGCGACGCAGAGAAGATGACGCCGCAGCGAAGAGAAGAAACGGAGCGGATGGGAGGTGAGTTTATTCTTATTTATTGTTATTTTCAGCGCTCATGTCCGCGGGGCAGGAGGGACCCGCTGCAGATTCTCCATGGAGAATCTGCAGCGGATCTGATTTTCCCCGTGGACATGAGGCCTTAGGGTGACTACCCACTACAGTTTTTTTTCACTGCGAAATTCGCAGTGTTTTCTTTTCTGCAGGGGTCTATGGGACTTGTAATGTTAAAATCACGATCGCACAAAATGGCAATTTACCGTGAAATCGGGATTTTGTGCGATCGCGATTTTAACATTACAAGTCCCATAGACCCCTGCAGAAAAAAAAACCGCTGCGAATTTCACAGTGAAAAACAAAACGGTAGTGGGTAGTCACCCTCACTCTTAGGGTAAGAGTATTCTTGACAGATTAATTTTTAAGGAGAGAAAAAAAGTGGTGGCAGGGGCGTTAGCAGGCTTTATAACAGAGGGGGAGGTGTTATCACTTATTGTTTTACCTTTGATTAAAATTTTTTTATTTTGTCTTACCTGCCCACAGGGAAGGAAATACCCCATTATTGTGCTGCTCTTAGGACATAAGGCAAATGTTGATTTATATTCCAGCGAATGCCTGTATCCAGTTGAGAATTTGTGGCTGACCCTTTATCAAAATCCTCATCTAACTTGACAAAGCTTGGATAGTTTGCCAAAGAAGAAGGAGGAAAAACTGTAGAACTCACAAGTGAAATGCTGATGGAGACCTCCCAGACAGACTCACACCACTGCCATTACTATGCAGATGTAGCAAGGGCCAAACTCATGTTCACATTGTAACACACATTCATTTTGCTCTTGCAGAATCTATGTAGCATGGCGAATCATTGACTTTGCGCTGTAGTGCCATGTTACATGAATTGGGCATGAAATCTTGTTGTGCCAAACAAATGGTGGTGGTGTGACGAGTATTCATTTGGTGCTTGCTATAGCTACGTGTATATAGATTTAATGTGGGTGTTATATGTAGACTTCATGAGGGTGAATGGTAATACATTTTATTTTTTTTGGTTAAAGAATTGTTAGGAATGTTGAAGACAATCTGTCACCTACTTTCAGACTTATATGTTAAACTTATGGACTGGAAATAGATGACCCGTAGAGTCTGGAGATGTAGGTTATATGCTTACCTGCCCTGTTGTGCCCCTAGTCAAGTGTGAGCTCAGGAAGTTGCTGCTGAATGCATTGAGCGGTGCTACTAAATAGTCTGTCCATTCTAATTTTACAATGTGCGGACTACTTAGCAGCGCCACTCAATGCATTCAGCAGCAGCTTCCAGCGCTGACACCAGGGAAACAACGGGGGAGGTAAGTATAAAACTTACACCCCAGACTCCACGGGTCACCGACTTTTAGCCCATAAGTTTAGCTGACACCAGGTTCATGAAGCATGAACTTGGGACAAGCATGTACAATGCAGATACATATGTTAGTTTTGAAATGCTGTGTCTCCCCACCTAGACCTGTCACCCTAGATGATTCGGACTGATTCAGACCTAGATGATTCGGCCTGGCCCTCTGACTCCTAACCCCATTCTGAGTGTATTCTCAAAATGTGTTTTTTCTGAAATGCTGCATGTGTTCAGAGTATAACAACTGCCTGCAATGTGTGCGCCTGTTCTGAATTCATGCTGACCATGAACCTGGTGACAGCTTATCTTAAAAGGGGTTTTCTAAGGGTTTTCTAGGAGCAAAACTATTGGTGACATCCTATGGATAGGTCATCAATAGCAAATCGACAGGAATCCACTGATGAGAGAGAACTGCAATGCCAAGCTGGGCCACTGTGCTAAAGATGGCGCTTTGACAGTTCCAGCCATCCATATCGACATGTACTCAGCTGACCGGCAGCAATCTTGATCTGCTATTGGTGACCTATCCACCTATGGTGACCTATCCTGAGGATAGGTATCCAGTGATTTTGCTCCTGGAAACCCCCTTTAATTAAAACCACTGTAATATAAGTCCACAATAAAACATTAAAATGTCCCCAGGGATGATGCTTTCTAGGCACTGCATTATATAATGCATATTGAGTTATGGTAGATTTAATTTACATTTTTCTGAAAGCCGTATTGAATTATGTGGGTTTTTTGGCATTTTACAGGAGAAGATTAAAGAGATTGGAGACAAACAACCAGAAAAGTAAGTAGTGATCAATGGCTGTGACAAGGGGTGTCCCTGAGGCATACACGCTGAGCTGTTCTTTTATTTTATTTTTTTTCTTACACTGTATATGAAAGTGTAGTCTGCTGTGCACTTATATACAGAGGGATACAGTAAATAAATATCTCCACTGTACACGTTTTTTTTCTAACGAGAGTTAATGTGCAATGTATGCCTTAATATGCTTATACAGATGTATCACTTTTAAGCATAACTTTCACAACAGGCTAGATTAATATCGTAGTGTTCCTATGCTACTTGCATAGCCCAGCACTTCATAGACTAGAAAGGGCAGTGCAAGTAGCAAAAAACGCTCTATTAACATTCTGTGCATTAAATAAACAGATGTCAGGAACGCTATCTTTTCTGCTTAGGGAGAGCACCTAGAAGGTGAGTCAGTGAGGAGACTTATAAGGCCATTCATGCTCCTCTGGGTAATATGCAAATAAGGGGGATGGAACAATACCTCTGCAGCGCCACCTATTGGAAGGGGAAAAAAACTAAAGATTATGTGGACAGCGCTCCACAATAAAGGATATGAAGAGCCTAATTAAAGGCTGGAGGGAGTAAAGAGAATAAATGAATAAAGCCCGGTGCCCATTGGGGGTTTCAGGTGGGGAACACTCCACTAGAACCCTATAGTCCCGGTCACTAAGTGGTGAACCGCTGAAGTCCGTCTGTATCCTGTCCCTTCAGGAGAGTCGCTAGAGAAATGTATGCCAACTTCCCATAAAGTGGCATAGTAACAAAAATTCCAGGAGTAAAAAGCAAAAAAGTTTCTCTGCGCTCGTTTAAACAGGCACCGCAAGGTAGGTACCGGTGTAACAAACAAATCTTTGTTTATTCCAACAAACATGCAACGCGTCTGTGATACTTGAGAAAGACGCTACAGTGCGTCGAAACGCGTTGCATCTACGGATCTTTTCTGTCTTGTTTGTTAGAATAAACGAAGATTTGTTTGTTACACCGGTGGCTACCTTGCAGTGCCTGCTTAAATGAGTGCAGGGAAACATTTTTGATTTTTACTCCTAGTACCCATTGGAAGGCAGCAATTTTGTAAGTCAATGTTAGACTCTTTATACAAGCCTTGTAACAATGACTGGGATGTGGCACATCAAACATTTTTTTGGCGTCTATCCTTTCTATATGATTGCATACATTGCAGTTTTTCATGGGAATTATTCACTCTAAGCCAAAGATGCACAACCTTTGTCGGTCCAATGATCATATATTCAGATTTTACAATTTCCCAAAGCTGCCCTAGAACTTTAAAAGGCATTTCCATCTGAGACAGTTATGGAATATCGCCATGTCTGATATGTGGTGGCTTCACTTCTGAGACCCACTTGCAAGTCACCTGCTTCCTTGTTTAGAATTCCAGAGAGGAGGAGGATGTCATGTCATATATAAGCCACAATATGCTTTTTCTATTGTACTTTCTGTGCTGATGATTACATTTTACTGATGTAGCAAACATTAAAGGGGTTGTCCCGCGAAAGCAAGTGGGGGTATACACTTCTGTATGGCCATATTAATGCACTTTGTAATATACATCGTGCATTAAATATGAGCCATACAGAAGTTATTCACTTACCTGCTCCGTTGCTGGCGTCCCCGTCTCCATGGTGCCGTCTAATTTCAGCGTCTAATCTCCCGATTAGACGCGCTTGCGCAGTCCGGTCTTCTCCCTTCTGAATGGGGCCGCTCGTGCTGGAGAGCGGCTCCTCATAGCTCCGCCCCGTCACGTGTGCCGATTCCAGCCAATCAGGAGGCTGGAATCGGCAATGGAATGCACAGAGCCCACGGTGCACCATGGGAGAAGACCTGCGGTCCACCGTGGGTGAAGATCCCGGCGGCCATCTTCGCAAGGTAAGTAAGAAGTCACCGGAGCGCGGGGATTCGGGTAAGTACTATCCGGTTTGTTTTTTTTACCCCTGCATCGGGTTTGTCTCGCGCCGAACGGGGGGGCTATTGAAAAAAAAAAAAAAACCCGTTTCGGCGCGGGACAACCCCTTTAACTTGATGATTATCCTATTATATATCATCAAAATGAATGGTAATTTGTTACATGTCAAATTGACATTCTCTACCTGTATACTTACCCTAGATCTGGGGGATGCTCTCTTGTTATGTTTATAGGACTGGATACTGTATATAAAGGCCCTCAGACTGGTGCTATTTACCTCTAATATAGTTGTTGTTAGCTGTTTAGTCGTTCACGACCCTCGGCAACCCGAGCTCCCTCCATGTTTTTCGGTTTTGCACTGCTTCTTTCAGTTGTGTGATATCCACACCAGTATCAGCTTTAACAGTATCTAATATAGTTATATCTAGTAATTAAGTCATCTCAAAGCTGTTTTATCTGTGAACCTTAAGCCTGTATGGTGGACATAGAGTTCCTAAGGGGTTGTGTTATGCACCAGTAGGCACTCTATGTGCCCTAGTATGTTGCTTGTCATTTGTTAGGCACCATGCTGTCCCCTAAGAAGTATACTATAATTCCATAAAATGTCACATCTTACAATCTGCAAAAAAAATTGTTTTGATAGATTCTGTATTTTAGCATTTCTTTACTATGGATATCCTGCATTTTCAGTTTAACTTGTTTTTACAGTAACTTTTAAAAGTCTTGAAAGTGTCTACTAGGACATATTACATGTAGTAAAATAAAATCCCAGAGGTGAGAGAAAAAATGTACAAAGACACAACTCACAGAAAAAGAAGCTAAATATGCATCACCTGATACTGCAGGGCAGGCTGAATCACCATAACCCCTAGTAGCATGCAGAAAGCCAGATTGCAATATGAGGGAGCTAAATGTCTATGTGCCGACTAATAGCATATAACAGGCTCTTATATCTTGAGCACAATGTAGATATTTATACAAGGACATTGGCAGCATATGTGTATATGCTTCTCCTGGGATTTTAATCTACGTTCCTACTTTTACATACATATATATTTAAAAAGTGCAGATTGAAAAATATTTAATTGAGAAATGTAATTTATCATATTAAAATGTGTTCATAATAAAAAATGTTTACTCTCAGGCTGCATTTTGAATGCCGCGGTAAAACACTCCCACTTTTTTCAATGGGGCCTAACAGACATGCGCTCGAACACGGCGTTTTCTAATGTTAAGATTTTCAGATGGTGGCTGCTTAATTTACTGCTTTTTAACGCACCTCATCACCCATTACAATGATGGGGTGCTTTAAAAACCGTGGCTGGGCGCAGTGACTTGCACCTGAAAACTGTGGTAAAATTGCGCCAAAACCCTGCAATCGAAATTGCAGTGTTTTTCCAACGCTATGTATGAAAGTGGCCTCAGTTTTATGATTTCAACTAGATACTTTTGTGATTAAAAACCCTTTGTTTATCATTTTAGTCAGCAAGATAAAAATTTGGGGACTACTTTAGGCATTGAAGAGGTGGCCTCAGATCTTCAGCCATTAATGCTGTGGATGGCTAACTCAATGGAACTTCTCAATTTTGTACAGAGAAAAATCCTAGACATGGAAAAGGAATGGGAGTCAGAAGGTAAGCCTGAGCTGATTTATTTAGAATCTTTCAGTTGAGAGTGTCTTGACACAGGCTGATGACGTCAGCACTAATTTGGCAGTGTTAGTAAACATAATGCTCCCCATTGTGCCCCTTAAAAAGTAAGAATGTCCCTCTTATGCTCCATGGAAAGTAATAATGCCCCATTTTTGCACCCTAGACAGTGATAATGCTCCATTGAAAGTAATGTATTCAGTGGGCCCAATGGATGGTAATAATTCCTCTTGAGTGCCTTATTAAAAGAATTAATACCACCACATGTCCACTTAAAATAGCAGTAAAAGTAACTAGTGTCCCATAAAAAAATGAACCTATACTACCCTAACCCTCTTCTGGTCTACTACAGGCAATGTGATGCAGTGACATTATTGTGCCAACTGTGTCAGAACACTGGCATTCAGTCCATTACCCCAGCCTTCTGTTGACTACAGGCCTGAAGTGCCCTGTAGCCTACAAGACAGAGAATAAAATGTCAGGGAGCCAATGGCTTTATGCTCTACTATAGGTTTCAACTATATCAGTGTTTTGCAGACACTGATGCAGTTGAGAACAATGTTCACCTGGAGTTCTAGAACACTGGATGGGCACCACTATGTAAGTTGGCCAAGGGTCACTGACCCCTGCTAGCTATGCCTCTGGGCCTTGCTGTGCTTTCTTAATATGGGGGGCTTATAGAGGGTTTTTTTTGTTCAATTCCATATAAATAGAAATCAAACCCAGCTCTATAGAATGCCGGACAACAGAATTTTTCCAAAATATGGTATCGTACTCCATGACCCAGAGTGCCTATGGCTCCCTACTACAGCCTGCTGCAAGTGGTTCTTCTAAAATGTGTGGACATTTTACATATAGCAGGCTCTTATATCTTGAACACCACATGGTAACATATGACACTTAAAATATGAATGGTTATGCCTTACACATCTACATTGGTGCCCTGCAATGTGTACACGCTCCCTAGCGAACCTAGCAGCTAGGATTGAATGTAGTTCATTCATGAGATTATTGAAGGTGAAAATACACTCAGCTCAGTGATTTCCTTATAGAATCATGGAATGGTAGAGTTCAGGGTCCAGGGTCATTTGGTCCAACCCCCTACTCAGTGCAGGATTAACTAAATCATCTCAGACAGATATTTGTCCAGCCTTTGTTTGTGGCAACCTGTCCCACGCATTGATCCGCCTCTCTGTCTAATATCTAATCTGTGTCTCCTCCCTTTCAGTTTTATCCCATTGCTTCTAGTCTTTCCTTGTGCAAGTGAAGACTCGAAGTAATAGAGTTCACTGGATAGAAATGCAATCCAGAGGTGGAAATCTCACCGATCAGACATGAGTAAGATAGGAATACCCTTAAATTATTTTTGAAAATAATTCATTTTTCAGGTACTTCACAAGATGCCTTGCTATCAAGTGACCTAGAAGCATGTGAGGAGTCCATGGCACTTCTTGATGAGGTCATTATGTACACATTTCAGCAGTGTGTTTATTACTTAACCAAGGTAAGAAAAAAGATTGGGGCGAAAAAGGTCCTCTAATGTGAGCTTGTAAATTACAATGCGCATATACGTATGATCAACAATGGTCTTTTCTATTAATTTTCCTATTATCTATATACTGTACAGTTAAACTCTGCTGCTCTACATAGTGAATATATTCTGCTAGATATCTGCATGTCCCATAGAGTGGAAAATACTGTACTAAGTGATCAAATGATCACAAGTTCAAGTTACCTACAAAGACAAAAACTATTTAAAGACCTGTTAATAAAAGAATATATTTAAATTTCACATTCCCCTTTCCTAGTATATGCAAATGCAAATACTGTGATAAAAATCGTAATTGATATTACCATGTCCATGAAAGTCAAATTTATTAAAAAATCACATTATTTATCCCTCATGTTCAATACCATGAAAAAATACACAATGCCAGAATTCTTTTGGTCACCCTGCCTTCAAGAAAAATAAATTTGATTAAAAATTTGTAGGTACGTCAAAATGGTACCAACAGAAACTACAGGTCAACCTTAAAAAAATAAGCTCTTGCACAGCCCCTTCTACAGAAATATTAAAGGAAAGTTATGCGGATCAGAAGATTTATTCTTTGAAGTAACTACAGCATAAAAAACTATAGTGTCACTGTAATCATATAATAAAGTTAGGAAAAATGGAAAAAGCTGTAGAAACGAAACCATCCTAAGCATGGTGCAATTGTGTTTTGTTCCATTTCACTCTGCTTAGAATTATAAAAGTTTTTTTAATGTATTATATGGTATGTTACATGGTGACATTAAAAAATGTTACTTGTTCTGCAAAAAACAAGCCCTCATGAAGCTGTATTGATGGAAAAAGAAAAACTTACAGAGTTTGGAAGGTGGGAATGGAAAGCGAAAATTAAAGAAAAAGTAATGGTTTGAAATGAATTTGAATGGATTAATAGGAACAAAGAGAGCTGTTAAATAATGAGAGAAAAGATTAAAAAATCATGCATACACTAAAAATATGTATAGTCTATGTATGTGTGTGTATAATATATATATATATATATATATATATATATATATATATATATATAAATGTTCTATCTCTGTGCATGATCCCGCATCGCAGGCCCATTGTTTCCAATGGGGCCAACGGCAGCAGCACCAGCCCAATGGAAAGCAATGGGAGAACTCTGCGATCCTCTGCTGCTGCTGTGACAGTTGCGGCAAAGGATCCCTATATCCCCGAAGTGATGCAAGGCTGTTTTCACTTGAAAACGCATTGCATCCCTGGGGCTTTCACATGGATGGAGAGCACGATATGGGGGCGGGATTCATGGCCACATATCGCTTGCCCATGTGAAGCTAGCCTAATAGTTCCTGCATTAAGTTCGCACTGGGAAACTTAATTTTCAATCATAAGCACATTCATATCTTTAAGCAGTTGCAGTGCTTTCCCGCATCGGAAACACGTTAAAACCGGTTACAAAAGTGTATTAGCTGATTTTGGAGTGGATTTTATGATCTCCACCTCAAATATCCACTGATTTTGTGGAGTTTCTGCAACATAAATACACATGTGGATTCATAACCCACAGCATTTTTAAAATTTCTTGCATACCTGCAGGACAAACATCCCGCTAAGGCCTCCTGCAGACAGCCGGGTCGGATCTGGCTGCGAGAATTCTCGCAGCCGCACCCGACCTGATCCCCTGCAGAGACCAGCGCGGCACTCACCTGCTCCTGCGGCTCCGGCTCTTTGATGCGCAGACTGGAGCCGGCGGCCGGGGAGTGACATTTCTGCAAGCCCCGCACAGAAATAGAGCATGCCGCGATTTGTTTTCTGCATGTGATTTCGCGCAGACAAATCGCAGCTGTATGCATAGGATTGCGTTTTCTAACGAAATCCTATGGCAGCTTCCACAGGCGGAAATCCCGCCGCGGAATTTCCGCCCGTGTGCAGGGGGCCTAAGTGTGAAGGTATTTGTAAAATTTAACTCGGCTTGTGCTGTAAAAGCCGCAGAATTTCCGCAGCATTTACTGCCTGTGTGAAGACAGCCTTACGTTGCCAATAATGTTATACTCCCTGTTAAATGGGTTATTATAAGAGCAAAGTGCATCATCGCTGAGACCCCCACAGAGCCTGAGAACAAGGGTCCCATGTCTCCTTTCCTCCTCCTCACTGTGGGCTTACTGCAATGATGGGGAGACTGAATGAAGCAGTAGTCGCTCATGTGCAGTGCCACTCTATTCACTTTCAGTGAGACTGCTGGAAATTAACCTTTTCCCGCTATATGACGTACATTTACATCACGCAGCGTCGGGGTATGTATGAAGAGAGATCGCAGGGCGACGTCTCTCTTAATGCAGCGCGGGCACCAGCTGTTTTTTTATAGCTGACACCTGAGGGCAATAGCTGCAATCGGCCGTGCGGCCAATTGCAGCTATTAATCCTTTAAATTCCTCGAGTGATGTTCAGAGGTCCCATACGCCCCCCCCCCCCTCCGCGCGCGCGATGAGATCACTGGGAGATGTGCAGGTGTCATGGCAGCCGGGGGCCTACTGAAATGCCCCAGAGCAGCCTTAGAAGATTGCAGTATGATGTAATTTCATACTGCAGAAAATGGAAAACTGTCACAGGAGCAGAAAATGGAATCCCTGGCCAAAACGGATCTGCCTTATTACAGAACTAATTGCTGCCGTATGAACCCCATTGTCTTTAACCGGGTCCGTTTGACGTCTCTTATGCCAGGATGAAATGAAAAAAGTTATGTATATTACAAAGTGCATTAATATGGCCATACAGAAGTGCATAACCCCACTTGCTGCCGCGGGACAACCCCTTTAACCACTAGAGTAAAGTGTGATTGTTCTCAGTAGGAGAAACCAAGTAATCTTGTAGATATGATACCTTTTAATGGATAACAAAAATACATGATGTTATAGTGAACTTTCCAACCGACTAAGGGTCCTTCCTCTGGCTAAATGAAATAGATCTGAAGAGGCATATATATATATATAATTAATTTGCAGAGCTATTTCATCCTGAATTTTAATTTAAATTTGCAGCAGAAACTCGGAATAGAACCTCCAACATAGATGTGAACAAAGCATTATTTGTGCATTTCCACTTTCTGAAAAAAATCATATTAGTTATTCACTACAATATATACCAAAATGATGCAGAAATATAAATGTCTCTCCACGCAGAAAAACAAGTCTCAGCTAGTTGTGTAGCTTTAAAAATAAAAAAAATGCAAGGAGTCATAAATGAAAACCTGCCAACAAATATTCAACTCCCTTGTAATACCGCAAGAGGGAAAATGAAGCATAACAAATCAATGGGCTGTTTGAATATAAAATATTGTTTGTGCTGGAATTTTGAAAGCTTCTTTCTGCTTACAGACATTATACGCAGCCTTGCCTGCCCTGCTGGAGAGCAATCCCTTCACTGATCCAAGCAGTCTATCAGATGTAGGCGAGTTAAACAACATGCCAGAAGGCACCCGGGGCACCCTTGCCATTTACCAGGCTACACTGGATTTAACTCGAGAGTGTGAGCTCCATCCAGACCTTGTTTCTCAGACTTTTGGCTATCTATTTTTTTTCTCCAATGCTTCATTATTTAACACTCTTATGGAAAAAGGTAAAGTTATGTCCATACTAAAATTTAAATTGTATTTTAACTGTACGGCATTAAATGGAACTGTGGTGTGGCTTCCTGAACAGCAAGGGGACTAGGAATGCCAAACTTTGAAGCCAACTCTGTGCTTAGTTCGCACTAAAGTGACTTTATTCTTAGTAAAGCAGGTTCGAGGCAGGCACTCTCAGGCATTGGCCATTGGGACACTGGCTATTTGGGCTTACCCACCACTCTTTCAGTGTCTCTCCTACTGGGTGCTGAGTTAGCCAGGGTTCAGGCCCAAAGGCCTTGTGTCGGGGAGAGGTTCTTGAAAAACGCCCAGTTGCAAGGTAATTGCCAAGTCCTCTGCACTGCTGAACAGAATTCACTACAGTTCCACATACTACTTTAAAACTGTGTGAACTTTTTTTATTCAGCCGGTAACAAACTGGAACTACATGGGTGGCAATTGGCAGGTGTCCTCAGGAACTGGTGGGTACAATAGCCATCTCTTTATCCAAACTGGATTAAGGGTACGGAACCCTTTTTTTTCTTTCTGTTAGTCTTCTCTCATAGGCCTTGGAGCATTGACCCTTCTAGGCACACCAGCTGGAGCTTGGCTTCCCACATCTTGTCTCTCCCTCTCTATGGCGCCAACTAACCTTCTAGTTCCTGGAAGCAACAGCCTCTGCTCTTAAAAATCAGTATATGTTAAAATGGGTAAAGAATGAACTGTGGGGTGCTATGTTGTTTTAAGGCATTTTGTGATGAATTTGAGCCTTTTGAAATCAGTTAATGATTCTATATTATTTTTATTAGTAATAATAGATATTTATGAGGGTTTTTTTAAAATATTTAGTATAATCTTACTGTATGTAGCCAGAAAAGTGCTACCATTCTGCTTTAAAGCATCCTTAACTAACTTTTTTCCCTCATGCCTGATGAAGGAGGGATTGGTCCTATGACTGCATCCATGAGTTAGCAGTTCCTCTAATTGTCCTGGCAGATTATCTGCAGGAAGTTGTGTGCTTCCTCCTTGCATTGCTCTCAGCACTGTTGAGACCATTTTTTTCCTTCACAGCAGGAAGCAGAAGGTTGCCTGCACTGAAAAAAAGAGAATGACGTGCTTTTATTTTTCCATAACAGCATCCGAACTTAACCCTTTACTTGTTCCAGGTGGATTGTACAACTTTTTAATGGATATATTGAGTGTACATGGTGTATTGCCACCAATAGATTTATCCTTATGTGACTATACGGATAGCTGACTGAGAATGACCCGTGTCAGTCAGTCATAGTACTTCAAACAGGCACAAGTGATATTTGATGAGCGAACAGTAAAAAATTTGACAAAAAGAATTACATTTTCAACTTTGGGTTTAAAGAGGTTCTCCATGATTTAACTATTGATTACCTATCCTTAGGATGTATTATCAGTACTAAACTGGTGTGAGAGATCTCATCTCTAATCCCTACCAATCAGCTATTTAAAGAAGCTGTTGCACTTGAGTAAGCACTGCGGCCTTTTCTTCAGCCTGTGACACCATGTTCATCGATCACATGTCTTTCATGCAGCGCAGTCTGATTCAAGTGAATGAGGTTGAGCTTCAATATTAGTAATCACAGCTGCGAAATTAAAGGCGCTGTGCTTGGTATACGTACCAGAGTGCCACAGCCTCTTCAAATAGCTAATCAATGAGGGTGCTGGGAGTCACCCCACCACCAATCAAATGCTGATGGCAGGGGCATAACTATAGGGGATGCGGTTGCACCCGGGTCCAGGAACTGTAAAGGGCTCATAAGGCCTCTCTTCTCCATATAGGGAGCCCAGTACTATGAATAAAGCATTATAGTTGGGGGTCCTGTTACAGGTTTTGCATTGGAGCCCAGGAGCTTCAAGTTACGCCTCTGGTTGATGGTCATCAATATCTAAGTCCTGAAAAACCATTTTAATCATCTAATTTTTTGTTTATACATTCATTTTGTAACTGGTATAATGTCCCGCATTACAAGGCCTTTTAACATGTTTTGCAGGCAATGGAGAACCATTTTACCAATGGTCAAAGGCTGTTCAAATCCGTACAAACCTCGACCTTGTACTTGATTGGCTTCAAGGTATAGGTCTTGGGGATATAGCCTCTGAATTCTTCAAAAAGTTGTCTACAACTGTGAACTTACTATGCATTCCTAAAACCAGTCTCTTAAAGGTAGGTTATGCACAGGACATAAGCATCACTTTTATTGTCAGCAGAGTACATTCATTTCTTACTATGCAAACAATAATTCCAATATGTGGCAATTGTTATAGCAACACACATATAGGTGTACATGCTGTAGAAGCAGCCCCTACAGCTGCTATGGGGCTAGCCCTGTTTGGTCCTACATCCTTAATAGAGATGAGCGAGCATACTCGATAAGGCAAACTACTCGATTGAGTAGTGCCTTATTCGAGTACCTCCCCGCTCGTCTCTAAAGATTCGGGTGACGGCAGGGGGCGGGGAGCGGCAGGGGAGAGCGGGGAGGAATGAAGGGGAGATCTCTCTCTCCCCCCCGCTCCCCCCTGCTCACCGCCGCAACTCACCTGTCACCCGCGCCGGCAGCCGAATCTTTAGAGACGAGCGGGCAGGTATTCGAATAAGGCACTACTCGCTCGAGTAGTTTGCCTTATCGAGTAGGCTCGCTCATCTCTAATCCTTAACCATTGAATGTTGAGTACTTGTATCACACTACCCTTTTATCAACTATCTGTATCGTCCGAAAACAAAACAGTGGTGAATTGGCCAACAGTTAAAGCAACTTTTACATGGGGCAATAAATCACTCAAACAAGTCAACAACGACAGAATTCACCTGTACGCTCTTGTAATCTATTTATGCAGGTAGATAAAACATATGCAATTGTGTTCGCATATCCTTCAGTCATTTACATTCACTATACCAGTGAATGTGAATGACTAAATGATCGCTGTTCACATGCAACGATGTACGGACAAGCGAACAATTATTTTTATGCCTGTATAAAATGAATGACGAATAAGAAGCAAACAAATTCTCATTTGTGGTCCGGTTGTTGGCCGTGTTTACACTAAACAATTATCGTTCAAATTTGCATGATCCAACGATTTTTTGAAAGCTAACGATCCTTTGAACGATAACCTTTCGGTGTAAAAGGGCTCTTAGTAAACAAACAGGCACTTCACTTTCAGGCACCATAATGGGATCCTGAGTTTGATGATTCTTATAGGGACCTGTCTTATATGTACACTACTCAGATGTAGTCTTTATAGCTACGTAGAAGAGATAACTTAAAAAGTATTTAAGTGGACAGGTTGTGACATCGTTAAATGTACTAAGAATTTAATAAAATGTATTCCTATATTTTGGATCACAGCTTTCATGGAGCAGTCTTCGAAGCGAGTATCCTGCACTTAGCAGTGCTCAGCTCAACCATTTGTTAAGGAACTATCATCTGGGAGTGGGACGATCTCATCCAGCTGCCTGGGACCCCCCTGAGGAGGAAAAGGATGAGATCACAAACAGTGAGTTCACGGAGTGCAGTCAAACCTTGCTCTTTGCCCTAAACTCTTTGATTCAATTTCCTTTTGACTGCTATTCACTTTGAGTAAACTTGAAATTTTGAATATAAAGTACATCATGTAGCCAAGATGCTGAAAACATGCCATCCGTAATATTTTCAGCTCATACATACACTCAGTGACCAGTTTTTTTATGATTAGTAGGACATTTTAACAAATGAGAAACAGAATGAGAGTGCTGAGTGTTTGGTTTAAGACTAGAGATGAGCGAGCACCAAAATGCTCGGGTGCTCGTTACTCGGAACGAAATTCCCGCGATGCTCGAGGGTTCGTTTCGAGTAACGAACTCCATTGAAGTCAATGGGCGACCGGATCATTTTTGTATTTCGCCGATGCTCGCTAAGGTTTTCATGTGTGAAAATCTGGGCAATTCTACAAAGTGATGGGAACGACACAGAAACGGATAGGGCAGGCGAGGGGCTACATGGTGGGCTGCATCTCAAGTTCACAGGTCCCACTATTAAGCCACAATAGCGGCAAGAGTGGGCCCCCCCCCCGCACTGTCAGCGTAAAGATCGTTCTCCTCTGCCATAGCTGTAACAGCTGTAGCAGAGAAGAACGATGTTTGCCCATTGAATTCAATGGAGCGGCAATACAGCCGCTCCATTGAAAGCAATGGGCTGCCGGCGTGCGTGGGGTGAATTGTCGGGAAGGGGTTAAATATATAACCCCTTCCCTGCAATTCATCCAGAAATGTGTAAAAATAAAAATATATACCGGCGTATAAGGCGACGGGGCGTATAAGACGACCCCCCAACTGTCACCTTATACGCCGGCAATACAGTGGAGCAAAGAATAAAAAGCATTACTTACTTCTTCAGACGATCTGTGGCGCTCCTGCAGGCTGTCACTCCCTCCTGGTGTTTGCAGGCTCTTGCTCCCTCCTGGTTCCCGGCAGACTATTGCTTTCTCTACGAAAGGCTTGAAATCCCCGCCTCCAGAACCACAGCCAATCACAGCCATTCAATGACATCATTGTCATTGGCTGTGATTGGCTGAAGGCACGTGTGTTTCTGGAGGCAGGGATTTAAAGCCTTTCGTAGAGAAAGCAATAGTCTGCCGGGAACCAGGAGGGAGCAAGAGCCTGCAAACACCAGGAGGGAGTGACAGCCTGCAGGAGCGCCGCAGATCGTCTGAAGAAGTAAGTAATGCTTTTTATTCTTTGCTCCACTGTATTGCCGGCGTATAAGGTGACAGTTGGGGGGTCGTCTTATACGCCCCGTCGCCTTATACGCCGGTATATATTGTTATTTTTACACATTTCTGGATGAATTGCAGGGAAGGGGTTATATATTTAACCCCTTCCCGACAATTCACCCCGCGCACGCCGGCAGCCCATTGCTTTCAATGGAGCGGCTGTATTGCCGCTCCATTGAATTCAATGGGCAAACATCGTTCTTCTCTGTCACAGCTGTTACAGCTGTGGCAGAAAAGAAGGATTTGTCTTCTATATGTTCTCAATGGGGTCGGCGCTGCTGCCGCCGGCCCCATTGAGCGCATATAGAGAAGATGTATGGCCTTTAGAAGGACCGTTGGGGTTCTTGAAGCCTATAATAACTCCTAACACTCTCCCTATAGCAGCTCCAACACGATACCACTTTCCCTGAACTAATGTCAGAATGCATCTGTGGCGAGCCGCGGGAGGGGGAGATTTCAATACTCGGGTGACACCTAATCTCGCCAGCCACTCACTGCAGGGGGGTGGTATAGGGCTTGAACGTTCCAGGGGGAAGTTGTAATGCCTTCCCTGTCTTTCTACTGGCCAGAAAAGCGCGCTAACGTCTCAGAGATGAAAGTGAAAGTAACCCGAACACCGCGTGGTACTCGTTAAGAGTAACGAGCATCCCGAACACCCTAATATTCGCCCGAGCATCAAGCTCGGACGAGTATGTTCGCTCATCTCTATTTAAGACGTAAACATGTGAGATGATCTGAGTGTGTGAAGCCCTAGTGTGAGCATAATGGTGGCCATACACCTTAAATACCTGTCCTCTGAACTGCAGTCAGTTTGTTTTATAACATCCTAATTAATGATAAGCAAACTTTTTGAAAAGTTCGGTTCGGCCAGTTCATTGAAGTTTTGCAAAACGTTTGGTTAAATCCGAATTCATTAAAACCAAACAGAAAGTTCACCAAACTCTAAGACTTATGTATAACGATATATAAAAGCCCTGCATAACCCTCTTTTATAGCTTTTAGTCAGTGTTCTATGCCAGTGTTCAGGACTAGTGTTGAGCGAACCGAACCAGTAGCACCCTATTTCTGCACGAACTTTGTTACAAAATACATTCATTGAAGCAGAGAAGTTAAAGTATAAATCTGACGTCATTCACAGTATAAACACCTAAAATCAACTTTATTAGAAAATATAATTAAAATATGTAGGGCTAGAACTGACAAATATACATATAACATGAAACCCCCAAATACTGATCGAGAAATCTGCAAGGGGATATCCCTGAAAGTAGATAAACCAAAATTAGACAGTCAAAGCACACAAATTAATGAAGACCAGATGTGGCCACCTCACTGGGAAGACACCAGCAGAATAGATCAAGTCAGTCAATGACAAGTCACCAGAGGTGTATGACGAGTCAGAGTTGAGTCGATCTGTACTTGACAAGGTGCTAAATTGTCTATCCTAGAGAGGTCAAATCCCCATCCTTCTGGGGGTTGGTGAGTATTAAGGTCATTGGTTATGATCTACTCTATAATGGATGCTGTGAGCCAAACAGCGCTCACAGAGTGCCCACTGGTGAAGGATGTGTGCAAAACAGATAGCTGCTACTAATAGAAAACAAAGTTATCCAACTATATGAGACCTCGAGCTATTCAGCTATATGTAACCTTACAATAGAGTTCCTTTGTAGTATAGTCAGGGTTATGAAATATATGAGCCGCAACCCCTGAAGTACTCCCTGACTAAAAACTATAGTTCAGGTATTTCCTAAGATGCAAAATTCTTAGGTTCAGATATATCCTATGGTTCAACGCATTTCCCTACTTAAATAGTTCATGAGGAACTCAATTGTAAGGTCTCATATAGCTGAATAGCTTGAGGTCTCATAAAGTTGGATAACTCTATTTTCTATTAGTAGCAGCTACTGTGTTTCCCCGAAAATAGGTCCTATCCTGATAGTAAGACCTATCGGGTTTTCAAGGGAGGCTTGAAATATAAGACCTCCCCCCAAAATAGGACCTATCTCAGGTGCCCCAAAAATAAATAAAATCGATACTCACCTGGTCCGCGGTGTCCCGATGGTCTCCGGTGGCACTGCGGCAAACGGCAGAAACCTCCCTGTCTGCCTGCTCAGTTTTTGCTGGTGACGGGGCTTTGAATACCCCACCTCCAGCATAGCGAGCACTGTGATTGGCTAATCTCAGCACTATCTGCCAATCACAGCTGGCGCTTGATGAGCCAATTGCAGCCATTTAGTGGATGACATCACTGAATGGCTGTGATTGGCTCATCGAGCGCCGGCTGTAATTGGCTGCTGGTGCTGAGATTAGCCAATCAAAGCGTTCGCTTTGCTGGAGGCGGGTATTCAAAGCCCCGTCGCCAGAAAGAAGTTGAGCAGGCAGACGGGGAGGACACTTGCCACAGCACCGCCGGAGACCATCGGGACGCCGCGGACTATTTGAACGCTGCGGACCAGGTAAGTATAAGCCCCCCTTCCCCCTGAAAATAAGACACTGTGCCCTTTTTGGGGCAAAATTATTTAAGACAGTGTCTTATTTTCGGGGAAACACGGTATCTGTTTTGCACACATTCTTCACCAGTAGGTAATCTGTGAGCGCGGTTTGGCTCACAGTATCCATTATAGAGTAGATCATAACCAATGATCTTAATACTTACCAACCCCCAGAAGGATGGGGATTTGACCTCTCTAGGATAGACAATTTAGCACCTTGTCAAGTACAGATCAACTCAACTCTGACTCGTCATACACCTCTGGTGACTTGTCATTGACTGACTTGATCTATTCTCCTTCTTGTGTCTTTCCAGTACCATCTGTGATGGTAGCTCTCACAGAAGTTCAATGGGTCCCCTCCTGTCCCTTGGTGTTTATGGCTCATGAGGCTGCTCTATGGTGTATCTCTAAATGCTGATAATGGCAGCTCAGGCAAAATGTCTGCTCCCATAATAACTTACAGAAAACAAAATAAAAAAAATCTACAAACATAAAATACATAGTTGTTCTATTCTGTTTATCAGTACCTTGTTTTAATTTGTAAAAAAATACATGCAGTTGATGCTATACTTTCTATTTAAGTCAATTGGAATACTATGCCAGGAATTTGATTTGGATGAGGTCAGTGTTTTGAAGAATGCACAGGTGCGTTCTACATTTAGGACTGGAGGACTGGGACAGGAAGTCAAGATTAGCTCTTAGAAGAAATTGGAACTTATTGTTCAAAATCAATAAAAAGATGAAGTAGCAAAGATGAAATGTATAAGATCTTAAATCAATGCAGTGATAAAGGGTTTGCAAAAGAAAAGCAGGAGGGAGATATGAGTCAAATGCCCAAGAAAGTATAGCATAATATGATCAGTGGGGTTAATGAGTTATTGTTGCATAAATCACTCCACAATTGTACATACCGAACAGATCAAATTATACTTCCTATAGATTACATCAAATTAAAAGAAGGGAGCTTGACCTACGACCTAAGTATTAGACACGATGGGAAGACCTGATACATATGTTCTGAAACTCCTAAGTACATAGATATTGAGATATTACTAACAGAAAATGTATATATTTGGTGTGACTGCACCAGATAATCCTAAGGTTTGTATATTGGGCAATGCAAAAACATTTCAGAAAACTCAAGTATTATTCTCCCTCCTTCTAAATGTAATAAATGGAAATAAATGGTTAATTTTGGAAATATTTGCGCTCCTGTGGTTCAGTATGTATGAGAGTTAGGGCATGGAAAAAAATGTCTTTTGCTAAAAAAATATTTTATACCGTGATAATGAAAAATAAGGAAATAAAATAAGAATAAAATATTGGAAACTAATGAGCTGGAACAGTTGAACAACAATGTTTTATCTCACTGAAGTAGTTTAACTGTTTATGATATCATAGAACATTTAAAATATATGTCCAGATTGAGCAGTTCCCAGAATATTATCTGATTTCCCAAAGTAGAACAGTCTAAACCTAAAACAAGAATGAAGCTTGAAATTCTAATTTCCTGTATTAGCCCTTCAGGCCTGAGATCAAATTAGTAAATGGACTGCTATGGAACACAGGCTAGACGTCATAAAGTGAAAAGTTCCAACACAAGTTCACACGATGGGAACTTTATGCTGTACAGTTATGCCTCTAGTGGGGACCATTGCTTGGTATGGGTGGTAGTTAAAAACAAAACTGTAGTGCAATTAATTTTGGTACAGCCTGCTTCTACAGTGCCCATGCATAGTGAACACAGGAGGATATGCAAAATTTATAGCTTCCAGCATATTCTGCTTGTTCTAAAATGTTCCCAACAGGAAGTAAGAAAGGGACATCTGGCTCAAGGTCACGAACCATCTGTCGTCCTAGTCTGGAAATCTTCCATGTAGTGATCTAGAAAAAGTAGATTTCCTTTATTTTATATTTTCCCAATTATACACTATGAAAGTGAGCCCTGTAGTTATTTTGTGTTTTATTGAACACACACATTTAGCTATTTTTAGTATAAGCAGGTTAGTCTTATTGTTACATTTTTTAGATGCAGAAAGTTGTGAAAATTTAGATCTTTTTCATATTTAACCCTTTCCAATCCAATTTGTATCCTGGTTGTCCTAGGGGGCTTACTCTTTTTCTGCCATTATACAACGGCGCTATCTGCTGGCTAAAGCCAGTACTGCATGAGGTGACACATTGGATAGGCTCCGACAGCAGAGAGGCTGGCAATATACAGTAAGAGAACCCCGACGGATGTCTTCCAACATCAGAGCTGTACAGCCTTAAATCATAATGTCTTCAGAGGTCAGACAGTGGATTGAAAAGGGTTAAATGTTTATAGATTCTAGTCATGAAATTTTTTGTAAATTAAAAAAGAAATTACCCCGTCCTTCAAGTCTATGTTCTGATTTTTCAAGACCTAATTAAAAACTTTGCATTCCTCGGCAACTTCTGTAAACAAACGAATTGCTTTTGGGAGCACAAATAAGAGAGAAAACACAGATTTCATTATGTACAGATTTAGCTGACGTCATATTAACTATCATGGTGTGCTAGAGTATTTCCATAGCGCATCATTCATAGAGTTAATATGCATTACAGAAATGGCGTAGAGCACTGAATGAACATTCAGTGCAGTAATATGGTAGCGTGCTGTACGTTCATTTGACACTTGCTATATTTGTAGTTAGTTTTTCCGAAAAGTTATCCAACTTTTAGTAACTGGGTGAGAAAAGAAACGGTAGATGTACCCTACCTACAGTTCTTCCACAATCACTCAAGAGTAGTTAGTAGCCAGGCGTTACTGATTCAAATGCAACCAGCTTTATCAGACTTGATTCACACACAGAGCATTTTGCAGCTTTTTTATCATGGTGTTTTTGTTGTCTTTTTATAACAGCTTTTTTTTTTTTTTTTTTTTTAGAAAAAAAAAGTTAGAAAAATGTATATTTTAAATGTTGCAGATTGAAAAAAAACAAAACACAAAAAGCATTTGTACTGTAAAAAAAATTGCCATGGATAATGTTAAAAAGTCATGGTGTTTTGTAAGAGGTGTTTTAAACATGGAGGAAAAATTCTTTTCATAAAGGAGCCCTAAAAACAGAACTTTTGTAAGGGCTCATGCCCACAAGTGATGCGGAATACTACGCCCGCGGATTTCCACCCCAGGAGTACCGTGATTCAAAACAAAAAAGTGCCAGTGAGTGATCACGTTTTTCCGCGGTCTCCATTCATTGATATCAGTGGTGCCCTCCCGCTGCGGGAATCCGCAGTAATATAGAACATGCCGCGATTGTTTTTCCCGCTCGCGGAAAACCACAGTGGAAATACGCATGTGTTCGTTGGTAGGCAGGAAGCTCTTAGCTTAAATAGAACCTTGCCACTGCAGGATTCACGTGTGGATTGCCACCATGGGAAACGCGGTGCAAATCCGTCCGTGGGCATTCACCCTAAGTTTGGTGTTCCTTGGATCTACATCATGCCAAAAAGAAATCACATCAGTTATTATGTCAGAAAAGCAATTATCCATTTGTCACCAGAGGTGGTTTATAAGTATTGATGAGGACCACACGATCATAGAAGGGTGGGAAGGATATTTTGTGGATTTTTTCTCTAATCATTTACATGAATATGAAATGTAAAAGCTAGTTCTCTTTTAACAATTGCTTTTTATTAGAAGAGTGCTCTCAAAATAAGGCCCAGTGCACAGAGGCGGAATTTCGCTGCGGAATCTAGTTTGGCCACGGATTCATCAGTAATGCCTGTCCATAGCATGCAATGTAAAATGATTCTTCCACGCACACAAGTGGAAATCATTTGCGATTTTTGCTCACAGAGGATGGATCATAGCCTGCTCTATTTTGGTGCGGGACTCACACAGACGGCTTCCATTGCAGTCAATGGAAGCCATCTGGCCCACGGCAATTTCGAAATGTCAATTTTGAAATTGCCGTAAATACATGTCATCACCGGCGCGGCATTCTCTGCACTGCGCATGAGCGCCGCCACGTCGGCCCGGCACATCCGCAGCAGAGAGAAGACAATCTGAACCGGTACACGGTGGTGACCAACCGACACAGGGCCTGATTCTGCTGTGGGATCCCACATGTGGAATTCGAACCAGCCATGTGCATTCGACCTAAGCTAGTCACCTGTTGCTGGGACCTATAGCTATCATCTGTGGGCACCTGGCTTAAAGTGTTTGGTTCACCTACAGTGTCACCACAGCATTTCATTGTGACTACTGGCATCAATGGGCTATTTGTTTATCCACAACATGCTAGGTTCCCTAGTGTCAGAGCCACTCTAAACCAGACACCCTATGGAATTATTTAATAATTTTGAGACAAAAAAAGTGGATATTACCTGTTTATTGAACTTTAATTAACCGACTTTTCTGTTCGCAGCAGATATTTTTGAGAGCTTCACCGATCATCCTCCATTGATTCTACCTTGTGACAACTTCCGGATGCAAATTTCCCAGCCCATGTCTAATGATGCCTTTCACAAGCAGTTGTGTCAGCTTAGACGATTTGTTTGGGATCTTGAGCAGAAATCACTGCCTGCCAACCAGAGATCTTTATACCGCGTGGAGAATAGTCAGTAAGAAAGTTTTCAACTAATATGGTGTTTCCAAGTATACAAACAGAACAACACAAAGTTCAGTATGGGACTTGTTAGAATTATATCACTCTTGATTGAAATGTATCCAGCATGGATGGTGCTGACTATATGTATACTATATTGTGTTATTTACATTTTATAATGGACAATATGGATCAAGAACCTAGTGAAAAACATATAGCTCAATCGTAAGATAACAACACCCTGTTCTGGATGTCTCCATATTCCATTATCTAACAGGATACATAGTATGTAGGGTCAAACAAGACACTTTATTCAATTACTGAATGTCAGTACGTCCTACATTAATTTATAGCTTTATATATGAATTCTCTTTGCCATAATACAACTGCAACTATGTTATATTCTATTGTGCTTTCTCAAATTGCAGTTTTTCAGATGTTTTTGAAAAAAAAAAAAGTCAAATGTATGCTCCGGATTCAATACATTTTCACTTACCTGGGAAGTGAAATATGAATTTTTATGTATATGTTCTTTATATTAAAAAACAAGTACTGCAATGTTATTAATAAAATTAGTTTTTTTCTTCTACTCTGGTATTTGGTATACTTTCATGTCAGTTTCACATAACAGTCACATTGGTGGGATTCCAACCCTACTGATACCAAGTTAGAAAATTTTGAAAAATTCCAGGTCTTCCATGGAAAGATGTCCACCCATACTTTTGCATGATTCTAGTAAAACAGATTAAAAAAGAATGGGGAAATTGTATACAATGGGGCCCATTTATTACTCCTGTTTAATATTTAGTGTCAATGTAGATCAGTCAATTTCAAGTTATGTCAAGTTTGTCACTTTGGCTCATATTTGATGATAAATTTGGTACAACTTTAAACACACTTATCTAACTTTACACAGTTGTTTGTTGGTTGGTATACTTTGCACCAGTATTTTGTGTCAAAATTTTGGTGTAATTTTGGAGCATGCTGTTAGATCTAAAGCTGCCTCCCTTTCCCTGAAGGTATATCAGCAGACCATTGCCCAGAGCATCACACAGGCTCTACTGGCTGGTCTTCCTCCCATAGTGTATCCCGGTGCCATCTCTTTCCTGGGTACAATTTCTCTATGTGGAAGGTTCCAAGTAGGAATGAAAAGACTTATAGGCTATGCAATGGTCTTCTGGGAAATTTGATTTACAAATGGAAGATGGTACAATGTCTCTTCAGTTCCACCAATTGGAAGGCAGCTTCCCTATAAGTCAATACCCAACCTTCTAACAAGCCTTGCAATACAATTCGGGATATAAGCAAAACCTAGAGTCTTATCAAAGAGGAAAAATAACCATGACAGGCACCTTCCCATAGGTGGTACTAGTCCTCTACATAGTCATCTTCCTTTTGCATACCAAGTTTCTTAGAGGAGCATTGCATGGGCTGTAAATTTCCTCACACTTATTTGGCACTCTCTACAAGGAGAAACACAACACCTCCCAACCTACATCATAGGCCTCTCACCCAGACAGCCAGAAACCTACTGTACATGGACGAGGAGCTAAAACCCAGAAACAGCCTGTCTATACATGGTCATCTTTTCTTTCTGGAGAAGACTCTGGTTTTGGCATATATCCCTAGTCACGTTACAAGGCCTGGTAAAAGCTCAGACACTGATATACAATATAGGGAAGTTGCCTTCCAATAAGCAGTACTGCAGATGCATTGTACTTTGTGTCATTTGCTCTCCCAGATAAGTGATACACATTTACCTGGCCATCCACATGTTAAAGAAAACGTGATTCATCAGACTAGGCCACCTTCTTTATTCCATTGCTTCTTGGTACAGTTCAGAGTGCACATGCTGACCTTTACAATGAGTACGTGAGCATCAGATCAGTCTGTGGCTACGCACCCTTATATACAGCTAGCTGCAGTAGGTAGCATCAGCTATTTGTATTATAGTAACCTTTCTGTGGAATTGGATCTAATGGGCTAGCCTTCACTCCCTGTTACCAATTTCCCAGTTGTCTTTGCTTGGGTCACTTTTTGTAGGTACTAACTACTGATTACTGGAAACACACCCCAAGACCTGCCGATTTTTGAGATTCTCTGACCCAGTTAACTAGCCTTCACAGTTTGGTCTTGGTCAAAGTCACACAGATCCCTATGCTCCCTGTTTTTCCTGCTACTAAAGCATCAACTTCAAGAACTGACTGTTCACTTGCTTCCTCATATGTCTTACTGCTTGACAGGTTCTATTATTATTCATTTCACCTGCTTGACGATTTAATATAATGGCAGATCAATGTATAACTCTTTTATTCCATGTACTATATTTTTCAGACTGGGAGACAGTCTTCAGCAAGAAAAAGTCCATGTATGTTATAGCGGAGAGTCAGGGGGATCTGGCAATGCTAGAGCACCTTAACGGCTATCTTAATAATCCGGAAGTGTGCTTATAAAACCTGATCGTTGGAATAACTGTGCTGAGATACTGTACATATATATGGCAGATGCATAGTTCTCCCTGCCCATCCCTGATCTATAAGATCAAGGCCTCCCAGGAGAGACAAGCATTACATATACAGCACAAATAGGCAACAAGAAGAACTTTCATGATGTTGAGACCATGTGATCAGTCATGCTTGGGAGGAAAAGAAATGAAAAAGGAGGGTGGAGCAAGACCCAGTGAGGGTGATGGAATATTTATGGAGTACAAAGAGCTTTCAATGATTGAGTATTTTGAATGGTGGAGGTGCTGCCAACCAGATGACGCTCCACCAGTGTGGGCGTAAGTGTAACGAAAAAGATGTGAAAAGAACTGGTATGGAGGCGCAACACTCTAAGCTACTAGAAGATGTAGATCAAAGTCCAATGTGTGATGGTGAAAGCACTTCTTTTTTATTATTTTTTCAGAAATTAAAAACCAGCAATGGAATACGCGTTTCGGGGAAGAACCCCTTCGTCAGTTCGGCTGGATAGGACTGTGTCATAAGTACAAATAGATAATGGAGGAGTGATTAACAAAGAAAGGGGAGGAGAGGGGAGTCTCACAAATGTGTCAATAAGAACAATAAATATATGATGAAAACATCGATCTGAATAGTGATAAAATATATATGAGACAAAAAACATAAAAGAATAGGAGCATCCGTACATGTAAATTAACATGAAATTTATACAAAACAAATATCTGTTAAAATAGGATGAAGACAATCCTGAGTAAAATACCAATCTTAAAAGTACCAATATGAAAGCGGATGGACTGAAAATCGTGTGGTTGCTTTCAGCTGAATGGAATGACTTGTGTTTTTTTTTTGTCTTTTTTTTTTTTTTGTCTTCTTTTCTCATTTTCACATACATATACACATTTATTTATGCACCCCCTCGGGTGTAGCAATCATATCATGTTTCCCAATAGGCTGTACATGCATTTTAATTCTGTAGTCATTCCATTCAGCTGAAAGCAACCACACGATTTTCAGTCCATCCGCTTTCATATTGGTACTTTTAAGATTGGTATTTTACTCAGGATTGTCTTCATCCTATTTTAACAGATATTTGTTTTGTATAAATTTCATGTTAATTTACATGTACGGATGCTCATATTCTTTTTTATGTTTTTTGTCTCATATATATTTTATCACTGTTCAGATCGATGCTTTCATCATATATTTATTGTTCTTATTGACACATTTGTGAGACTTCATTATGTATATGAATTTTTTTTCCCTCTCCCCTCTCCTCCCCTTTCTTTGTTAATCACTCCTCCATTATCTATTTGTACTTATGACACAGTCCTATCCAGCCGAACTGACGAAGGGGTTCTTCCCCGAAACGCGTATTCCATTGCTGGTTTTTAATTTCTGAAAAAATAATTTAAAAAAAGTACTTTCACCATCACACATTGGACTTTGATCTACATCTTCTAGTAGCTTAGAGTGTTGCGCCTCCATACCAGTTCTTTTCACATCTTTTTCGATGCTTGGGAGGAGACAGTCTTGAAAGTATCAGTATGTGAGCAGAACCAGAACCAGGCTCAGTGCATAAAGACAGCACCAGAACCAAGCTCCCGTGTCATAACTTAAAAAGAGCTGCAGAACGAAGCTCATAAGATAAATTCAGTACCACAATCAAGTTCATAAAATAAATAAGTCACCAGAACTACCCTCATAACATTAGAAACCGCATCAGAACTAACCTTGGTACATAAATACAGTGCTAGAACCAACCTCATAACATAAATAAGTGCAACTCAAGAACTCAGTTCACAACATAAATAAAGCCCCAAACTCCTGACATACAGGTAAATACAGCACCATAACTATTCTTTGTACATATGTACAGCACCAGAACTGTGATCAATAAAGTCAAGTTAACCTGGCTATAGAATTTTGTAAAACTGTATCTCCCAGTATGACCTGAGTAACAGTAAATAAATGCTGGAAGTTGTTACCTCCCAAACAATGCTACCACCTTTCAACACTGTAGACTAGACAGTGACTACCAGAATGATCAGACACAGTCAGTGGGAGAATAAGCAAAGTAGTTTATGATTTGGGATCCTTCTCTACTCCATCTGATCCAGACTGCCATGATGACTTCTGAAAGTTGCTACTTGTCTCTTTAGAAGTTGCCACACAGATGTTTTTGCACTTTATTTGTCATATTATTAACCCCTTTGTTACGTGGCGAGGGGAAGGCTTAGATTGTGGAGTGACTGGTCCCCAACTTCCCAGGACTCTGCACGTCAACCAGACAAACGACTATCACCTTCTGCAACAACTTTACAGCGATCCGCCTAGCCCGGTGCCCAATAAAGCTGAGATTGCAAGCTTGAAGTCATTAGAATACCGGTTGATTTGTACCCAGCTTTCCCAGGCTTCTGCACGCATACAAAGCAAAAGCTCAAATCATCCACGTGGTCATTCTAGCGCACCCCAGAGCTCTACAATGCTCACACAATACACACTGCCACCTACATGCTACACAGCAGTGTTGCAAAACCACGTGGGACTAAGGTAGCCGCGTCCTACTAAATGGGCTAACATAACAATGGACGCTGAGACGCACACAGAATGTCTTGCAGGCTACAGCCTCCACATCACAATATATATCTATCCATCTCATATCTTTATCTATCTCTCTGGTATCGATCTACCTGTCTAATATCTATCTATCTATCTATTTATCTATCATCTCATATATCATCAGATGGGCAATGGTGGTTGATCTCATTTTAGATCACTTCCAACGCTCATCCCTGTCGCCTAGTAAGGGGGAATTCAAGGGTGAAGGATGTCAGCACAACTTTCCTAGTGTCCTGAACGACAGCTGATTAATACTGGACAGCTGGGGGACACTTTATCCATCTCTTTATATAACACCACTTATTAAGACAAACTCTTAATAGTGCCACATTGTGCTTCCTGGATTTTTAACAAACCACATTGTGCCTGTCACAGTAATTATTAAAAAAAAAATGGGGCCCCCTACAATTAATAAGCCGCATTGTGACCTTCTCAATCATTAATAAGCCATATCTTGTCCCCAACATAATTAATATACTGCGCTTGTCCCACATAATAAGTCACACTGTCCCTCAAAATAAATAATAAGCTGCACTGTCCCCTGTAATAATATAAACTCTGTCACCTCCCTCACATTTTCATGGAATCTTCCATCCACTGCCTTGCTCTTTATGGCTGGGATCCTGCAGAATGACGCAGGTGGCACAACTACATTCTTGTGCCTCCTGCATCACAGAGAAGGTGCCAGGCTGTGGAGCAAGGAGCTGAGTGCTGCTTCCTTCAGCATTACTACCTTAATCAATTGTATCCAGATCTTAAAGGGGTTGTGCAATTGTAGACTATTGATAGCCTATCCTCAGGGTAGGCCATCATTAGTAGATCATCAGGGTATGCCACCAAGGACCCCCACTGATCAACTGTTTGCCAGGCTGGTGTGCTTTGTGTTCTGAGCAGGTGTCTGCCAGAAGCAGCCAGCTCCATTCCCACTGCAGTGGCTAGGCTTGGTATTACATGCAAAATTGTCATTCACTTCAATGAGAACTTTGCCTGCAATACCACGCCTTGCCACTGCAGTGGGAATGGGGCTTTCTGTTTCCTGCAGAAATTATCTCAGTGTACAAGCACTTTAGCCTGGTGAGCAGCTGATTAGTGGAGGTCCAGGGAGGCATACCCCTGTTAATTTACTATTGATGGCCTATTCTGCAGATAGGTTATCAATAGTTTACAACTGGACAACCCATTTAAAGATGTAGACCTAATTAAATACAGAAAGAGGTCTGCATCTCCTTCTGAACTTTCTCTGGATCTGCGAATTGGCTATTATTTTACCAACTTGTGTGCAGGGGTTCAATGTAATTAATAAAATCAATGTGTAGCATGCATGCAGCATATTCAAAGTTGTATGAATTGTGTTCTGCATGCTGTATGTGTATAATGTGCATTCTGCAAAGCTGTATGTGTGTATTGTAGAAGGTCAGTACACAGAATGGCCTGTAGGTGGCTGTAGACAGGCATTCTTGTACCTGAAGAGAGAGAGAGAACATTTGTGGGTGTGGCAGGAAGTGAAATGAAGGGATCAGTTCCTGCCACACTCAGGGGGAATTTGGCTAAAAGCCAGAGTGAGAGGCTGTAGCAACAGCCATTAGGAACTTGGAGCTTGAGGTCCAGCGCAGACCAGTCTGGGCCCGTGACAAAGGTCTGACAGATGAGGATGCCCTCTAGACGCCCTGGGAGGAAAAAAGTGACTGATACCCTGTGGGTTGTGAAACCTGAATCATTTTATGTTTCACACGTGTTTGTGGTGATTTGAAATTCTGGTGTCTGACAGCTTTTAATTCATGAGATGCGAGTCTCAAGAGCCGTTTTGCATGTGATGCCAACCATCCTGAATGGAAAGGATTGTGATCCTCTGAGCGAGCAAAACGCATATATAATGTGCGCTTGCTATAAAGAATTTGAATTATTTAAATTAAATAGTGCATTCTACCCATCCTACCCATAACAAAAAAAAAAACTGCACTTGACTGTGTCAAAAGCTTTTGACGGCACTTAGGCCCAATGTCCATAGACGCGGGAGATCCACAGCTCTAGGCACTCATAGGGGTGCATTAGCATCCACAAAACAATTTAGAGCATACAAATGTTATTTTTTTTTCCCGGCATGTGAATAGAAATCACAGCATGCTCCATTTTTCTGCGGATCCCGTGGGACGGCTTCCATTGAAGTCAATGGAAGCAATCTGATCTGCGGCACAGCCACAGCTGTCCCTGTAGACGTGCCATGGGAAAGCAGGAGATTTTTTTTTAAAATGCACTGTGCATTCATCCGGCGCGTCAGGACGCATCCGCCATGCCGAAGAAAGAAGATCCGTCTGGCACAGAGTAGACCCGCGCTGGATCTGGACAGGTACAATGTATTTTCCTGTCTATGTCTGCAGGCACGGCTCAATTCCACTGTGGGTTTCAGCCGTGGAATCCGTGCGTGCAAGTGGACATTGGGCCTTAGTGAGAGTAGTGATGTATCTCACTGTCTGCCCTCATTCTGTAAATTTTTTTAATATACTTTTGTGGTATAAAAGGTCTAGGCTAGGCCTTTAACGTCTAAGTTCACAATGGATATAGGTCAATAACCCGGTCGGTAAAATAGAACTGTTTCCGTCATTAAATTAGGAAGGCACCACTATATCAAAAATATCATTAAATAGTTTCAATAACTTCTCAGGTAACTGTACTACAGGGATGCCCAAAGGTCTGCCAGAACAGGCCAAAACTGCCATATTTTCTAAAATTCAATTATTGTATGCTGCATTGGGAGTGTATGTTAGGTTCTATTCCCCCGAGAAGCACTGCTACAGTAGAATATATGGCACACAACGTGGCACAATACAGACAGCACTACTGTGAATAGTCAGCTCGCAAAATGAGTGTTTCTTTTTTTCTTTCTCCTCTCTGCAGACACTTTACTCTGTGAGAAATAAAGGATTAGTATGTGATCTGAGGGGTATGGGAGAGAAAGGGGAGAAAAAAATGAGTGTGCATATCTTTAAATACTCAGGGCTGAATTTGACACCGCAGCGTCAGTGAAATCCTGCTCGTACTTTCAGGATGGCTGGCAGCAGGTGACACCTGTTCCAGGAAAAACAGAGCAAAAAATTAGCCAGGGTAACGTTCGTATAGCAAAGGCTGGATTAAATCAAAGGGCAAAGAGGAGTTCCTTACTGCCAATTCTACTCATAACATTTACTGAGACCTCTACTATAAAGACGTTTTACTACTAAATTCAATCTTGCTGGACCGCATTATTAATGTCTTTGGTATTACCTGGACAAATGCCAGCTTGATCATATTTTTAAACAGAGTGAATTCTGTTACAGTGTTTGTATTTTATATGGAACGTACGAATGTAACAGAACTGGCCGAGTCAATGCAGCAGAAAGGAGTTTGGCAGTTGGAATAAATCATTGTGAAATCACAATAAGATAGGTGGATAAAAAGTGCATTTTTGCTAATATTTCTCTGTTGACAGAAGTGGTGCAAAATTTGTCAAATGCACAAAATCACCTGATGGTAAATGTAATATACTGTATATTGGAGCATGCTGGCTGAAAGCTTTAATCACACAGGGTGTAAAAATGTGTGAAATGTCGTATCTACAATTTATTATTATACCTATAGAATAACTGAAGAAAATAGCATGCACAAATGTAGCAAAGTTTAAAGTTTCTGTCACACAGTTTATCTGCCTATTTAATAACTTTTCAATGGCTTTTGTTGTGTTAAGATGACTTGATACAATTCTAGGAGCATTTTGTTACAGTTGTGAATGGGAGTCATTATTCAAACATCTTACTGCAATTGGGACAAAACCACATGTAGATGCAAATGTTTTTTTGCACAATACCATTACTTCTGCATGTGAATATACCCTAAAACTTTGATCCTTTACTATGTCTGGAGTAGATGATCGCTACTGTATATTGCTTGCCATTCTAGCCGGACCATTACACTTTAATGGTATCACTGACCACATTGAAGGTCGCACTCCTGTGCATAAGCACCGTGCTTGCCCCTGGGTAACATTTCCATTACAACATACTTCAACTTCCAAAGCTCAGCCTGCTGACGGCCATGAGGTTTAATATCTTCTATTAGTTAAAACTAGTCTATTATCACTGGAATGGTCAATATAAAATATTCGTATCCTTTTAGTGATTAATGTCTGTCTTGAGGTAGGTGATTGGTACTTCCACCAGCTCTATAATACCTCCATGGGGAGTTTCTGTATACCCTTTAATATGCAAAATTCTTCCTGGGCAAGTTGAAAGGCACCACTTTTTTGTGGATATGAACCAGAAGTGGCAATGAAAAGATTGTCATGGTACAGATACATAGACAACATTTTCATGGCAGGGGACTAAATCTGATCTCAGTCAGTTGACAGTGACCATAATGTTAATGAGCTAAACCGGCAGTTTACCCTGCAATACCATCAACACATCTAGCATTTTTGACTGTGATGGTGGAAAGGGGATCACAGGGCAAGGTCAGAACAACATGTGCTATAAATCTACAAATAGTGCATGAAGATAGAATAATTACCAGAAGCCCATTACCTGACTGTTTTCCCTCAACATCAGAGCCACCAGTGTGGTAGACAGAAAACAGTTTAGCATTAAGAAACAAATTAGTAAATTACTATATAAAACTCTGGTAAAGAGGTTGTCCCACTTCTAGCTGTTTTGCTGCAGGAAGCAGACTGCTCTGTACATTGTGCAGTGGTCCGGGTTGGTACTGCAAGCTGAGGCGAATTCACTTTAATAGGACTCAGCCTGCATCACCAACCTGAGCCACTGCGATATGTACAGAACTGTTAGCTTCCTGCACAAAAACAGCTAGATGTTTGGATGCTATGAAAAATGTAAATGTAAAGAAAAAAAGCATACCATGATTTGGAAATCTCATGTAACCATATTTCATTCCCAATAGAATATATAACCCATATCAGAGGGTGAAAGTGAGACAAAAGCCTGGAAAAGTAAGTGATACTAATGAAAATAGCTAGAGGGGCATTTTCTACAAAGTCACATGACTGTGTATAAAAAAAGCATGTTAGAGAGGCAGAGTCTCTCAGAAGCAAAGATGGTCAGAGTTCCACTAATCTGGGAAAAACTACGTCAACATAAAATTGTGATGAAATCTACAGTACATAATATGATCAAAAGATTTAAAGAATCTGGAGAAATTTATATGCACAAGCGACAAGGCCAACAGTCAATATTGGATGCTCGAGATGTACAGGCCCTCAGGCATTGCTGTATTAAAAGCAGGCATGATTCTGTAATGCAAATCACTGGATGGGCTCAGGAAGACCTCCAGAAACCATTGTCTGGGAACACAGTTCACTGTGCAATTCACAAATGGATGCTAAAGCTATATCATGCAAAGAAGAAGCCATGTATCAACACAATCAAGAAACTTTATCCTTTTCGCTGGGCTAAAGCTCATATAAAATGGAAATTCTTCTGTGGATAGATGAATCAAAAGTTTAAATTCTGTTTAGAAACCACAGACACTGTGTTTTGCAGACTCAAAGACGAGAGGGACCATCCAGTTTGTTATCAGCGCACAGTTCAAAAGCCTGCATCTCTGATGGTATGGGGATGCATTAGTGCCTATGGCATTTGCAGCTTACACATCTTGAAAGGCACTATCAATGCTGAGCAGTACATAGAACAACATATACTCCCATGCAAACAATGTCTCTTTCAGAGAAGGCCTTGCATAATTTCAGCAGGACAATGCTAAACCACATATTGCATCCATCACAACAGCATGGCTTTGCAGAAGTAGAGTCTGGGTGCTGAACTGGCCGCCTGCAGTTCAGACCTTTCATCAACAGAAAACATGGTGCATTATGAAAGATAAAATCCAGCAAAGATGACCTAGAACTGTTGAGTAGCTAGAATCCTACATCAGACAAGAATGCCTCCTACAAAACTCCAGCAATTGGTCTCCTCAATTCCTAGATGTTTGTAGACTGTTGTAGAAAGAGGCGGGGTACTACACAATAGCAGACATTGCCCTGCCCAACCTTTTTTGAGATGTGTTATTGCCATCAACTTCTAAATTAATTTTTAAAATAAAATGGAAAAATGTCTTATCTTCAACTTCTGATATGTGCTCTATGTTCTGTTGGGGATAAAATATGGTTAGATAAGATTTTCAAAGCCTTGCATTCTTTTTATTTACATTTTACAGTGTCCCAACTTTTTGGGGATTGTAATAATGATTCAGGCATGTAAGAAGGCTGCTTAACTGGAAACATACAAACACAGCTCTCCAGTCACTAGCTACACATAAATAGCAAGACATATAATATATAAGTCTAGTCTTATCTAAAACCGTACTAGCAAGTTTTTCTAAAGTATTCAAGGTCTGCATACAATCAAGTAAATTGCCATACCCATATCCAATACACGAGGGTCATGGATAATAACTAGGACCCAAGTATCCTACACAGCCAAGTGAGGCAGTAAAACTGGACAATTCCCACTTACAGCCCTTGACCATGTGCAGAACTCATTCTCTATGTGTAATTACATGCTTGTCTGTGTTTTCATGTCTGTCTTTAGCTCTGTGAAGCTTTCCGTAGGGTTGCTATGGAAAGCGCAGTGCCAGCGTCCACGAGCGAACAATCATAGGGATTCTCTGCTTGCGGGATTTAAATTGTGGCATGCTCCGAGGTGAGCCTATCAGATAGGTTCACTTCGGAGACCTGTCAGTGCTCCCCCCTCCTTCCCCGCAGTGGAATATCGCTAGCGATATTCCACCTCGGCTGTGGACAGGGGGCTGTAGTGTTTCAGTTTGCCCCTCTTTTGTGCAGCTATGTTTTCTGCCCTCCTGTGCCTATTCCCATCAGTGGTGCCTTCCCCCTGTGCTTTCAGTGCATCTGAGGTTTTGTCAAGCTCTGCAGGTAGCATCTGCTGGCTTCTAGTAGACCAGTTTTCCTAGTAGCCAGTACGGTAAGTAGAGAAATCCTTGTCATGGCTTTTCTCTGAGCTCAGTGCCAATGGAGAGGCACCTTTGGCTGGGTTTGGTATCATGCCAAGAAGAGAGGAGAGACCAACAAAAGGGAGGCAATACTGTACCTCAGACTGTGAATGTACACCTCTGTGAGAAGTAGGCCTAGAGTAAAACTAGCCTAAGGCCTTCAGAGTGAAATTGAGAGCTGCTGAAGTGCTAAAATTTCATATCCCTCAGTGTGGCTACAGCTGGACTCAGCTGAGCTATTGAAAGATCTTTTTAATTTTACTCCCTTCTCCTCCTTACACTGAAGTTAAAGGGGTTGTCCCGCGGCAGCAAGTGGGTCTATACACTTCTGTATGGCCATATTAATGCACTTTGTAATATACATTGTGCATTAATTATGAGCCATACAGAAGTTATAAGAAGTTTTTCACTTACCTGCTCCGTTGCTAGCGTCCTCGTTTCCATGGAGCCCGTCTAATTTTCGGCGTCTAATGGCCAAATTAGACGCGCTTGCGCAGTCCGGGTCTTCTTCTTTTCTCAATGGGGCCGCTCGTGCAGGATGCCGGCTCCGTGTAGCTCCGCCCCGTCATGTGCCGATTCCAGCCAATCAGGAGGCTGGAATCGGCAATGGACTGCACAGAAGCCCTGCGGTCCACCGAGGGAGAAGATCCCGGCGGCCATCTTCAGCAGGTAAGTAAGAAGTCACCGGAGCGCGGGGATTCAGGTAAGCGCTGTGCGGTGTTCTTTTTTAACCCCTGCATTGGGGTTGTCTCGCGCGCGCGCGCGCGCGGGGGGGGGGGGGTTAAAAAAAAAAAACCCGTTTCGGCGCGGGACAACCCCTTTAAAGGGACTGTCCAGGTTTTTACAATTCATGGCTTATCATTAGGATTGGCCATTAATATTAGATTGATGAGGATCCAACTATTTTCGCCCCCATTTTCAGATGTTTGAAGAGTCCACAGCACTCAGTCAAGTGCTGCAGTAAACCCCAAATAAAAAGAATGAAAATACCATTAAACTGTACTTACAGCATTGCTACTTATAATGGCACATGCATTGTCATAAATTTTACAAGGAGAAATTCTGCCAGGTGAAGACAACACTCAAGCACGGACCTGCTCCAAGGAACAGCTGTAGAGCTACCAAAGAATTTGCTGCACAAGACAGCAGGTGCGCTGCTTGTTTTAAAAGCAATGTCATAAAGTTTACAAAGGACAAATTCTGCAAGATAAACAGAACAGCCAAGCATGGGCGTTCTCCAAGGAAAAGCTGTAGAGCTTTAAAAAATTCCGTTTAGGAGGAGGAAATATGGTGGGAGAAGGAGAGCAGCAGCAGTACCACACAATCAGCAGCAACAGCACCTTGAGGGCAAAATGTGTTCCTTGTGGAAATGTGAAAGCTGTAGCTCTGTATTTCCATATTGACATGTGTTTCATTTGGGGGGACGTAGGAAGAGGAAACATGGCGGAAGCAGGAGAACAGCACCTTAAGTGCACAGTGTGGTCTTTGATATAAATCTATGTTCAGTCATATGAGAGTAAAAACTAATCAGTGGAACCTGCCGTGGGGGTGCAGAAGTCAGGTGAAATCCATGCCAGGTTTATTTTTAAAAACATCAGGTGATAAACATTGTCTGTGGGCAAGTGAATGCTTCAGTCAATTATCACACCTCCAGCTATGCTGAACACCCTTTGTTACATCTTCCACACCCACCAAATGGTGAACTCAAACGGGACTGCAGAACTGCGAAGCGGACTTCATACTCGTGGACAGACATAAACCAATGACTGACAAATGCTCAAAACTCTCACCTGCGTACCTGCACACATAGCCAGATGAAATAGCTATAGAATGTATGAGGTATTAGTTTCTATTTTGGCCAAGATACTTAAGCCCGCAAACCCACTTCAAGGGTTCTCGTCTTGCAGGTCCCTATTCTAACAAGACGACTAACCCCAGGAAACTTGTGTGCATGGGGGGTGATCGTCCCGACAGGGACGGCCCTGAGCTGGAATCTAGGCACCTACCTCGTCCTAGATTATAAAGGCTCTAAAGGAAGATGCAGTTCACACTACACGTACCAAAAACTGCACAGACACGCAGGAACATGACACTGTTCACACTGAACATACTGAACAAACCGGGAAAGGCCAGCAGCCTCATCAGAGGGGCTAATATATATATGAGCAGCAGACCTGGGGGATTGGTTGGCTGGAGAAATCCACACCCAGCCAACTCCTTCTGTGAAGCATTGCTACTAGAAACCCATGTAGAACAACAGATCGCAGCAGAATGCTCTAACAGTACCTCCCCCTTAAAGATGGGCCTCTGAAGACACCAGTACCTAACACACAGGGGTCTGGTGCAAAGGGCAGTCATACAGAACAAGATCACACTGCGAATAGCACAAGGGGCTAGATGTTGGAACTGACAGACCACAGAACACCAAGACTGCGAATAGCACCAGGGACTAGACGCCCACTGAACAACCAAAGGACACCTCATTGTTCACACACACAGAACGGAAAACAAGCATAAATCAGACTGACAAAAAGATGCACAGGACTTATCCATATGTGCCTAGCATAGAGCACAGATGTACACACATGACAGAAAAGGGGAGGAAACAGAATAAACGCACAACCCACACAAAGCGGAACGGCACAAATGCTACGCATACGTTCCACCTGAAACGGTGGAATACATTCTGTTACATCTTCCACACCCATGAATGGCAAACTCAGACAGAACTGCAGAACTGCGAAACGGACTACATACTCGTGGACAGACATAAACCAACTACTGACAAACACCTAAACCACTCACCTGCATACCTGCACACATAGTCAGATGGAATAACTATAAAATGTATTAGGTATTAGTTTGTATTTTGGCCAAGATACTTAAGCCCGCAAGCCGACTTCAAAGGTCTTCGTTGTCTCGCAGGTCCCTATACTAATGAGACAACTAATCCCAGGAAACCTGCATGCATGCAGGGCAATCCTCTCAACAGAGATGACCCTGCTCTGGAACCTAGGGACCTACCTAATCCAAGAAGATAAAATATATACAGCAAGACACAGTTCACACAAAACTTACAGAAAACTGCACAGACATGCAGGAACATGACACTGATCACATCAAAACACACACTGAACATGCCTGCTCATACCTCATCTCCAGCCACATGCACAGACATGCAAGAACATGACACTGTTTACACTGAAGATACTGTAAGCTGCACAGACACGCAGGAATCTAACCCTGTTAACACTAAACATACTGAACAAACAGGGGAAAAGCCAGTAGCCACTAGCAGAGGAGCTGGTATGTATGAGCAGCAGACCTAGGGGATTGGCTGGCTTGAGCAAACCACACCCAGCCAGCTCAATCAATCCCACCTGTGTGGCTGGGCTGCTGGAAACCATTTAGTACAACACATCCCAGCAGCATACCCTAACACCCCTTCTAGCAAAACATTGGCAGTGGGACAGGAAAAAACCTCTAAAGCATTTTGCTGCAGGCTATGATGGGCTGAAAAAATCATACCACACCTCGGCTAAACTTCCTCTGCCAACAGAGGTGGAGCTACTGTGGTGGATTCCTGCTCATCCACCATGAACCGCAGAGCTGCAATCCTTTGCGGATGCACACCTGCAACCATGGGGAAATTCTGCGCTCAAAGTCCTTAAAGGGGTTGTCTCGCGCCGAAACAGGTTTTTTTCTTATTTCCATAGGCCCCCCGTTCGGCGCAGGACAACCACAATGGATGTGTTAAAAAAAAACAAACATATTACTTACCCGAATCCCCGCTCTGCAACGTCTTCCTTCTTCCTTCTTCTTCCTTCACCAAGATGGCCACCGGGATCTTCACCCACGATGCACCGCGGGTCCTTTCCCATGGTGCACCGTGGGCTCTGCACGGTCCATTGCCAATTCCAGCCTCCTGATTGGCTGGAATCGGCACACGTGATGGGGCGAAGCTACGCGATGACGCGTAGAAGGGGGCGGAGCCAGAATGCCGCTCGTGCCTGGACCGAGCAGAAGGGGAGGAGACCGCACAGCGCAAGCGCGTCTAAAAAAGCAAGAAGACATCAGAATTAGACGGATCCATGGAGACGGGCACGCCAACAACGGAGCAGGTAAGTGAATAACTTCTGTATGGCTCATATTTAATGCACGATGTACATTGCAAAGTGCATTAATATGGCCATACAGAAGTGTATAACCCCACTTGCTGCCACGAGACAACCCCTTTAACAGTCTGCCCTGATAGTGTTGCATTTTGAGGTCCCTCTCCATTGCCAAAATGAGATTTGTCACTTTGGCCTTGTAGCGGGGATCAAGGAGAGAGGCCACCCAGTAATGGCCACCCAGTAATACCAAAGTAATCTGATGTTTTGATGTGGGCAATGCGATGGTCCTTCTGAAAGCACTGCTGTATAAAAGCACTCATATACCTCAAAGTGCCTAAGGGTTACAGCCCACATTCCTCAAGGTCAAGTCTAAGAGTGTCCTCCAGCTGGTCCCACCATTCATGTAGAATAGCTGGGATTAATGATGGATGGAGGAAACATTACATTGCCCCCTCCTCTGCCTCTAGTCCTATATTAATTTCCTCCTCTTCTTCCTCCTCTATACTTCTCCCATGTGTGAAAAAATGTGTTGGAGAAGATGCCTCCTTTCCTGCCTAAAGCCACCCTCGCTGCAGTGTTGAGTAATCCAATAAAAGAAGTGCTATTTCTTTTATTGGATTATCACGTGGAATCTGTCTGGTTTGGACTCTGGCCTGGCTTTGCATCTTACCAGCCTGACCCTGAAGTGGGATTATCTGAAGTGCTGCTAGTGGAACTTTTGTGTATTCCTGCAGTGTTGAGTAATGGCAGACTGGCCAGACAGTTTGGAGATTGGCATCCCTTCCTCTTCCTGTGATTTTTTCTGGGCCCTGTAGCATTTGTTCCAGCAGGCAGTCAACTGGGGTGGTCAAACTGATCAGTGCATCAACAGGATCGACTATCTTGATTGCTTCCTTAAAGCAGGCTAAAATGGCATACACATCTTTGATCTGTAGCCATCCCATAGGCGCCAAGTGACCAACCTCCATACAGTGTCTGCTGATGGCATACACCATCTGGTACTCTGTTATTGCTCTCTGCTGCCGGCTTAGCCTCTGCAACATATGCAATGTGGAATTCCACCTTGTAGGCACATCACAGATGAGATGGTTGGGTGGTAGCTTGAACTGTCGCTGCAACTCTGCAAGTTAAGAGGTAGCTGGGTGCGAACGCTGAACTTGTGAGCACAGTTTCCTGGCCTTTTCCAGCAATGGATGTAAATTTGGATAATTATTTAGGAATAGAGATGAGCGAACACCAAAATGTTCGGGTGTTCGTTATTCGAAACGAACTTCCCGCAATGTTCGAGGGTTCGTTTCGAATAACGAACCCCATTGAAGTCAATGGGCGACCAGAGCATTTTTGTATTTCGCCGATGCTCGCTAAGGTTTTCATGTGTGAAAATCTGGGCAATTCAAGAAAGTGATGGGAATGACACAGAAACGGATAGGGCAGGCGAGGGGCTACATGTTGGGCTGCATCTCAAGTTCACAGGTCCCACTATTAAGCCACAATACCGGCAAGAGTGGGCCCCCCCCCTCCCAACAACTTTTACTTCTGAAAAGCCCTCATTAGCATGGCATACCTTTGCTAAGCACCACACTAGCTACAACAAAGCACAATCACTGCCTGGATGACACTCCGCTGCCACTTCTCCTGGGTTACATGCTGACCAACCGCCCCCCCTCCCCCCCCCACAGCGCACACCAAAGTGTCCCTGCGCAGCCTTCAGCTGCCCTCATGCCACACCACCCTCATGTCTATTTAGAAGTGCGTCTGCCATGAGGAGGAACCGCAGGCACACACTGCAGAGGGTTGGCACGGCTAGGCAGCGACCCTCTTTAAAAGGGGCAGGGCGATAGCTGACAATGCTGTACAGAAGCAATGAGAAATATAATCCTGTGCCACCGCCATCAGGAGCTGCACACGTGGGCATAGCAATGGGGAACCTATGTGCCACACACTATTCATTCTGTCAAGGTGTCTGCATGCCCCAGTCAGACTGGTAATATGTACCTTAACAGTAACTGCGTTGGTGGTAATGTGGTGGTGACTGCGGACCTAGTAGCACGGTTGTATTTTGTTGGTTTTCGGAATGCAGCCAGGATTAAGTGGGCCGTGGCGGGGGGATGGTGTGGGGGCTCTCTTGTTGTGTCGGTAAAGGTGAAATTCTTGGACTGCCACCAGACGAACCAATGCAAAGGCATTTGCCAAGAATGTTTTCCCTGTTGGAGGAGGAGGGGGATGTTTTTGAGGCACTACGTGTCCTCTCCACGTGTTCGTGGTTATATGCACCTTAACAGTAACCGCGTTGGTGGGAAATGGCCTCGCCGCCATCATGTCTTTGGGAAGCCTCTGTTTCCACACCCCAGAGACATACCATTAGCAGCAGTATAGGCAGAGCCCAGAATTCGTAACATTTCAGCCGTAGCATTAGGACAGGCCCCACTAACATATCAGTAGCAGCATTATAGGAGGAGCGCAGTCTTCGTTCCATGTCAGCAATAGTAGCACTCAAGACAGGCCCCAGTAACAATTCCGAAGCAGCAGTATAGCGGGAGCGCAGTCTTCGTTCCATGTCAGCAATAGTAGCACTCAAGACAGGCCCCAGTAACAATTCCGAAGCAGCAGTATAGCGGGTACGCAGTCTTCGTTCCATGTCAGCAATAGTAGCACTCAAGACAGGCCCCAGTAACAATTCTGAAGCAGCAGTATAGTGGGAGCGCAGTCTTAGTTCCATTTCAGTAGCCTTAGTATAGCCAAGGCCCAAGTTACATTTATGTAGCTAAAGTGTAGGCCAACCCCACACACCTTTCTGTACCATGAGTGCAGGCGAAGAACATACAAATTGCTATGATTACACTGTAGGTGAGGGCCCCAAAAAATTGGTGTACCAACAGTACTAATGTACCTCAGTAAAAATTGGCCATGCCCAACCAAGATGGCAGGTGAATCGCTTTGGTTAATGTGGCTTAAGTGGTAAGTAGGCCTGGAGGCAGCCCAGTGTAACGAAAAATTGGTTCAAGTTAAAGTTCCAACGCTTTTAAGCGCATTGAAACTTATAAAAATTGTTCAGAAAAATTATTTGAGTGAGCCTTGTGGCCCTAAGAAAAATTGCCCGTTCAGCGTGATTACGTGAGGTTTCAGGAGGAGGAGCAGGAGGAATATTAGACACAGATTGATGAAGCAGAAATGTCCCCGTTTTGGATGGTGAGAGAGAACGTAGCTTCCATCCGCGGGTGCAGCCTACGTATTGCTTACATATCGCTGCTGTCCGCTGGTGGAGAACAGAAGTCTGGGGAAATCCAGCCTTTGTTCATCTTGATGAGTGTTAGCCTGTCGGCACTGTCGGTTGACAAGCGGCTACGCTTATCTGTGATGATTCCCCCAGCCGCACTAAACACCCTCTCTGACAAGACGCTAGCCGCAGGACAAGCAAGCACCTCCAGGGCATACAGCGCTAGTTCAGGCCACGTGTCCAGCTTCGACACTCAGTAGTTGTAGGGGGCAGAGGCGTCACCGAGGATGGTCGTGCGATCGGCTACGTACTCCCTCACCATCCTTTTACAGTGCTCCCGCCGACTCAGCCTTGACTGGGGAGCGGAGACACAGTCTTGGTGGGGAGCCATAAAGCTGGCCAGGCCCTTAAAGACTGTTGCACTGCCTGGGATGTACATGCTGCTCGATCTCCGCACCTCCCCTGCTACCTTGCCCTCGGTACTGCGCCTTCTGCCACTAGCGCTGTCGTCTGGGAATTTTACCATCAGCTTGTCCGCAAGGGTCCTGTGGTATAGCAACACTCTCGAACCCCTTTCCTCTTCGGGAATGAGAGTGGGCAGGTTCTCCTTATAGCGTGGGTCGAGCAGTGTGTACACCCAGTAATCCGTCGTGGCCAGAATGCGTGCAACGCGAGGGTCACGAGAAAGGCATCCTAACATGAAGTCAGCCATGTGTGCCAGGGTACCTGTACGCAACACATGGCTGTCTTCACTAGGAAGATCACTGCCAGGATCCTCCTCCTCCTCCTCCTCCTCCTCCTCAGGCCATACACGCTGAAAGGATGACAGGCAATCAGCCGGTGTACCGTCAGCAGCGGGCCAAGCTGTCTCTTCCCCCTCCTCCTCATCCTCCTCATGCTCCTCCTCCTCCTCCTGTACGCACTGAGAAATAGACAGGAGGGTGCCCTGACTATCCAGCGGCATACTGTCTTCCACCGCCCCCGTTTCCGAGCGCAAAGCAGCTGCCTTTATGGTTTGCAGGGAATTTCTCAAGATGCATAGCAGAGGAATGGTGACGCTAATGATTGTAGCATCGCCGCTCACCACCTGGGTAGACTCCTCAAAATTACCAAGGACATGGCAGATGTCTGCCAACCAGGCCCACTCTTCTGAAAGGAATTGAGGAGGCTGACTCCCACTGCGCCGCCCATGTTGGAGTTGGTATTCGACTATAGCTCTACGCTGTTCATAGAGCCTGGCCAACATGTGGAGCGTAGAGTTCCACCATGTGGGCACGTCGCACAGCAGTCGGTGCACTGGCAGCTTAAAGTGATGTTGCAGGGTGCGCAGGGTGGCAGCGTCCGTGTGGGACTTGCGGAAATGTGCGCAGAGCCGGCGCGCCTTTACGAGCAGGTCTGACAAGCGTGGGTAGCTTTTCAGAAAGCGCTGAACCACCAAATTAAAGACGTGGGCCAGGCATGGCACGTGCGTGAGGCTGCCGAGCTGCAGAGCCGCCACCAGGTTACGGCCGTTGTCACACACGACCATGCCCGGTTGGAGGCTCAGCGGCGCAAGCCAGCGGTCGGTCTGCTGTGTCAGACCCTGCAGCAGTTCGTGGGCCGTGTGCCTCTTATCGCCTAAGCTGAGTAGTTTCAGCACGGCCTGCTGACGCTTGCCCACCGCTGTGCTGCCACACCGCGCGACACCGACTGCTGGCGACATGCTGCTGCTAACACATCTTGATTGCGAGACAGAGGAGGAGGAGGAGGAGGGTGCTTTAGTGGAGGAAGCATACACCTCCGCAGATACCACCTCCGAGCTGGGGCCCGCAATTCTGGGGGTGGGTAGGACGTGAGCGGTCCCAGGCTCTGACTCTGTCCCAGCCTCCACTAAATTCACCCAATGTGCCGTCAGGGAGATGTAGTGGCCCTGCCCGCCTGTGCTTGTCCACGTGTCCGTTGTTAAGTGGACCGTGGCAGTAACCGCGTTGGTGAGGGCGCGTACAATGTTGCGGGAGACGTGGTCGTGCAGGGCTGGGACGGCACATCGGGAAAAGTAGTGGCGACTGGGAACTGAGTAGCGCGGGGCCGCCGCCTCCATGATACTTTTGAAGGACTCCGTTTCCACAACCCTATACGGCAGCATCTCAAGGCTGATGAATTTTGCTATGCGGACGGTTAACGTTTGAGCGTGCGGGTGCGTGGCGGCGTACTTGCGCTTGCGCTCCAACAGTTGCGCAAGCGACGGCTGGACGGTGCGCTGAACTACACTGCTGGATGGGGCCGAGGACAGCGGAGATGAGGGTGTGGGTGCAGGCCATGAGGCGGTAGTGCCTGTGTCCTGAGAGGGGGGTTGCATCTCAGTGGCAGGTTGGGGCACAGGGGGAGAGGCAGGGGTGCAAACCGGAGGCGCTGAACGGCCTTCGTCCCACCTTGTGGGGTGCTTGGCCATCATATGTCTGCGCATGGTGGTGGTGGTGAGGCTGTTGGTGTTGGCTCCCCGGCTGAGCTTTGCGCGACAAAGGTTGCACACCACTGTTCGTCGGTCGTCAGGCGTCTCTGTGAAAAACTGCCAGACCTTTGAGCACCTCGGCCTCTGCAGGGTGGCATGGCGCGAGGGGGCGCTTTGGGAAACAGTTGGTGGATTATTCGGTCTGGCCCTGCCTCTACCCCTGGCCACCGCACTGCCTCTTGCAACCTGGCCTGCTGATGCCCTTGACTCCCCCTCTGAAGACCTGTCCTCCTGAGTAAGCGTTGCACACCAGGTGGGGTCAGTCACCTCATCGTCCTGCTGCTCTTCCTCCGAATCCTCTGTGCGCTGCTCCCTTGGACTTACTGCCCTTACTACTACCTCACTGCAAGACAACTGTGTCTGATCGTCATCGTCCTCCTCACCCACAGAAAGTTGTTAAGACAGTTGGCGTAAGTCCCCAGCCTCTTCCCCCGGACCCCGGGAACTTTCGAATGGTTGGGCATCAGTGACGATAAACTCCTCTGGTGGGAGAGGAACCGCTGCTGCCCAATCTAAGCAGGGGCCCGAGAACAGTTCCTGGGAGTGTTCCCGCTCCTGAGCAGGTGTCATTGTAGTGGAGTGAGGAGGCTGGGAGGAAGGAGGAGCAGCAGACAGAGGATTCGGATTTGCAGCAGTGGACGGCGCAGAACTGCGGGTTGACGATAGGTTGCTCGAAGCACTTTCTGCCATCCAGGACAGGACCTGCTCACACTGCTCATTTTCTAATAACCGTCTCCCGCGTGGACCCATTAATTGGGCGATGAATGTGGGGACGCCAGAAACGTGCCTCTCTCCTAATCGCGCAGCAGTCGGCTGCGACACACCTGGATCAGGAGCTCGGCCTGTGCCCACACCCTGACTTGGCCCTCCGCGTCCTCGGCCGCGTCCACGTCCTCTAGGCCTACCCCTACCCCTCAGCATGCTGTATTACCAGTGATTTGATTTCACAGGCAGGAAATAAATTGGCGCAAGACTGCAGGCCAAATATAATTTTTTCCCTTTTTTGAAAACGAAAGGCCCCACTGCCTCTAGTGAATGAATAATCTAAGTTTAATAACTGTGCTGTGGCCCTGCTACTGTCACTGGCCCTGTCACAGAACGTGAGGGTAGCAGAGTTATTATAACTCTGGCAGAGCAGGTATTTTTTTCCCAATTAAGGAAAGCAAATGGCGAAGCCAGCAGTAAAACGTAGCTGGGTGCGTCTGATTTTTAAACGTTGCACACGCAGCCGACACGTACACACAGCCCTTAGGACGGACAGAGGCAGGACAAATAGATTTTTTTTCAGTTTTTTTCCACCAAAAGGCAGCACTGCGTATATTCAATGAACATGAGAAGTTTAATAACTGTGCTGTGGCCCTGCTAATGTGGCACAGAATGTGAGGGTAGCAGAGTTATTATAACTCTGGCAGAGCTGGTATTTTTTTCCCAATTAAGGAAAGCAAATGGCGAAGCCAGCAGTAAAACATAGCTGGGTGCGTCTGATTTTTAAACGTTGCACACGCAGCCGACACGTACACACAGCCCTTAGGACGGACAGAGGCAGGACAAATAGATTTTTTTTTCCGTTTTTTTCCACCAAAAGGCAGCACTGCGTATATTCAATGAACATGAGAAGTTTAATAACTGTGCTGTGGCCCTGCTAATGTGGCACAGAACGTGAGGGTAGCAGAGTTATTATAACTCTGGCAGAGCTGGTATTTTTTTCCCAATTAAGGAAAGCAAATGGCGAAGCCAGCAGTAAAACGTAGCTGGGTGCGTCTGATTTTTAAACGTTGCACACGCAGCCGACACGTACACACAGCCCTTAGGACGGACAGAGGCAGGACAAATAGATTTTTTTTCCGTTTTTTTCCACCAAAAGGCAGCACTGCGTATATTCAATGAACATGAGAAGTTTAATAACTGTGCTGTGGCCCTGCTAATGTGTCACAGAACGTGAGGGTAGCAGAGTTATTATAACTCTGGCAGAGCTGGTATTTTTTTCCCAATTAAGGAAAGCAAATGGCGAAGCCAGCAGTAAAACGTAGCTGGGTGCGTCTGATTTTTAAACGTTGCACACGCAGCCGACACGTACACACAGCCCTTAGGACGGACAGAGGCAGGACAAATAGATTTTTTTTCCGTTTTTTTCCACCAAAAGGCAGCACTGCGTATATTCAATGAACATGAGAAGTTTAATAACTGTGCTGTGGCCCTGCTAATGTGGCACAGAACGTGAGGGTAGCAGAGTTATTATAACTCTGGCAGAGCTGGTATTTTTTTCCCAATTAAGGAAAGCAAATGGCGAAGCCAGCAGTAAAACGTAGCTGGGTGCGTCTGATTTTTAAACGTTGCACACGCAGCCGACACGTACACACAGCCCTTAGGACGGACAGAGGCAGGACAAATAGATTTTTTTTCAGTTTTTTTCCACCAAAAGGCAGCACTGCGTATATTCAATGAACATGAGAAGTTTAATAACTGTGCTGTGGCCCTGCTAATGTGGCACAGAACTTGAGGGTAGCAGAGTTATTATAACTCTGGCAGAGCAGGTATTTTTTTTCCAAATTAAGGAAAGCAAATGGCGAAGCCAGGAGTAAAACGTAGCTGGGTGCGTCTGATTTTTAAACGTTGCACACGCAGCCGACACGTGTCCACAGCCCTTAGGACGGACAGAGGCAGGTCAAATAGAATTTTTTTCACTTGTTTTACAAGCAAAAGGCCGCACTGCGTATATTCAATGAATAATAACTGTGTTGTGGCCCTGCCTACACAATTCTTTCCCTGCAGTATCAATGGAGGGTGCAATGCTCTGCAGAGGCGATTTTGAGAAGAAAAAAAATATGCAGCACAGCTAACAGCAGCCAGCACAGTACTGCACACGGTTAAATATGGCCCTAGAAAGGACCATTGAGGTTCTTGAAGGCTACACTCACTCCTAACACTCTCCCTGCCTATGCAACACTTCTGTCCCTAATGCCGGGTGCAACGCTCTGCAGAGCCGATTTTGAGAAGAAAAAAAAATTGCCACTGCTAACAGCAGCCAACACACAGCTATCAGTGGCCCTAATAAGGACCTTTGGGGGTCTTGAAACCTACACTAACTACCAATTCTTTCCCTACAGCAGCTCCGGTACAAACAGCACTGTCCCTCATCTAACTCACAAGGCATCTGAGGCGAGCCGCGGGAGGGGCCGACTTTTATATTAGGCGGACACCTGATCTCCCCAGCCACTCACTGCAGGGGGGTGGTATAGGGCTTGAATGACGCAGGGGGAAGTTGTAATGCCTTCCCTGTCTTTCAATTGGCCAGAAAAGCGCGCTAACGTCTTAGGGAAGGAAGTGAAAGTAACCCGAACACCGCATGGTGTTCGTTACGAATAATGAACATCCCGAACACCCTAATATCCGCACGGATATCAAGTTCGGACGAACACGTTCGCTCATCTCTATTTAGGAAGTTCAGCACTATCAGGTTTATCACATGGGCCATGTGTGAGATTGCCGAGGTGAAGGGCTGCCAGCAGGTTGGCCCCATTGTAACACACGAACTTGCCAGACTTCAGATTGTGCAGGGTTAGCTGGAGCCTGAAGAGCCCTCAACAGATGTTCAGCCATGTGGCTGTACTCTCCGAGACACATGAGTTTTAGGACAGCATTTTGTCATTTACCACATACACCACTGTATGGAGGTCAGGTTTTGTCACATATGGATATTTGTGCCAATATAGTGGATGTTAAAAGGTGGTGTGAAGAGGTAGAGGAAGAAAAGGAAGAGGTGACAGACAAGGATGGATGTCCCACAACTATTGGGGGTACCATGAAATGTGGTCCACCTCTTTTGGCTTTATGCCCCACCTGCAGGACATTGACTGGGACATGCTGGAATATGGGGTAATTATCAATGTCGGTGAAGGTGGTGGTGATGATGCGGTCTAAACTTCTGCTTTGTTTCCCACTCCTGGCTCTGAAGCCTGCTGCCCGGTCATCAATTGCGGAGTAGAGGCCTGAAGTAGGCGTAATACTGCACCTATACAGAGCTGCCTTTTAGTGCTCAGACAATGGCATGAACAGGGAGATAGATAGAGGAAGAGGCAGCGAAAGAGGGAGCAGGATGAGGCTGACTCTTTGTCATCTGGGCCAGGTGGGCTCTCCAAGGCAGCGGTGGTGGGAGTTCATGTGACTGTTCTACACGTTGTGTTAAGGTTGTTTACATTCTTGATGCGTTTTAAATAGAGTTGACCGAACCTACTCTTCCGAGCATATTCGATGGTGCTCGCTACTCGAGCGAGCATCACGCCGTGTTTGACCCTGCCCCAGTTTTGGCCCCTCCCCGCGGCTGACGTGTCAGACTTGACCCCTCCCCGCTGCGCCGCTGCGCACGTCAACGGTAGTTTGTGGCTGGCTTGGCGGAGGAGAGAGAGAGAGAGAACAGGAAAAAAAAAAGAAGCTCGGCAACTGGCGGGTCGCATACAAAAATGCTTGAGTCTCCCATTGAAGTCACAGTGCATGTTAGCGGCATCAAATGTTGTTCAAAGTCATCAGCCCAGCCAATATGAATTATTTGCAGGCCTTAGGCAGCTAGCAGTGGTTTTCTGCGGCTATAAAGTTAGCTGATAAGTTGCATAAAACTACACTAAAAAGTGAATCCAAAAAAATAAATAGTAGGGTGTCACAGACAAACATAAGGGCTGTACTATCACCATCAGCTACTACTACTAGTTGCAGTAGCAACATCAGGCTCATAGCAAGGTGTGCTCATAGGACTTATACAGCCTGAGCATTCTTTGAAACTGCATGTAATGACAGAAGAGTGGTTGCTGTAAGATCTGCGGTAAGGATTTAAAACTAGAGATAAGTGAGCACCAAAATGCCCGGGTCCTTGTTATTCGAGTCGAGCTTTTCGTAAAATTCGAGAGCTCTATTCGAGTAACGAACCCCATTGACTTTAATGGGAGACTCGGGCATTTTTGTATGGACCCACCTTTTGCCGAGCTTTTTTTTTTCTACTGTTTTCTCTTTCTCTCTCCTCCGCCAAGCCAGCCACAAACTACCGTTGACGTGCGCAGCATCTCAGCGGGGAGGGGTCAAATCTGATACGTCAGCGGCAGTGCGGGGTCGAACATGGCGTGATGCTCGCTCGAGTAGCGAGCACCATCGAGTATGCTAATACTCGAACGAGCATCTATCTCGGAAGAGTACGTTCGCTCAACTCTAGTCTTGACCTATCTTTTGACGAAAATCGCAGGAAGCTCCCATAGACTCCTATGGGAGCTTAAAAAAAGAGGGAGGGGGAGGGAGCCTACATGTATCCGGCGCTTGGAAAACAAGACAGCTTGCGCTATTTAAGCTACTGAAGCTATAAGAAGTTATTCTGGATTTCTGCCGACTGAAGAATTTTCGTGTTGCAGCATATTTTTCACACGATACACCCATGTAAATGGAAGAGAAAACACTAATTGAGCTTGGGACTCGACCATAGCTATTCTTCATTAACACGATTTACGGTCGTGACGCAGACAGCATGAAAATGCATACGCTCGTGTGAATGAGCCCTAAGGGGTTTTCCAGCTTTAAAGGGGTTGTCCCGCGCCGAAACGGGTTTATTTTTTTCAACCCCCCCCCCCCCCCGTTCGGCGCGAGACAACCCTGATGCAGGGGTTAAAAAAGAACACCGCACAGCGCTTACCTGAATCCCCGCGCTCCGGTGACTTCTTACTTACCGGTTGAAGATGGCCGCCGGTATCTTCTCCCTCGGTGGACCGCAGGGCTTCTGTGCGGTCCATTACCGATTCCAGCCTCCTGATTGGCTGGAATCGGCACGGAGCTACACGGAGCCCCATTGAGAAAAGAAGAAGACCCGGACTGCGCAAGCGCGGCTAATTTGGCCATTAGACGCCGAAAATTAGTCGGCTCCATGGAAACGAGGACGCTAGCAACGGAGCAGGTAAGTGAAAAACTTCTTATAACTTCTGTATAGCTCATAATTAATGCACAATGTACATTACAAAGTGCATTAATATGGCCATACAGAAGTGTATAGACCCACTTGCTGCCGCGGGACAACCCCTTTAAAAATATGAATTGCCTATCCTCAGGATAGGTCACCAATAGCAGATCAGTGATTGTCTGCTGATCCTGACCATGTCAATCAGCTGTTCACTAGCCACTGTTACAGTGTATTGAGCAGAAAGCAGAGGGGTGTATACATTGTATAGTGGTCTGGCAGGCACAGTTACCCTTTACTTCAATAGGAGCTGTGCCTACAATACCATGCTGGGCCTCCGCACAATGTATGGAGCTTCTTGCTTCCTGCTCCATACACCATGAGAATGGTCTGGTGAACAGCTGATCGACAGGGATCCTAAGAAGTGGACCCCTGCTGATCATCTACTGATGACCTATCCTGAGGATAGGTCAGCAATTTTATTAGAACTAGAAAACAGTTTTAAATAGCGGGATTGATGTTACTTGTTGCAGCAAAGTGTCGGCTTATATTATTGCTGGCCCCCACTGTGGACGGTGTGGACACAGCTGCACAGTCTAGGCAATCCTGTGAAAACCTAAATGGAACCTTTCACCATAAAAATGCTGTCTAATCTAGAGGCATACTGTTATAGAGCAGGAGATACCTAATATATAGTTGTGTGTTAATAGTTTCAGTATAACCTGTAACTAATTATTGATTGATATCTTTACTCGTTCTTGGACTAGGAGTTCAGTGGGCAAAGTGACTCAGTAATTTACAGTTTTCAGTGTAGAAGCATGTATACAAACAGAGTGGCTCATTAACTAATACTGTCTAATGCCTGTTTCACATGGGCTACAAAACGTATGTATGTGAAGCCCATGGTTTCCAATGGGTTCTTTCACATGAACGATGCTTTGTAGCCTGAAAGAATCCACTGGAAACCATGGGCTTCACATACATGCGTTTTGTAGCGATGATCTTGTAGCGATGATCTTGTAGCGATGAGCTTGTAGCGATGAGCTTGTAGCGATGAGCTTGCAGCGATGAGCTTGCAGCGATGATCTTGTAGCGATGAGCTTGCAGCGATGAGCTTGCAGCGATGATCTTGCAGCGATGATCTTGCAGCGATGACCTTGTAGCGATGATCTTGCAGCGATGAGCTTGTAGCGATGAGCTTGTAGCGATGAGCTTGTAGCGATGAGCTTGTAGCGATGAGCTTGTAGCGATGATCTTGTAGCCCGTATGAAAGAGGCCTGTATTGGCTACAAAACATCTCTTTTTTCCCTTACAAAACAGCCAAATCTTTGGCAGATTCGTGGCAAACCGAAGTGCAAATGGGTGGCTGTGCTGCAGATTTGCTGTCGAATCCATTAAGAAAAATGCACTGCAGATTCCGCCATGTGAACATAGCCTTGTGGTGGGCATGTTTCTGAGAAGAAGCCCTTCTGAACACAGACGCAGAGTGCCAGCAACTAAAACCGTTGTTGTGCAACTCAACACTAAGCTTCAGAAATAAACTACAGCTGGTCCCTCCACATGTATTAGCCACTGTTTTAAATAATTGTTCTTTTTGTTCATGTCTTCAGCAAAATGCCCACCTGCTCTTAAAGTAGTAGTCACTTTGTGTAACAACAGCTGGAAACCCTCCGCGTCACAAGCCCTGCTAGAATGTGAACAATGTTGGTGCAGCAGTAGCTGAATAGTGAGCTGGCAGAGGCACAACAGGTGCCATGGTAGGTACTGAGACAACAGGCATCTCTTTCTTACTGCTGACTATCCTGTTGCTTAACATTAGCTCCGGTGATTACTAGAATATAAAGTAGCAGGGATGTAATTGTCACTAAACTATTTTATATGGAGCTAACATCATTCTTAGGCCCAGTTCACATAGCATGTAAATATTAACCTGTTAAACTGGTTACATATCGGCACCAAAACTGCACCCCTGCGTGTTACATGCAGATTTCATGCCACATTTTGATGTGCATATAGCTACAGCTTTCACTCTATAACATATAGGGCTTATTGATCATTTTAAAATTTGCAGCATGTCTATCTCATATCCATCTCATATATATCTATCTCTGCATCTATCTCATATATATCTCATATCTTTCTCTCCATCTATCTGTCTCATATCAATCTATCTATCTCTCCATCTCTCTCATATCTACCTCTCCATTTGTCTATCTATCTCTCATCTCTCTCTTCCTCTATATATACACATCTATCTCATATCCAACTCATATCTATCTCTCCATCTATCCATCTCATATCTATCTATCTATCTATCTATCTATCTATCTATCTATCTATCTATCTATCTATCTATCTATCTATCTATCTATCTATCTATCTATCTATCTATCTATCTATCTATCTATCTATCTATCTATCTATCTATCTATCTATCGTACCCTACATCTGAGAAGCTGACCTGATTAAATGTAATATTCAACAGAAGTCCTTGTCTCTATTTTACCTATATCATTATAAAGAAAGTTCATTCATACAAACTTTACTTTTTGTCGCATTTAAAGGGACATTTCCATCTCAGCCTTTCGTAGCTGAGACCAGAATAGCCAAGCCTATGGGCTGTCTGCCCTGGCTGGGGATTATGCAAACAGTTGAGATGGCTATGCTACTCTGTTTTTGTAGCAGTGAATAAGAGTTACGGATACAGTGTAGCACAGCGATGTGCCATACCAGTTTGTTAGGTGCACCTACTGTATTTCCAGAATGACCTACCCTACCATCTATATGTAGTAGTTGGGATTTACGAAAACAGTGTAACACAACAAGCTACGTTGTTTCTGCGGCTCCAAAATTATGGAAACAGCAAAGATTATTGTACTCTCTCTGTCTGTATTGATTCTCAGAAAAGTTACATACTTTGTTGTATAATGCCTGCCACTAGGGTGGTAACAATACTAATAATAATCCTTATTTGTATAGCGCCAACTTATTCTGCTGCTCTTGCAGGCATTGGATAAATGCAAAACAATACAACAATTACAATGTGAGGTACATTCGGTTTGAAACAAATGGGTTGGGGGTGGTACAGGAGGAGAAAGGCATGGGGAACACAGGCAATAGGGGATTTTATGTGGAAATCAGTTATTAGAAGGCAAACAGGATGGAGCGCCATAGGGAGGTCAGGAGATTTGGTATGCTTCCCTGAAGAGGTGCGTTTTTAAGGCACCTCTGAAATTTTGTGCATCCGGAATTGTCCAAGTGCCTTGGGGTAGAGTGTTCCAGAGGATGGGTGCTGCTCTGGTAAAGTCCTGTAGGCCAGCATGTGAGGTTCGTATTACAGGGGTGCTTAGTCTGAGTGTGTTAGCGGATCGGAGTGAGCGGGCTGGGTGGTGTACTGACAGGAGGGAGGCGATGTATGCTTGTGTGGCGCCATGCAGAGCTTTGTGGGTGAGGTAGAGAAGTTTAAGTTTAGTTCTGCAGTGGATAGACAGCCAGTACAGTGACTGGCATAATGCAGAGGCATCTGAGTAACGGCTGGATAGAAAAATGAGCCTAGCTGCCTCATTTAGTATGGATTGAAGTGGAGCGAGTCTAGTGCTGGGGAGACTGATGAGTAGCGAGTTGCAGTAGTCAAGCGAGAGTGGATGAGGGCGACCATCTTTAGCGAGTATCTTTAGCGTGTCCGTGGTGAGGAACGGCCATATTTTAGCAATATTTATGAGGTGCATGTGGCATGTTTGGGCCAGAGATTGGATATGTGGGGTAAAGGAGAGGTCAGAGACCAGTGTGACCCCAAGGCAGCGGGCATGCTGTCTGGGGGTATGATGGTGCCAGACACTGGAATGGAGATGTTGAGGAGAGGTCGGTTGGAAGGTGAAAAGACAAGGAAGTCAGTTTTAGAGAGGTTTAGTTTGAGAAAAAGGGAGGTCATAGTGTTAGAGACAGCAGACAGACAGTTGGTGATATTTTGGAGGAATGGTCCAGAGATCTCAAAAGAGGAAGTGTATAGTTGGGTATTGTCAACGTAGAGATGTTATTGGAGGTCGAATTTGTGGATGCTTTGTCCAATTGGGACAGTATAGATAGAGAAGAGAAGGGGACCAAGGACTGAGCCCTGGGGTACCCCAACAGCGAGAGGAAGTGGAGAGGAGATAGAACCAGCAAAGGAGACACTGAAAGAGAGGTAGGAAGAGAGAGCAGTGTCCTTTAGACCAATAGAGTGGAGCATAGTGAGAAGGAGGTTATGGTCGACAGTGTCAAATGCAGCAGACAGGTCAAGGAGGATTAGTAGGGAGTAGTCACCTCTCGACTTTGCAGTCATCAGGTCCTTTGTTACTTTTGTGAGGGCAGTTTCGGTCGAGTGAAGAGAGTGAAAATCAGACTAGAGGGGGTGGAGGAGTGAGTTGTCAGAGAGAAAGCGTGTAAGTTTGGAGTAGACCAGAAGTTCTAGTAATTTGGAGATGAAGGTGAGGTTTGAGACGGGTCGGTAGTTGGCCGCATCAGTCGGGTCCAGGGTTGTTTTTTTAAGCAGAGGGGATATGATGGAGTGTTTAAATGAGGAGGGGAAAGTGCCAAAGGTTAGGGAGAGGTTGCAGATTGTGGTAAGGTGAGTAATGAGAGCTCGGGAAAGGGACTGAGAGGGTCGCTAGCGCAGGTGGTGGGGCGGGCAGTGGAAAGGAGCCTGGAGACTTCTTCCTCTGTCGTTGGTTCTAACGTAGAAAGTGAATAAGTTCTGGAAGCAGTGGTGAGGAAACTGGGATCGGGGCTAGCCATGCAGTTTTCAGAGATTTATTTTTGAATGTTGTCGATTTTTTCTTTAAAATAGGCAGCTAGTTCTCCAGCAGTCAGGTCTGTCGCAGGGGGCTGTTCTTTGGGGCTGAGGAGGGAGTGGAAGGTCTCAAAGAGTTGTTTGGGGTTGTGGCATAGTGAGGAGACAAGGGAGGGGAAACAAACTTGTTTTAAAGGGGTTGTCCCGCGAAACAAAGTTGGGGTATACACTTCTGTATGGCCATATTAATGCACTTTGTAATGTACATTGTGCATTAATTATGAGCCATACAGAAGTTATTCACTTACCTGTTCCGTTGCTAGCGTCCTCGTCTCCATGGTGCCGTCTAATTTTCAGCGTCTAATCGCCCGATTGGACGCGCTTGCGCAGTCCGGTCTTCTCCCTTCTGAATGGGGCCGCTCGTGCCAGAGAGCTGCTCCTCGTAGCTCCGCCCCGTCACGTGTGCCGATTCCAGCCAATCAGGAGGCTGGAATCGGCAATGGACCGCACAGAAGACCTGCGGTCCACCGAGGGTGAAGATCCCGGCGGCCATCTTCGCAAGGTAAGTAAGAAGTCACCGGAGCGCGGGGATTCGGGTAAGTACTATCCAGTTTTTTCTTTAAACCCCTGCATCGGGTTTGTCTCGCGCCGAACGGGGGGGCTATTGAAAAAAAAAAAAACCAGTTTCGGCGCGGGACAACCCCTTTAAGCATGAATTTGAAGTAGATGAAGTCTGCTGGCAGCTTTGACTTTCTCCACAGCTGCTCGGCGCACCTAGAGCACCGCCAGATGAAGCGCGTTTGGGACGTGAGCCAAGGTTGCCATGGTCTGCGTTTAATGGCTCGAGTCACAGGCGGTGCCGCTTCATCCAGGGCATGGCTGATGGTGGTGTGGTAGTGTTCGGCTGCCAGGTTAGGGCAGGGGAGGAGAGAGATAGGGGACAGGGAAGACTGAATGGTCTCGGCAAACTGTTCGGACGGACTGGAGGTTCCTAGAGGTGCAATAGATAGGAGGGTCAGGGCAGATGCTAGGGTGCCTGATGGAGAATGAGAGAAGGTTGTGATCTGAGAGTGGAAGGGGGGAGTTCGTAAAGTGAGAGGCAGAGCAGAGATGGAGGAAAACTAAATCGAGAGTGTTGCCATCTCTGTGAGTGGGGGAGTCAGAGATTAGTGATAAGCCAAGGGAGGAGGTAAGCGTTAAAGCCGGGAGGCAGATGAGGAGCTGGGGTCGTTAGTAGGGATGTTGAAATCACCAAGGATGAGGGTTGGGATTTCACAGGACAGGAAGTGGGGGAGCCAGGCAGCGAGGTGGTCTAGGAACAGGCCGGTGGGACCTGGGGGCCGGTAAATAACTGCGACACGCAGGGGCAGTGGGCGGAAGAGTCGCAGGGTGTGGACTTTGAAGGAGTGGAAGGTAAGCGAGGGAGCTGAGGGAATGACCTGGAAGGTACAGTTAGGTGAGAGGATGATGCCTACTCCTCCACCGCGTCTGTCGTCTGATCTGGGGGTGTGGGAGAACTGCAGGCCATCATAGGGCAATGCAGCATGGGAGGTAGAATCAGACTTCTGTATCTAGGTTTCTGTGAGGACGAGCAGGTTAAAGTGTTTGGTGGTGAAGAGGTCATGGATAGTTGGGAGTTTGTTGCATGCAGATTGAGAGTACCATAGGGTGCATTTGAATGGGGCAGGGGGTGCATTTTGGTAGAGAGCAGTACAGGGTGGGCCTGGGTTGGGGGATATGTCCCCCGCGGCTAAGAGTAGCAGGGTAGCAAGGGTGAGCACATGGTTAGGGGATTTGTGTGGGTGGCTGAGGTGTTTCTTGGCGGTATGGGGGGATAGGAGGTGTCTTAGGAAGTAAAAAAATGCATGGGAGCCAAACATGGGTAAGGAGAGGAGGGAGGGGCTGATGTGGACGGAGTGTCTTTGGCCTGGGCGTTGGAAGAAAGTGTTAAGGCTTGAAAGTAGGAAAGTGATGGAGATCAGTGCAAGAGGAGAGTATTTTCCTCCAGGCTTTGGACAGTTGTGGATTTTACCTGTCTCCTGCTCTATCGAACTGCACTGCATAACTGCATTATTCGACAGCATAAGACACTTGTTTCTGGACACTACAAATTAGACTACAAAAATATTCTAGACAATACAAATTAGAATATACATATATACAGCTTCTACAAATTACAAATAAAAATCAAATTTAGAGGACTTCTGAAATTGTCCTTTTACACCATGACGTAATTTCTTCAACTGTTTCCGTAATATTTCCGGCGGCAAACTAGCTATCTTTTCCAATCCTTACTCCCTCTCAGCACACCCAGATGACAATCCAGATACTTGACTCATCTCTTTGGTTCTCAGCTCCACAATTGGAGTTCACTACTACTGCACATGTGCCTACTGCCTGGAAAACTGCCCTTTTTATGCTCTGTCTAACTCCACCTGTAGTGGCCCAGAGGGTTCTACAGAACAGTCACACCAACTTTTGTCCTGTCACACCTGTCTATGCGCTTCCATTAGGCATAGAAGGTGACGCGCGTCAGAGAAACCCTGTTTCTCCCCCTTCCTAAGCTCAGAGCTTAGCGTGGCAAATAATGGGCTACCTATTGGCTGTCTGTCACGCCTCCACTTATTGGTGAGTGAGTCCCAGGACGGGAAACCATAGGAAATAAAATATTGAACCGGCAGCATATAGGGATGCAAAAAAATGGGGATTTATTCTCTCATCACAAAAGAGTAGCGACGTTTCGGCCTCACGGCCTTCTTCAAACCATAACATGAGTCCCTATGCAGAGTGGGCGTGTACGAGAGAAAGTGCGGTAATCGAGAGGGGAAGTTAAGGAGGAGTTAGTGCGGAGAGAAGGAGTGAGGAGTTGGAGGAGAGAGACATGTGCGTGGTTGGAAAGGAGAGGTGTTAGCAAGCCAACCAAGTGAGCAGTACTCTACTAAAGCCAGCAAGGGCAGCGACATCCTTTTCCTCTCCCTTGTTCCCCCAGGAGTAAGGAGATATGAGTTGGAGGCTAGCGTTCCACGAAACAGTGAGTTTAACTACCCAGTGAAGTCAAAACCAGGATTAGTCTAGTGGCCATCTTTAACTTGCATCCCACACCTGTATCTTTCCCATCCAGTAAAACCCACCAGCAAACTAATACAGCTGGGAGATCTTTACTGAGTTACCTCTAGGAAAAATAGAGAGAGGGTGTTGAAGAAATTGGCATCTTAAAGTGAAAATCTACTGTCTATCCATGTGTTCATATACTGAATCATTGTCGGTTCTGCCACATCCCTTGCATGCTGAAAAGTCAACTGTATGTTATCTTGTAATTATTATCAAAGCTTCAATAAATCAGCATGATCCCAGTTTTACTAATACAAATTACCGGACTCATCTCAAGTTATTCCGCCATCACTAGACTTGCGAGTTCAGGATTGGAGTACTGGCGTCACCCGTGACTAAACAACTGTTTATTTTAGATGTATCCATATACGTCAACCTTGCCACTGTGTGACAATTGAGCAGAGCACCCTTATTGCCACTGTCGGAGGTGATCACAGAGCCACCTGTGACAACCCTCTTACAATCCCCGTGGTCTCACACTCTTTGGCGCGCTCAGCTAGGTCATTGCATACCCAATGTAGGGTAAACGGCATTCTTACACCTATTCGTTCTCACTGATATCTTGCAACAATTGCTAATCCTTAAGGGAGAACCACTAACACTCTTACAAAGTGTAGTATGACAAGCGTATGTGTAATCATGGCCATGGACTAAAAGGGCATAGCAACATATATCAGCCTGGATACCAAGCCGCACATTAAAAGACACAGAAAATATAAAAGATAAAAACACTACTAACAGTTACAGTTGTTGAATCATTATCCAACCAAAAATATTCATCACCTATCCACAGGATAGGTGATAATTATATGCTCGCTTGTGGTCTTAGCACTAGTACCTGCAGGGATCGCAAAAATGTTGAATCCCAATGGAGCTGTGGTGTACTCAGATATCTTCCTTAGTCTCATAGAAGTAAATGGAGCCATGGCCACAGATGTGACCCGCTGCTCCATTCCATAGAGGGACTCGGGAACTACTGTTCTCATGATCTCTTGGGGGTTTACATCATGAGACCCTCAGTGATCATACATTTATTACCTGCGCTGGGTTTACATGATAAATGTTTTTAGTGGTGCTGTATAACTACTTCAAAGCAACAGTTCCAAATCAGCTGTGGAAGGCCGCTCCCCTCTCCTTACAAGTGCATGGCCAAATAATGGCTTTCTAGAACTTTTGGAGTGTTCGGAGACATAATATGGTACTCCTAAAGATGTATGAGGATATTCTGTACCTCTGTATGTTTCCGTAGGCATATGGACTCTGACAGCAAAAAAAAATTGTAGCATGGCATGTTCCATTAGAAGCCATATTGCTGATATTCTCACCAAGAAGCAATGCTTTTAGGGATAAAATAGCTCTATAGCTATGTCACCCAATGGGGCATGCCACTTATACATATGAATTTTGTTTGTCCTCCCTTTGAGAAACTTTTCTTACAAAATGTCCCAACATAGCTAAAACGCTCATAGTTGTCTATAGCTAGCACATAGGAAGACACACATTATTATTTTCCAAAATCCATACATGCAAAATGATATATAGTAGCTGAAAACTTTTCTTTCATTACTGTAAGACTCACAATATGTCACATAAATTCTGCTTGTCAGAACAGAAATTTATGTCTGTAATTGCTGGGGGCTAGAAGGGGGTGTGTGAGCCAATGAGTATTGTATGAAAGAAGAGCCCTGCTGATGCAGCATCGCATGCCTGTCGCAGAATTGTGGGGTGTCAAGTGTCAAAGCAGATGGCATTTTATCACACATGGAGAGGATAGTTGGGCAGAGGGGCGGGCAAGAGGCCTTGGAGTACAGAGAGAACTTCTGTATCTCAAAGAGAGTGAGAAGGGAGATCTTTTAACCAGTGACCACTTCTAGCAAAGCTCCCTATGCAAAAATAATTTGGGAATCTCTCTGGACTCACTCCCTTCTCCTTTCACTAACTTCTGCTTTACTGCTGAAAGGCCACTGACTGTTCCTGGAACCTTTGCAAAAAAGACACAATCAAGAAAGGCTAAATAAGAAGTCAAACAATTGAAGCAATTCCTGACCACCAAGCAGAACTCAACCTTTTTTTTTAAATAGATGATACGAAGGATGCATGAGGCCTGATTAAAAAAAAACCTCTGAGAACCATATTTATTCAACTTTTTTTTAATTTATTGAGAATATTATTATTAACCTATTTATTTTTCATCTTTCAACATATTTATTTATTTTTTATTTTTCACCCTGAATTTTTTTCTTGTGTAAGCTTGTTACTTGAAGGGAGCAATTACGTCTGTCTCTGTACCTTTCATTCAGTCCATTGGGACAACCGGGATTTCACCGCCAAAAATGACCTTGCTGGCGTCAGAGCGCTCGCTGCTTATCAGAAGCAAATTCCGCTCAGGTAAGGTATTATTGGAAATGACATTACTCTTAACCACTTGAAATGTATTGTACAAATGTAACTGTTCTCCCTTATTAGAGTCATGCTGTACATTTTGTGGATAGCACATCTGATATGCAGTAATGAAAGTGGATTATTATATGTCACATGATATAGATTGATGCTTTGGATTCACAAGCGTGTAAAGGCATTGCTGCTTCAGAAGTATATACATTATATCTATGCTCACTTCTTTGATCCATAGAGGGAAGTATTTATAAAGAATCACTTTTAAGAGCTGATAGGTGCTGCAGTAATAACTGTTCAGTACAATTGTATGACATGGGATACTGTTGCATAGGACTGAGCTATCTATACCTTTAGCATATACGCTGGCAGATTCTCGTGGCATAGTGAGCGCTCATTGAGAACACATTGTGAGCAGATCCTAAGCAGTAATGAATACTCACTCTGTAGGTAGACCTAATTCTAAATACAAAGCAAGATTCTACCTGCATCTTACACACTTAATCCACTGTTGCACTTGATGATCTTTAGTAGTTGAGTTGACTAAACAATTCATGCTGTACATTAACAGATGAGGCTTTAACAGCTGTTTTCTGCTACTGATGGGAAAAGATCTCTTCTCTGTAGTTGCAGTTGTCTTATAGACACAAAGGGAGGATTTATGTAATGGAGTATGCAAGTTTTCTGGTGTAAAAAACAGTCACAAATTTTTGACCTTTTTATGCTCCAATCGGCACTTATCTAAAAGTGGGTGGGGCTTAGCAAAGGGGTGGCCTCTTGTGGCCTGTCAGATTTACAATAATTTATGCCATAAACTGGTGTATTTTAAAATAGACTTCTTTAGCAACTCAGAGCTGGCATAAAAATCACGTTCTGGTGCACATACTGGCCAAACATGCACCAAATGTATTGAGAAATGTGTGCTTCTTAGTAAACTTGGCATACTTCTCTTCAGGGCACTCCTTACTTAGACTGACATATAAAGCACTGGTCTCAGTAAATTCTCCTCATAGTGATGTGATGGATATCATGTTTCCAGAGGCGTAACTTGAAGCTCCTGGGCCCCAATGCAAAACCTGGAACAGGGCCCCCAACTATAATGCTTTATTCATAGTACTGGGCTTCCTATATGGAGAGGAGAGGCCTTATGGGCCCCCAAGGCTCCTGGGCCCGGGTGCAACCACATCCCCTGCACCCTCTATAGTTACGCCCCTGCATGTTTCTCTCTTACCAATCAATGTGGGCTAAATGTAACTTATGGCTGCTTGCTAACAATCTTCACTGGAACAGGTCATTTCATCCTACTGAAGTACAGTGCACATAAGACAGACATGTCCAAGCACTTCTCAAGGGGTCATAACCCTTTACAGTACTGTTGTTCAATTTCACATTTCCAATCATTATTGCCAGTTGAGCGAATAGTTTAAAGGGGTATACCACTAGGACATGCCATCACTTATAATTAGTAGGGGTTTGACTTCTGGAACCCCCACCAATCCTGAGAATCAAGAGGCCACAGCACTAATTTATAACCCCCTTCCTCTTCATTTTTAGGAGTGATTGGGATACCAGAGATCGGATTACCATTAACCATAAAATGATGGCATATCCTAGTGATAGTCCCTGGCTTTATAGGATAAGATGGGAATATTCCTTTAATGTCTTGGACTTTTAGGCCATATTCACATGGGTGGACTTGGCACAGATTTTCTATGTAGAAATTTCTGCACAGAAAATCTGCAGCATTTACCGTGCCATCAAGGTGGATGAGATTTTCAAAATCACACCCACATGCTGGGAATAAAATATGCACTAAATCAACATGTAAATTCACCTGTGAAGTGGATTGTAAATTCACAGCATGTCAATTAATTTCACCCTTTGCACTGCAAATCCTCTATGACCCCCTAGCAATCCAGAGAACTGTATTCCCTGTGAATTAAGAAGCGGTGCACATGCTCGGCCGCTGCTCCATTGAGTACTATAGGACAGGTGGAGATTGATGTGCGAAGCAGTTTCTTTCCATCCCATAGAAGTGAATGGCCATAGTCAATCATGCATGTCACCACTCCATTCACAGGAGAATTTAGGGTGCAGTTCTCAGAATCACTGGGGTCCCAGCAGATGGACCCCCAGCAATCAGACATTTATCCCCTATCTGGTGGATAGGGGATAAATGTCTTTGATGGTAAAACCCCTTTAAGGATATACAGTATACGTAAATTAGTATTTGAAAAATGTTGCTCTCTAGAGATGAGTGAACGTACTCGGTTCGGGTGTTTTTGCACTCAAGCACCGCTTTTTCCGAGTAACTGACTACTCGGACGAAAAGATTCGGGGGGCACCGGGGGGCGGCGTGGTGGAGCGGGGGGTAGCAGTGGGGGACAGGGGGAGCTCTCCCCCCCCCACTCCCCTCTGCAACCCCCTGCTCACCCCCGGTGCCCCCCGAATCTTTTCGTCCGAGTAGTCAGCTACTCGGAAAAAGCGGTGCTCGAGTGCAAAAACACCGGAAAAGAGTATGATCGCTCATCTCTATTGCTCTCTACAGATCCTACAAACTGCATCTGAAGCCTGGCAGTTTTAATGCTATTGCTTCCACCATGGGAGTCAAAGGGGAAAATCAACAACAAAACAGCATTGTGTAAATGGAACATCATAGAATCCATTCACCACAGTGTAATATCTAGTCATTACGGATCTTATTAGAAAATCCTGCAAGTCTGCAGCATTTAAAAGCAGCCATAATGTGAAAGTTCAGTATGGGAAGACTTACTGGAAACTTGCATAAAGCCAGCATTATCCGGTCACTGCTACATTCTCACGTAGGTTATCCCGGAAGTACATTCTGGATAAACACCTTTACAATGTTCTTGATATGTGACAGTCATAATTTCCATACCATGGATGATCTTGTGCCGATAGATGACATGTTGGCATTATTTAAGCATTTAGGAATAATTTAAATACATGCATGCAGTTAAAATTCCACTAAAGTCCAGATTATGAATGCAAATGTCATAGAGCAACACAACAAGGACCTAGAACAATGCTAATATACTAAAAGATTCAGCTTGTAATATAATACTTTCAAAGGGTCCTAACAGAAGGAAAATTGAAATAGGGGTACACAAAGTAATATTGTCCTATATGAAATCTTCTTATGAGACCCAAGTTACTGAAGTCAAGTCTCATTCTGCAATAATGTCATGACAGAAATGTTCTCTTTGGCATGTGGGCACGTCATAGCTTTTTGAAATCTGCAGGCCTGTAAGCAGAGGTGTAATTTGAAGCTTCTGGGCCCCGATGCAAAACCTGTAACAGGGCCCCCAACTATAATGCTTTTTCATAGTACTGGGCTCCCAATATGGAGAAGAGAGCCCTTATGAGCCCCCTAAGGCTCCTGGGCCCGTGTGCAACCGCATCCCCTGCACCCCCTATAGTTACGCCTGTAAGTACTCGGACTACTCAATCAGTATCATCTATTGGCATGTCTTTATAAATGACATGAGACTTTTGGGTGGATTTTCTCTCTAATGGCACAAAGCAGACTTCACATCACAGCACTGAATATATTTTCTTTGGAGCCCATTAAATCATCTCATCTATGCTCCAAGCTCTATGTGAGGTCTGTAGTCATCCTAAGACCAGCATCATAAATGTTTGCAGCTATAATATTATGCTACATTTGTCTTCTTTGGACAACGAAGGGAACCAGTTTTATCCAAAGTAGTCTGCTTTTGACTCACCAGCCTGTCGATCATATACTTGTGTTTTCTTATAAATGTGAGACCAGCAGTGAAGTCATCTTGCAATTGCAGTGGCCTCCACCTTACTATTCTGCAAAGAATCTTAGTATCTGTCTGTAGATTGAGCTTAAATGTGACTAGATGAACCTGAAACTTCCCTCATGTCTTGTAAATTCCTGCATGAGATTTAGATGTGCCCGTGAAGTAATTTTGGCAAGCTGGCAAATCCGCAAGAAAGTCATCACTATCCCTTTATTCCATTTCGAAGTAGTGGCTCTCATTGCAATTCAGTAGAGTATACAGTATGTGCCTTAGAAATGTACTTACAACACATTCCAGTCTGATATGGTTCAACAATATTTTTCTTTATCTGTTCTAGAATTGAAAAAACTATTAAATACACAAAAATCTACTAATTTTCCTGAATTAAACCCTTGTGGATGCAGCTATTTGGGGCCTTGAGGACATTTGTTTTTGCATCACTGATTTTTGAAAGCCATTGCTTTTTGATTTTTCAATTGACATAACTGTATTAGGTCTTGGTTTTCTTTGTATGTGGGACAAGTTGTATTTGTATGGCATCTTCAGAATTATTCATTTTTTATGGGGGAGGGGGGAAACAAATTATCTGCAATTCTGCCATAGTTGTTTTGTTTGTTTTTGTAGTGTCAATGACATGGTCATTTTCTGCTGAGGGTAATATACAGCTGACACCCGTCTGACAGGTGCACTTTCTGTGCCCACTCCATTTGTGCATTGTATATGCACAGTGCTTGCCACTAATTCCATAGCACCAGCACCGTAAATGTACAGCAGGTAGTGCTAAAGGGTTAGTGATTTTTCCACAAGAACATGTGATAATAGTTATTCAAAAGGCTGATAAGTTGTAGAAAATGTTGCGTTCATATTATTGCTAATGGTTGGCTCTGCAGTTAGCACAGTTACGTGCTTCTTGTCTGATCTAGAGCTGGAGATTATAACAATGTTCAAACCATGAATTTGGACTTCTTTGTATTAATTACGGCATTTACATGATATTCTACTATTATCTAAATACATTTTGATTGATGAGCTTAGGATGTCCAAATATATTTAAATTCCCAGACTTTGTCAGCATTGCTGTCTGTCTGTTTGGATATTTGATACCAATTCCAAAATTTAACTGCTGCTGTTTGTGGGTGTCAAATCAAATGACTTAGCCTTAAAATCACCAGCTGGTGCTAAACATTTGGATACCCTTTAAAGCAAATGTTCTTTGTAATCCAAATGGGATAAAAGTCAAAGCATAGAAGGTTATTGGTATGTGACGACTTATGCAGTTTTATCATGGAATCTGAATGTGTGGTGAGAAGAAATTGTAGAACTTTATTTAGGTAAGTGCAAAGGTCTTTTGGGTTCACCAGTGTCTGTAATGACATTAACAGACTAGGATTATGTGCAAACTACAGACAATCTGAACACAGAGCAACTGACATGATGATGACTTATAGATTAAAATATTCGGCAGAATACCATACACTTGCCTGTAACGGAAAATTACATACATTCTTGAAAGGGGTCAAATTTGGGATCAGTCTAACTTTTAAATATTTAACTCTTTTCTATAACATAGGCACTTCTGCACTTAAGAGAGCCCTTCCTGCACAGTCTCTCAATCACTGTATGTGGCCTTCCATTGCTCCTTTTTTAGACAGGGTGATCATCACCCAAACAATCATTTGTCGGAATGTTCACTTCTGATTATTTCCCAGTGTGAACATGGCCAGCAATCAAATTACAAATGATAAAGTGATCATTTGTTGTTGATCGTACCTTTTATGTGGCCAGCAGCACATCCCCTCTTAAACATCGGATGTGCTGCCAACAACTATGTAACCAAGAGAACAAAGGATTATATGAGCAATACTTCATACAGACCTCATTTGGAGCTTTGCTGCATGGAAATTGCAGTAAATGAGCACTGATCCAATTCCTATGCTGTTGATTAGCGCTTATTATAGGCATTGTAAAAGGAACCTTATGATCACTGTCTAACAGTAAAGCTATCTTTGTTGCCCATGGCAGCCAATCATGGTGCAGCTTTCCTTTTACCAGAGAAGGTTAAGAAATGAAAGCTAAGCCCTGATTGGTTGCAATGGGCATCAAAGCCAGTTTTAATATTGACAGTTTTGATAAATGAGGCCCATGGTTTCTCTATGCTTTTGCCAACTTTTTGTATTTATATGCAGTTTTGGCTACTATTTCTTTTGTGCAGAAAGCCACATTGCTACCAGCATGTGTGTATATTTCAAAGACAGGAACATAGACCATAATGTACATGCTCTGTAATATAAAGTATGCTTAATGGGGTTTCTAGGGCAAGCTGTAATTTTATGGCAATATATCCAACAGTTGGAAATTTCATTGATCACAAGAACTTGGGTTTGGAGTCTCTTGCTGCTTGGAATCCCTGCTAGTCAGCTAATTGAATTTATTGGGAGCTGTGTCTGCTTTACCGAACTGAGCTGCTGCAATATAGATATCGCAATCTGCTTTCTGCTCTGTCCATACCAACAGCGGTGCAATGAATCAGCTATTCATTGGGTATTCTGAGCAGCAGGTCTCTGCTGATCATCTATTGATGACCTATCCTAAGGAAAGATCATCAAAAGAATCAATCCCAGAAGTCCCGAACAACCCCTTTAAGAAACATCTAAACAGTGGTGGTCTGGCAGCATGGAATCTGTAACTTAGCCCAATAATAGGTATCCATTTATTGTTCTCTTCAGAATGCAAATGAGAGTTGTTGCAATGCCTCAGCATCACCATCTAATAAAAGATAGCTTTAATAGGTGGTGCCACTGAGGCATTGTAACATCTCTCAAGATGAAACTGTGCCATAATAAGAAACCGTACCCCTGCCAACCTGCTCCTGTCATGATGCTGTGACTTCCTGGTTGTGCAACGGTCCAGGGTGGCATCACCACAGCAACCCCGGACCATATGATGCAGCGGGAGACTCATGTGCAGTGTCATTCTGTGCTGAACACAAAGAGAGTAAAATCTCCCTCTGGTGCCAACACTGATAGGCTGGATTGCCTTTCAGCCCCAGTCAGCCTATCAGCTTAGTGGTAAAGGTTTCAACCCCTTTGTACAATAGGTGCTAGTTATATGTCCATTTACTGGCCGTACTGTTGTGCCAGAGTTTCCTGTGTTTTTTAGTCTAAGTAGCCAATATTAGTATTCTTACTACACTTAGCTTTGTATTTCAGGTTTCTTAGTTTTAATGGTTCAGTTATCACCATGGAATTTTGGATAGGTGCTTACTCTCTTCTGTAGTGGGGTCGCCCTTTTCTGGGTGGGTGCTCCACTTGAGGGACAGGTCCAGTTCTGGTGGTTCTGGAAAACTACTTAGTCTATTTCTCCATACCTCAATGCACTTAGTTATTGTACTCTTAGTTAGTCCAAAAAGACCCAGATAAGCAGCAACCAATTTGACTCTGTCTTTGGATCTGAAACTTGTCACCCCGATAGTGTTAACCGGTCATACCAGACATGACAGTTCTCTTCAAAGCAAATATGTTCACTCTCCATTATAATTGATGTAGTATTTGCAAACAGCCAAATGTTGACACTGCTAATGGAAACTTGGAACTCCTGTTCTCTGGATCTTTGGAAGCCCTAGTAGTCCAACTTTTATGACAAATCCAGTGGATGTTATAACAAAAGTTATTTATTGAAAAACATTTTGCAACATTGATGGAAATCAGTTACCTACAACACCTCAGATTTACTAGTGCTTGCTGAAGTTTTGACTTCTTACTCCTGAAGTATTAGGTTCCTGATAGCCCAATATGATTAATTTAAAAAAGGAAAAGGTTCTATCTTCTAAACCTAAAGAAATGTTGTCCTGTAAACTACAGATATGTTGCTGCTCCATTTTTAAGCTTCCTTTTGATAGTTCACATGAGCAACACTGTCAGAACCTGTAATGAATGTTACAATGTGTTAAGTTTAGCATAACGTTAAAATATGTTAATATAAATGAATACCTTTTTCATGGATTTTCAGTCCATTAGGTTTCTGATTAGAGTAATGTCTAGGAAATGAGACCCAGTAGCTAATTTATTAGTTGCAGATGTACAGTATTAATTTGCAAGCCAGTTAATCCCACATGAGGCCCTATCATAAAATACAGTAACATGCTAGAACAACTTGTGGCAGTACAAAATGTCTTCCTGGCATAATATAACACTGTAATAGTATTCACTGCTAATCAGGATATTAAAACAACATGCATACAAAATGCATGTTCAAATGACGAGCCATACTGCAGCACTGGCAGATCTCATAATTATGTATTTTTTGGCTTTCAAAGCATGCAGTGGATTCAGGAGCTGTGTCTAACGAACTTGAATTTTTCAATGTGCGTCACTGACACTGAGCACATGTCTCTTAACAATCACTGCTTTGGTCTTCTCCACAGCCTCAGTGTCCCTGGTTGTCTAATGATGTCATATCTCAAAGGACAGTTGAAACTTGGGCTTGTCAATCAACCTCTGGCACCTGTGTCATTAGATCTGTGTAAATCCTGACTTGGCTGCAACCAAACACTGCAATATTACCTCACTGTAGCTTTTCTTTTTTAAGTAGCCTTTTTTTCTTCCAATCTGCAGCTTGTGGATTAGTCAGAATTCCCCTTACATACCAGAGCAGATATAATGTTTATCATGTAAAAAAAATATGTTGACAAGTGCTAAGCTTCTGTGATGAGATATAGGGCGGTTGTATGTTCACTACTAAACTAGTGCAGTAGAAATGGTAGCGCTTCCCTCTTGGTTAACAATCGCGGTGCTCGACCAAAGCCACACTATTAATGGCTCATGTGCCAGTAAAACAATAAAAAATAGGTAGCACATACTTAGGAATTTCATACAAAAGTAATATTTTTATCAATCAACTCCAGGTGCCAGCAGTATAGCGGGCAAAGGCCCTTTATCAATATGGAATTAGGGACTGCAGTTACTTACAGTATGTTACTACTAAATTAGTGACACAGAACAAGTAAATGCAATTTAAAGGAAAAGTGTCATCAGAAAATTACCTATTGTTTAATTCAGGTTTTTTTATGTTAAATTCCATTAAAAAATAAACAAATGTTTAAGGATGGAAAAATTAAAATAGCAAAACTAAAATAATGTGGTTGCATAAGTGTGAACAGCCTCTTATATTTGGGGATGGGGTCGTGTTCAGAATTAGGCGCTCACATTTAAACTCCTGTTAAATAGTAATCTGTACCCAGCTGCCATTATTTACAGTGATTCTGATTTGCCCCATATAACGTTCGGCTGCTCTAGTAGGATTTTTCTGACATTTTCTTAGTTGCATTTTTCAACAAAAGTCATGGTCCGTAAAGAGTTTACAACACATCAAAGGAATCTGATTGTTGAAGGGTATCCAGTCAGGAAAAGGGTATCAAAAAATTCCCTTACATATACTGTGGAACACAGTGAAAACGATCATCAAGAAGTGGATTAAATTTGGCGCACCAGTGGCATTACTAAGAACTCGACGCCCCTCATAAATTGATTAAAATACCAGAAGAAAATTGGTCCAGGAGGCTGCCAAGAGGTCTACAGCAACATTAAAGGAGCTGCAGGAATTTCTGGCAAGTACTGGTTGTGTAGAGCAGGGGTCCCCAACCAGCGGGCCGTGGACCGGTGCCGGGCCGTTGGATGTTTAGCGCCGGTCCGCGGCACCGCCGGGAAATTGTGCTGTAAACACAAGGCCCGCGGGCCGAATCCGGCCCGCTGCCTTGTGCTATGTGGCCCGCGGCGTACCGATGCTGCTCACCACTGAAGCGATTACCAGCGGGGGCGCCGCAACTCCCCGCTGGTAATCACGCTCATCCTGGTGCACACTGACGTCTGTGCAGCCAGGATTCTCCTCCCCGAGTCCCCTGCTCATTAGTTCCGCTGGAGAGGAATCAGGGAGGAAGCGTTCCAGGCTGACGTCAGGGCAAGCAGACAGAGAGCGACAGCAGGGAGGAGGTAAGTATATGGGTTGGGGGGGCTGCCTATTACTGGGGGGGGGGGGGGTGCTGCGTATTATGGGGGGGCTGCCTATTACTGGGGTGGGTGGGGGCTACCTATTACAGGGGAAGGGGCTGCCTATTACTAGGGGGGCTGCCTATTAGTGGGGGGGCTGGTTATTACTGGGGGGGCTACTTATTACTGGGGGGGCACCTGCTTATTACAGGGGGGACCTGCTTATTACTGGGGGGGCTAATTATTACAGGGGAAGGGGCTGCCTATTACTAGGGGGGCTGCCTATTAGTGGGGGGGCTGGTTATTACTGGGGGGGGGCTACTTATTACTGGGGGGGCACCTGCTTATTACAGGGGGGACCTGCTTATTACTGGGGGGGCTAATTATTACAGGGGAAGGGGCTGCCTATTACTGGGGGGGCTGCCTATTACTGGGGGGGGGCTGCCTATTACGGGGGGCTGCCTATTACTGGGGGGGAAGGTTATTACTGGGGGTGGGGGTGGGGGCTACTTATTACAGGTGGAGGGGCTGCCTATTACTGGGGGGGGCTGCCTATTACGGGGGGGCTGCCTATTATGCGGGGCTGCCTATTACTGGGGGGTGGGGGCTACTTACTACTGGGGGGCTGCTTATTACTGGGGGGCTGCCTATTACTGGGGGCGGGGCTGCCTATTACGGGGGGCTGCCTATTACTGGGGGTGGGGGCTACTTATTACAGGGGAAGGGGCTGCCTATTACTGGGGGGCTGCCTATTACTGGGGGGGAAGGTTATTACTGGGGGTGGGGGTGGGGGCTACTTATTACAGGTGGAGGGGCTGCCTATTACTGGGGGGGCTGCCTATTACGGGGGGGGCTGCCTATTATGCGGGGCTGCCTATTACTGGGGGGTGGGGGCTACTTACTACTGGGGGGCTGCTTATTACTGGGGGGGCTGCCTATTACTGGGGGCGGGGCTGCCTATTACGGGGGGCTGCCTATTACTGGGGGTGGGGGCTACTTATTACAGGGGAAGGGGCTGCCTATTACTGGGGGGGGCTGCCTATTACGGGGGCGCTGCCTATTACTGGGGGGGTGGGGGCTACTTACTACTGGGGGGCTGCTTATTACTGGGGGGCTGCTTATTACTGGGGGGGCTGCCTATTACTGGGGGGGGACCTGCTTATTACTGGGGGGGTTGCTACTTATTACAGGGGAAGGGGCTGCTTATTACTGGGGGGGCTGCCTATTACTGGGGGGGGGGACCTGCCTATTACTGGGGGGGGGGGGACCTGCCTATTCCTGGGGGGGGACCTGCTTATTACAGGGGGGGGGGACCTGCTTATTACGGGGGGGGATGGTTATTACTGGGGGAGGGGGCTACTTATTACTGGGGGGAGCTACTTATTACAGGGGGAGGGGCTGCTAATTACTGAGAGGTGGGGGCTGTCTATTACTGGGGGGGGGATAAACTATATGCTGCCCTATGTGTGTGCTGGGGGGGGGATAGATTATATACTGCCCTATGTGTGTACTGCCAGGACATTCTAAATGTCATAATTAAATAAGAATGGACTAAACTCCAACCCCCTTCATAACCCCGCCCTATATAACCAAAGCCCCGCCCACATCCCGCCCAACCCTGCCGGGCCTTGTAAAAATGGTCTTGCTGGAAGCCGGTCCCTGGTGCCAAAAAGGTTGGGGACCACTGGTGTAGAGCCTGTGAAAACCATCTCCTGTATTCTTCATATGTCTGAGCTGTGGGACAGGGTGGCAAGACGGAAACCTTTTTTTAACAAAGAAAACATCCATGCCCAGCTATGTTTTGCTAAAGCCTACATCAAGTCTGCCAAAAATATGTGGGAGAACGTGTTATGGTCTGATGAGACCAAGGTTGAACTTTTTGGCCATAATTCCAAAAGGTATTTTTAGAGCAAAGTCAACACTGCGCATCATCAAAAGAATACCATACCCGCAGTGAAGATGGTGGGGGCAGCATTGTGCTGTGTGGCTGTTTTTCTGCTGCTGAATCTGGGGCTTTAGTTAAGGTGGAGGGAATTATGAACAGTTCCAAATATCAGTCCTATTTGGCACAAAACCTTCAGGCTTCTGCTAAAAGGCTGAAGATGGAGAGGAATTTCACCTTTCAGCATGACAACGACCCAAAGCATACCTACAAATCACCAAAAGAATGGCTTCACAGGAAGAAGATTAAAGTTTTAGAACGGCCTAGCCAGAGCCCAGACCTGAATCTCATTGAAAATCTGTAGGTTGATCTGAAGAGGGCGCTACACATGACGATTTGGAGCAATTTTGCAAGGAAGAGTGGGCAAAGATTGCCAAGTCAAGCCATACTGATATACACCTACCCAGAAAGACTGAGTGCGGTCATGAAATTAAAGGTTACATCAAAAAGTATTAGTTTTAGTTGTGCATATTTATGCAACCACATTATATATTTTTTTTATTTTTCTACCCTAAAAGATTTCAGTTTGTTTTTCAAAGGAGTTATACAGATGGGTCACATTGAAGATTGAAATAAATCTGTAATGATTCATCTTGTCAGATATTTTTTATTGTGACAAAATCATAGCAGTTTAACAGGAGTGTGTAAACTTTTTATAACCACTGTATATTATGTAGTCAGAAGCTGATAGCACAGGAGCTTACCTTCTGTCCCTTTCTGCACAGGTCAGAACATATGCCCACAACATTCTCCCATAGAAATTAATAAGTCATCTCCAGTCTACAGGTTCCTAATATCCTTGTGGCTGCTGTAAAGCACATTTCAGTAACAGTAACTATGGGGAGATGGCCAACCCCATTAGTCATGTACAGAAAATAAAATCAGTTTATTTATTTATTTTTTGCCCCCCAGTCATCAGGGCCCTTTTGCTGGCAGCTCACATATTTGGCTCCTGGTCTTTAGCTGCATATTATTAGTAGGCCTCAATCACTGCTGCTGCCAAGGCTGCTCCCCTCTCTGCACTGCTCACACACAGTGGTCCAGCTGTAATAATTCATATGTCTAAGATGGATGCCGTGACAGCACCCAGGGGTAGGGTTTAGTCCACATTTGCAGCCCCAGTACAGAGGCAGCCCTTGTGAGTACCAAGAGCTTTCTGGAAGGGGGGGTCTGTGAAGGTCCTTGAACATAAACCCTAGATGTCTACTCATGTATAGACAGGCACATCAAAAAGGGCTTAATCCCTTATGTTCCCCCCTTACACCGGTGGTTGGAGCCCATTGATACAATGATACATTAAAATACTATAGATATATAGCCTAAATCTATACATTGCATTCAGACTTACTTTATAGCTCCAGGATCTCAGAGCAAAATTTGCAACATGGCCCTGAGGTTTTATGTACTATTTATAATACTGGTGTTGTCTTATGTGGCAGTAGCTCATTCGGGCCCACTCATGCACTCAGATAACCTCTGTAAGTTCTGACCTGATAGTGATACTGGACTGATAAAGTTTAGCCAGTTTTGCTGATATTATTGTTTTCAATCTTAAAGGATAGAGTATCAATAGTTGTTGCGGAAGGGGGGGGGGGGGGGTCAACTGCTCAGAACCCCCCAGTGATCAACTGCTCACTGGTCTGCATACAGTGTCTATAGATCAGGGAGCTGAATGCTCTGTAGACATTGCAGCAGTCTGGGTTAGTATTGAAGGCACTGTTCCCATTGAATTTAATGCTAACCTGTACGGAGCGTCCAGCTCAAACATCCGGGAGTCATGACCCCCCCCCCCCCCCTGGGCCAGGTTCCCTAGAAATGTTTGGGGCCGCCTGGCCTCCTTACATGCGCTGTGACTGCTTTCCTCAGAGCAGCATTCTGACTTGGACTGCAGCCACTTCCATGGTAGAAGTCAGGAAACCAGGACCTTCAGGACTGCTGGGATGGTGTCAGGGCCTATCCGGACGTTCCTCCTGTCATGATTAGGTAAGTATAGCTTTATTTTTTTATGTTGTGCAATTCATTCCTCGGGGGCGCTGTGTGAATTATTACGAAGGGGTACTGGGAGCATTATTATTATGAAGAGGGCACTGGGAGCATTATTATTACTAAGGGATCACTATTACTACTAAGGAGGCACTTTGGAACAATTTTACTATTAAAGGGGCAATAGTAATACTAATGGTGCATAAATGAGTTTTATTACTATTAAGTGGATACAATTACTACTACGCAGCACTTGAGGACAGTCTTCCTATTTTGGCAGCAATATTACTATTAATGGGGTACTTTTGGGGGCAAAATTACTTCAGATGTAGCACAATGGCCATTATTACTATGTGGTGGCACAAAAGGCATCATTTCACTGTGTGTGGTACTAAAAGGAGAACTAGTATAGTTTTAGGTACAAGAGATGGCACTTTTACTCTATGGTGCATTATTATCATCTTGGGCATACTATGGGGCACTGTTTAACACTCCTATTTTTAAGAGCACCATCTGCCTGGCACTGATTTTCGGAATAATTATAACTATGATAAAGTTATTTCTGAAGTACAGTATTTGGGTAAACTGTGGCAAACAGCAGGTACAGTAATGGAGGAGATGGGGTAGCAACAGGTGCGGAAATTGGGTAGCAACAGAATGAAGATATTGTCTAGGTCAGGAAAGGTTAAAGGGGTGCTGGAAAAGTAAAAGTGAGGAGCCAAAAATGTCTGGTTGCAAACCTCGCAGAGACAAGTCATGGCTAAAAAGAAATCTTTGTGGTGGTCTGGGCTGCATGCAAAAAATGGGAAAAGTGAACAACTCCAAAGAGGACGTCAACTGTGAGTCATTAAATATTACTGTAATGTAACTACTTTTATGGTCTGCAGAGCACCTGTGTAGAACTATTATCTACCATTATATTGTCCCTTTGTGGTGATAATATTGGACTTTATAAACAGTTTGTTTAGAATGTGCGTCTATCTTGCTGTGAGTTTGGGTCAGTAGATGCACAGTTCGGTGAGTGCACCCGTCTGTATTATAAGCAGAAAAATGTGTTTGTAATATGCATGCCTGAACCTAGCCATGTAGAGAAGGAATATAGTTCTTGTTCTGGTGTTATATTTATATTATGACCTTGGTTCTAGGACAGAATTTATGCACTGTGCCTAGTTCTGGTACTGTATGTTATGAAGTTGGTTCTGGTGCTGTATATATGATATGAGCTTGTTCTGTGGTAGTATGTATACACTGAGGGTAATTCTTGTGTTGTATTTGTGTTAAATAGATAAACAGGCTAAGGGTAGAAATACACAGAGAGCTGGCCGTACAATACTAAATTTTGCCAAGGTGTGTGTGGTTGCACAATTTTGGCAATAATTTGTGCAGCCATTGGCTGCAGCAAATGAGTGTGATGTATGAACCGTATGTTTATACCCTTAGTGTGGGCTTTTGCACATTGGCCAGTTGTGTATACTTGCCTTCTAAGCTAAGATTTGTACCTAAGTGGTGGACCCCTGCTGATCAACCATTAATGACCTATTCTGAGGGTAAGTCATCAACCTGTAAAAAAAACTTTGTACAGTACATTGATTTATTTTTTAACATTTGTACTGAAAAATCAGTCTTTGGCCCAATCAGATTGCACGTGCGGGAAAGCACCGGCAGCACGCTCCATTTTGTGCGGGTTTCCCGCACGGACGGCTTCTATTGAAGCCTATGGGAGCCATCCGGTGCCGTGGCACACTCGCAGCTGCCACTACATCCGTGCCCTGGAAGCCGTGGGAAAGCAGGAGTTAGAAAAAAAGAGTGTGCAGAGCGCACGTTGCCAGCATGCCGAGCACATCCGCCCGGTAGAAAAAAGAAGATCTGGCCGCGACAGAGGGGAGACCCACAGCGTCCGGACAGCTAAGTAAAATCTATTTCTTGGCCCTTATGTCTGCGGGAAAAGAGGGACCCACTATGGGATTCTGCACAGGGAATCTGTGTGGGCCAGAATTTCCCCGTGGACATGAGGCCTTAATTTTGACAAGGTGTGAACTGTATGTGAGATTTAAAGCTGCGATCGACACACGCAGGGGAACTGGGTAGGTAAGTATATAACTTCTTTATTTAATAAGATGCAGGCAACGTGTTGCACTGCACCAAGGTCTTCATCAGACCAAGTTACCTGGTTCCTACCTACCTAAATCCCTTGTTGTACACCGATTGCAGCTCTGAGTCCCATATACATTCTCTACCAAATGTCAGCGCCTGCAGAAGAAAGCCGGTATCATCCAGCTATTACGAGATCAGACAGCGCTTGTGCGTCACAGCCCTTTCAGATGAGAAGCATTGCTTTTGGACTAATTGCTAAGCAGGTTTACACACTAGGCATCCTCCATTTTCTTTCTATATGCAGAGGAGACTGATTCTTTTGAAATAATGTATACAAATTGGACAGACACAATGTTCAAAAAAATCAATCCTATATAGCTCTTTCTGTACAAAAGTGAGGTATTCATAAAATCCAGACAGTTTGCCTGTTTCTTTACAGAATGAATAGAGAATAAAATTTGAGTTAATAGGAAAAAACAAACCTACAAAGTAAAACCTAAAATTGTTGCGTTTTTCAGTTGCCTAAACATTTGCAATGGAATTGTTCAGATACGTATATTCTCAGGTCTGAGATTTGTGAAGATATACTCTGTATTTGTTTTCCGTTCCGTGTTTTGAAGGGGAATCCGAGGAAAAGGGAGTGGGTGTCCGATCAGATTACTGGAATAAATAGAAGTCCCCGTCACTAAAAATCATTCAGCTGCTCAGCACAAACGTTGGCCAGGGACAACTGCGGGGGGCATGAAACTGCTGGAAATAGAACATGACCCAGTCTTAGTATGTCTCCTTGGTCTTTTATGTCATCCCAGAACTAAAGAAATATTCCGGCATGAAATTTAACACACTGGTGGCAATGTGGTCAGTTCAAGAAGCTGTACAGTTTTTCTTTGTACTATGGAGTGATGTATATATATTCAGATGTGAATTAGTTCTATCTACTCTTACTATAAAAAGCTGCATGATCCTGACTCTAACAATATAAATACTTTCCCTTTATACGATTTCAAAAAGAAAAATGACTTATGACAGATAGTAACTGCTTCTTAATATTTATTTACAGTTCTTCAATTACGAATGCAACATCGTCGCTCGCAAGAACAAATGTCTGAACGGAACCTGATGCCTTGTAAGTTTCTGATCACCTCGTTAGTTTTTATTAAATTAGATTAAAAATAAAACAATCAATCAAAGGTTTTTTGGGACTCTAATATGGATGACCCATCCTTGGGATAGGTGGAGGTCCTCCTCTTGGGACTCCTGTTGATCAGCTGTTGAACAGACTGCAGTGTCACAGCCTCTTCTCAGACCAGTGATGTGACATTAGCAGGTGACATGGCCTGAGAACAACTCAGTCCTATTCAAGTGAATGGGATTGAGCTGCTGTACCAGGCAATGCCAATATGAAATGTACTGTACCTAGTATGCAGGTAAGAGGCTGCTGAGACCTTAACCCTTTCCAATCCAATTTGTATCCTGGTTTTCCTAGGATTACTCTTTTTCTGCTTTTATACAACAGCGCTATATGCTGGCTAAAGCCAGTACTGCATAAGGTGACACGTTGGATAGGCTCCGACAGCAGAGAGGCTGGCAATATACAGTAAGAGAACCCCAACAGACGTCTTCCAACATTAAAGCTGTACAGCCTTAAATCCTAATGTCTTCAGATGTCAGACAGTGGATTGGAAAGGGTTAATATTGGAGTTCTGGAAAAGACATTTAATTTGACTAAATACTTATATACTAGAGGCCATATTCTGTACTTATCATACGTGCAACATAAATCCAACAACTTAATTAACAAAGATGGCCGAAGTGCCTATCTAACTACCCGATGCACACCGTACATTAGTTTGTATCAGTAGTCTCAGACTCTATACACTGATCTGACTGGCTAGAGCTGCCCAAGTGAGAACCAGAGGGTTGCTTTAACCCCTTGAGTGGCGGGTTTCCTACCACCCTGTCGTGCCCACCAGGGCAGGTTTTTTAAAATGGTCTAATCATTGAATTTCAACTAATTTTGCAGTTGCGTCTCAAGAGCCATAACTTTTTCATTTTTCCATTGACATGGCCATGTGAGGGCTTGTTTTTTGCGGGACAAGTTGTGATTTTTTAAACAGGAGGGAGGAAAAAAAGAAATGGGGAAAAAAGAAAAAAAGGGGCCATGTCATTAAGGGGTTAAATAATGTATTAACTTCCTTCTCTGGGTCATTACGACGCACTGATACCACGCACGGATTGTATTTTTGATTTTTTACAAAGTAAAGGGAGACAAGTGTTTTTATAATTTTTTTAAAAATAATTTTTAAACTTTTTTTTTTTTTTTTTTTGTCCCTTTAGGGGACTTCCACAGGGACCCATCAGGACCCCCTGATCACATTCCAGGGGTCTGATGGTGACAGCCCTTTACATGCTGCAGTGACAGCCCTTTACATGCTGCAGTCACATAGACTGCAGCATGTAAAGGGTTAACACAGCAGAGATCGGAGGTTTTCTCTGATCTCTGCTTTAAGAGCTGGTACCTAGCTGTCCTCTGATAGCCAAGCACCAAGCTCTCCCTGTCACAGAGACCATCGGCTTGCTTCTGACAAGCCGATGGTCTCTATGGCAACCTGTAAACAAAGCAGGACATTGCCGATATGCCGGCAATATCTTCTGCTGGTTTTTCAAAGCCCTTGCTTTGTTCTCTGTGGGACTGTGCAGGCAGAGCACACTGTCACAGCTTGTGGCATTGTGCTCTGTAGCTCCCATAGTGATACATAGCCCGGAAATCTTCCGGGCTATGTCACTATGAGCAGTGGAGCTCCTCCCGGAAAATTTCCGGGCGTGCCACTCAAGGGGTTAAGGTGGACTCATCAGGTCTCCTGGGATATCTGCTTTATTTTTGAATTCCCCTGGAATTAACCATGCTGGAGCATCTTTTCTTAAAACTCTGCACCGTGTTGTTCCTCTGTTACTCCTCCTGAAAGTGAATAAATAAATTCAAAACTGGGTGCTACCATTCTCTTTGTAGATCGGATGTGCCTCTACAAAGTCTGATATGGTCACAATTAATTGGATACTATCAAAGTGTACAGGGCCATGTGCAGTTGACAAGGGAAATGAAAACACCCAGTAGTCGAATCTCAGCAAAAATAAAAGAAATTCCATTGGCCCTTTTACCAAAATAAGCTTGTTCCATAAGGAGTTATAAGATTTTTATGATTTTGACTTATTGAATTTATCTGTCTTGGCATGTTCGTACGCATTTGGTAATTTATAGCTACAATGTACTGAGCTACTGTACCAGGTTAGAATTTCATAAACAGTAATGTATGTAGGTGTCAAAGAAGTTCTGTTTTTGCTTTTTTAGACTTTTTTTTACTTATTTTAGACAGATTTTAATACTTAAATGACAAATAATATGTGAGGACAAAATGTGCTGTTTTTTATTAATACATTATTAATTTCACTTTTCAGCAACTAAGGTTTTACAGTCCAACAACTAACACATTTCATTATCCTTCTAGCTGTCAATAAAACGCATACAAATTTTCCAGAGCAAAATGGGACTTTGGGACAAAATAAAGTAAGTGTCCATTATGGTATTCTCTTTTTAGTTTTGATCTGTTCATTAATGAAAGACACCTAGGGACAGATTGAACTGTCAACTGTCTAAAAGAAAAACAGTAATTATTGTCCGTATCAACTAAGAGTCACAGTGCTAATTTCATTTACCAAAACCAGTAAATGGGTAAAGACTCACAGTCCTGCACTGCACACAACCGAAGCCCTGCCTAACCACAATGGCCAATGGCCACATGATTTTACTGCAAAGTCATTAGGCCATTGTCCACTGTGGGTGGGGCTTGGCCATGTGTGGCCAGACAGACCGCATGTCTTAGCCTAAGAAATAAAAGCTGTACTGGGATTGGTTGCCAGGGCAGTTGCTAGGAAGTTTGACCAATAGGGCAAATACCAAAAAAAGCGCTCCCCTACCCTCCCAAACATTACAAATGTTAAGAATGTCAACAATAAAGCTGCATAATCCACAGCAGAAGATGACTGAAGAATTACAGTTTATTTCTGGGAACCACATTGGAAGGGCTTTGCTTCTTCACACTGCCGCCTCCAGACCTGCTGTTTGCTCAACTGAAGAGTGTAGGAGGAAGGGGAGGAGACCGTTCACTTAGTAAAGATCCCTGTGCCGACTCTGTTCACTCTCTAATATGATAGCAGGAATACTAAACCCAGACAACCTGTACTGTCTGTTTCTGTCAGGTCCCTGGACTGGATTGCAGTTGGAAGCAGCCCTTTAGACATCCAATACCCTACCCAGGTCAATTGCATCTGCTGCTTCCTTGACCCTAAGCGAACCTGTCACTTAGACTGTGTCAGTGAAGTGATAGGCTCAATTATGGAAGTAATGGGGAAAAGCAGCTGTCCATGCACAGCATCTCATTCACACCCAGAAGCTGTCTGGCAAATTCTAGCCTAGGGGGCTAGATTGCAGCACTGACCCATGAATAAAGGCCCATCTTAAAGGTGGAAACACATGGTGCTGATGGCAACATGGAGCCAGAGATACCCACCCGCTACAGCTAATGGCAGCACAAATTTCCGCCAAAATTATGAGGCCAGTGGCTACCAGCACCAAGCTCACTACATAAATACAGCACCAGAACCAAGCTCACTACATAAATACAGCACCAAAACTAAGAACACAACATAAAAACAGCACCAGAAGCAATCTCAGTACAAAATACAGCACCAGAATGAAGAATTATATATTATTTCTCAGGCTAGTTTCACATTAGCTTGCGTAGTATGGACACATCGTAGAAGCTCACCTTACTAATAGTGGTTATTGAAAGCCCAATATTCCCAGCATATAGTAACCAACCTGACACAACATTTCATAGGAATGATATCTGCTACAGTGCATTAGATTTTCTCCATAAAAATTCATTTGCATCTTTTACTGTATGTTCCTTTAGCGATGAGCCTTACATTAGTGAAAAATATGGGAACACTGGTCATACCAGGGACAAAGCTTCCAGTCTGTGACCAGCATTATTTAAATCTAAAACCTCTTCATTATCTCACATAATTAGATTTAATTTGCTTTACAGCCAGAGGATTTCATGAAGTGTAAGACTCAGAACAAACTCCACAAAGTGGCTGCTATGAAGATGCCTTTTTCTGAAGGTTGGATTTCTTTTTGTCACACTAGGGAGGTGGGTGTGTGATGCCATGTTTACTAAGCTCTGACGTGGAACATGCAAGGTAGAGAACATGGCTGTACTGCTAGAGAAGTTCTACAACCGTTTTATGATGGATATGTGATGCCATAAACAAGTGAACATTTCAGAAAATACATATTTTGATTTAAAACAAACTCTTCTTTGAGGTTATGCCTGGAAAGTGAAAACAACTGATGTTATCCATTTAGACCCCCATGCCGGCCGACGCTTCCCACAGCATTGCTATGGAAAGCGCCGGCCCATGTCCACGAGCGGAGAATCATTGTGATTCTCCGCTTGCAGCGGGCAATTCGCTGCGTGCTGCGAATTTCCCTGATTCTCCGCGGTCAGCCTATCTATTAGATAGGGCTGACCCGCGGAGATTCGGCGGCGGCTCCTGCTCCTGGGCGGCGGCTATGCATGTTATACTTCAAATGATCCCTCATTGTTTGAAGCTTCTCCCAAAGTTTGTTTTTCTGCATGATGATTATGGCGATCATTGGGTTTACTATTTCCAGTATTACTTTATCATTCGTGGATCCTTAAAATGAAGCCATGATAAATGTATGCTGTATACTATGCTTTAGATGGTGCAGTTGAATCTGAGGAGCTTAAAGAGAAGAAAGCTCGCTTGGCAGAAGATTTGAATGAAAAAATTTTACATCGACCTGGACCTTTAGAACTAGTAAAGAAAAACATCCTGCCGCTGGCAAATGGGGTGAAGAGTGGGGTAAAAGGTGAGCAAACCTTTCATTTTTAATATATTAGAACGGTTATTTCATTATAAAGCCTTTCTTTGATATGAGAGAAGCAATCTTGCCCAGTTGGCCCACTTATGTGGTTGGTATCTAGTTGTTTGATTACACGATTGTTCACACCATTACCACTGGTTCTATTGCACTATATGACCACAGTTAGTGCAGCTGATAATGGTAGTTTCAATGTACATAATAATAATAATCTTTATTTGTATAGCACAAACTTATTCTGCAGCACTTTCAAGCATGGGTGAAATGCAATCAAAACAACAATTACAATGTGAGATACAATCGGTTTGAAACAAATGGGGTGGGGGTGATACAGGAGGCACAAGGGGGGAGCGAGGCATGGGGAACACAGGCAAAAGCGGATTTCATGTGGAAACCAATTACTAGAAAGCAAATGGAGTTGGGCGGTAAAAAGATGCAGTAGCAAGTTGCAGTAGTCGAGTCAGGAGTGGATGAGGGTGACCACGAGTGTCTTTAGTGTGTCCGTGGTGAGGAACTAATGTATTTTGGCAATATTTCTGAGGTGCATGTTGCATGTTCGGGCCAGAGATTGTATGTGGGGGTAAAGGAGAGGTCAGAGTCCAGTGTGACCCCAAGGCAGCGGGCATACTGTCTTGGGGTTATGATGGCGCCAGACACTGGAATGGAGATGTTGAGGGGAGGTCGGTTTGAAGGCGGAAAGACGAGGTCAGTTTTAGAGAGGTTTAGTTTGAGAAAAAGGGAGGACATAGTGTTAGAGACAGCGGACAGACAGTCGGTGATATTTAGGAGCAATGGTTCAGAGATCTCACGGGAAGAGGTGTATAGTTGGGTGTCATCAGCATAGAGATGGTATTGGAGGACAAATTTGTGGATGCTTTGTCCAATTGGGGCTGTATAAATAGAGAAGAGAAAGGGACCAAGGACCAAGCCCTGGGGTACCCCAACAGCGAGAGGAAGTGAAGAGGAGATAAAGCCAGCAAAGGAGACACTGAAAGAGCGGTCAGAGAGCTAGGAGGAGAACCAGGAGAGAGTGGTGTCCTTTAGGCCAATAGAGTGGAGCATAGTGAGAAGGAGGTCATGGTCGACAGTGTCAAATGCAGCAGAGAGGTCAAGGAGGATTGGTAGGGAGTAGTCACCTTTCGACTTTTCTGTCATCAGGTCATTTGATACTTTTGTGAGGGCAGTTTTGGTTGAGTGCAGAGAATGTAAACCAGACTGGAGGTTGTTGAGGAGCGAGTTGTCAGAGAGAAAGCACGTGAGGCGGGAGTAGTCATATCAGTTATGGCTAAACATGTTACGGTCAGGAGCAGATTTTACCTTGTGTCACTCCTCATAGATTGTTAGCTCTTGAGAGCAGGGCCCTGTCTACTATTGTTGAATTGTTGATGAGTTTTCTATGAAATGTCTCCTTTGTCTGTCCATGTACCCTCTGGTTTGTAAAGTGCTGTAAAATATGTTGGCACTATATAAATAAAGAATTTTTATGTTAGAAATCCCTACATTTCTTTACTAAACAGTGCAATGATATACTTTTCTATTAATATGTAAAGTAAGGTTCGGTGACTCTTTAGGTTCTCTTTAGTGAAATCGACTTCTTTCTTTTTCTTCTTTGTATTGTGTTATCATTTCATAGTTAACCTGTGTTGTTATAAAAGCTAAGTTAAATAAGTTGAATGAGTATACTAAAACAGCTGATCATTAACACAAATTAAATGCCTATAGAGTTTCAGGAAGAATACACTCCAAATTTGTGCCAAGTTTTTGCTGTTTGCAATATAGGCTCAGCAAATTAAAGATGGTTGCCAATAAAGCTAAAAATGGTACAAATAAGAATGCTAAATTATGCTATAATAGAAAACACAATTAAGACGCAGTTAAGGCATACCAAGGTGTGTGAATTTATGTATGGGTATGCCCACCAAAAGCAATGTTTTTAAATACTAAATTATTGACTGCCCTTGGGAAAAAGGTATCTGCTTATTGACTTTATTTAGGATACCAGTTAACAAATGCAAAAGGGACAAAGAATTCTCTTGTCAAACAAACCTTTTAAATGAGGTATTCAGAATAAGACTAGACTGACTGTGGATATCAGCCAGTCACCAGTAGAATACTCATTAATCTGACAGCTATCTACCATCAACATAAATATTCAGATCATCTGAATATGCTTGTTTACTTCAATAAGTAGAAGGGGGACTAAACTGTCAAGGGGCAATCAGCCAAAGCAGCCCCAAACAGCAGGATTGGTTGATATTTCCAACTTGCATGGTCAACTTAGCAACCTGATGAGAATTAACCGAATAATGTGACTGTATAGCTTGAATACTAACACAAGCAGGTATTGCGTGTGCTTACTGTAAGACCAAGGAAACTCCAGCTGAATTTCAGATACATAATACATATTTTTGCTTTAAAGACCAGATCCAGATCTCTTCATCTTCTGATACTTTTTCTTTTGATGATGACATCACCAGCTCTTCTTCATCATCTACTTCCTCTTCACCTCGCTTTGCTCCTTCTCCTGGTCTTTCTGTTAACCTGTCTCCAACACCAACAAGCAATGCATTTCAGGTATAACTTTGAAGCAGAAAGAATGGTACCCTGAGTATGTGTTATATTATGAAAATCTCAGTATAAAAATGTTGTATCCAGTGTCAAACCATTTTACATGTACCAATGCTGAAAAACTACAGTGTATAAGTTTATGAAACTGATAATCCATTAAGGACAACTGAAAATATAGTATAAATCGTGTCACATGTAATTCACTGACAAGTATAGTAATATTAACTCATATCATTGGGATTTTTTTTCTAGTTGGATCTTCCTCAAATAATTGAGGTGAACCAGCCGATTGCAGGAGCTATTGTAGAGGCTGACCCATTGGCAACCAATAGGCCAGTTATTCATCATTCAACACAAGCTACATCTGGAGTTCCTAAGGTATTTGCTTATACATATATGTTATAGAAATGCAAAGAAATGTGGGGGCAGGATGTGGTATGCCGTGTTTTGTTTTTATAATAGGATTAGAGCTGGATTATAAGAATTATTCTTTGAAATACATACATAAAATTACAAGGGTATGCATGGCATTATTAGGTAAAACATTCACATATAACATGCTTATGTCTGAGAGGATAATGCTACATCTGGCACGAGTCTAGAGGCCTTGTGCCTTATTGAAGTTTTGGAAATTAAAGGGGTTCTCCCATCATTTACTATTGCTAACCTATTTTCCAGATAAGCCATCGATAGCAGATTGGTGGGGATCTATTGCTTGGGATCCCTGAGGTAGGTCACTGTCAGTATAGAACTGTTTTTGTTGCTTGTAGCAGACAGCTACATACAGTGTTCAGTGGCCCTGATTTGTATTATATGCTGAGTCTCATTAACGTGAATAGGACTCAGCATACAATACCAGCCAGAGCCACAGAACACTGTATGGTGCTGTCTGCTTTCGGTCCAAAATGACAGCTCTGTACTGACAGTGACTGGCCCTAGGAATCAGCTGATTGGTGGAAATCCCAAGCAGCGGGTCCCCACCAGTCAGTTATTGATGACCTATCCTGAAGATCAATAGTAAACAGCGGCATATAGTGTAACAATTGAGATATCTACATCCTGTACACAGATTGCACATAACTATAAAAATTGTTTTCCTTTTTATTCACTGTTGTAATGTGCTATAGATTAAAAAATTCACAAAATGCATCCATTCTAAAAAAAGACACCCATGTCAATACCTCCTTGTTTTGGTTAATCAAGGTTCCAGCTAAGTCCTCTGACATTGGAAAGAGTCAGCGGCAAAAAAAACCTAAAGATTCTAAACCCAAGGTGAAGAAACTCAAGTATCATCAGTACATTCCACCAGACCAGAAGGCGGACAGGTCTCCAGTTGCAATGGATGCAGCCTATTCTCGTTTACTGCAACAGCAACAGATTTTCCTCCAGTTACAAATCCTCAACCAGCAACAAAACCAAACTTTTTGTGTTCAAACCGTTCACCCTCTGACAACAAGGTATTTCCTGACCTAAATAATTTCCAGCTAGATCAGAATGTATATTTACAAGACCCTCCTAGATACACTAGAATTAAGTTCATGTATGTATCATTCTCTTTTAGTATTTCAGCAGATCAGGTGATTAGCTTTACAGGAACTACACAAGCTGGTGCACCTACCATAAATCTCTCATCTGCACCTGGTACAGCCATGGCGCCAGTACCCAATTCACCAACAAATCCTCCTCTGAAACCAGAGATGTTGCCAGCAAACTTGGATGATCTCACAGTAAGTGTGGAAACCTTATTATCTACTTTTCTTCAATACCTTATATAACTTATGTAACATGATTAGTTTAAGGCACAACAAATTTGCCCTCTTATACTTTCTTGTCCAGAGAACAGATTTATGCAAATCCCAAACTCTAGTTTAGAGGGATAGTAGGTAGAGATGAGCGAGCATACTCGCTAAGGACAATTGCTCGATCGAGCATTGTCCTTACCAAGTATCTCCCCGCTCGGAAGAAAAGGTTCGGCTGCCGGTGCGGGTGACAGGTGAGTTGCGGCCATGAGCAGGGGGGAGCAGGGGGGAGAGAGGGAGAGAGAGATCTCCCCTGCGTTCCTCCCCGCTCTCCCCCGCAGCTCCCCGCCTGCAGCTGAATTTTTGCTCCCGAGCGGGCAGGTACTCGCTAAGGGAAATGCTCGATTGAGCAATTGCCCTTAGCAAGTATGCTCGCTCATCTCTAATAGTAGGCATCCCCTATGTCAGCTAGTAACAATTTGTCTTGCAATTTGCATGTCCCTAATTGAAGTGGACTTCTCTACTGACAAATGTATTCAGGAGAAGTTGACATTAAATAAGAAAACAGATATAAATTAAATGTAAAAATTATGTTACCTATATTTATCATCTAATTTTCTACATAAACCCGATTGCAGCTTAACATATGTTTGCATTATTTTGCAAGGTTTCGGAATTACGCCAACATTTACGCAAAAGAGGTCTACCTGTGTCAGGAACAAAGCCAGCTTTATTGGAACGCCTAAGGCCGTACCAAATACCCCGCACGAAGAGCATTCCAGCCCCCATTCAAAGTGCGGGCTTGTTAACTCCAGTCATTGAACTGCCTTTATTGCAAAGTCAAACAACACGTGAGGCTATTCCTGCTGCACTTTGCACATTTCAGAACTCGCCATCACCATCTTATGCTGAAAGTCTTCAAGAGACATCTGAAACTACGTGCAGTGTTACAGAGAGTTCTGATTCACAGACAACAATTCAAGACAAGGACGTGGCAATGCAAGGAATTGATGATGACCAAGTTCTTCTGGAGAAGCAGAAAGTGATTGAAAACCTGACATGGAAATTACTCCAAGAACAAAAACAGGCAGAAGACCTTCGAGTAGAATTAGAAATGCACAAAAGATTAAAAAACCGAAGAAAAAATGATAAGTTGAATGCCAGGATATCTATAAAAACAGAAATGGAGGAGTCTGTGACAATTTCTTGTGCTAAAGCACAAACTGAAGACTCACCATATCTATATAGTCTGAACACTGACAGAACTGAATTAGCACCAACTGTGCAGGAGCAACTGATGAGCCCAGAAGTTAACGAAAGTTATATGGTAAGTAAATTATTAGTGATCATTATAGGAAATAATTTACATAGCTATGTACAGGTATGTCCACCCTTAGCTCTCCATTGATTTCTACTTCCACTCCAGTTTCTCACAATACAGATTTGTACATTATGACAGCCAGTAGAGCAAAATGTGATTGTTCCCAGCAAGAGAAACCAAGTAATCCTGTAGATATGATATCTGTTAATGGCTAACAAAAATACATTATGTTATAGTGAGCTTTCAAACCTACTCGGGGTTCTTCCTCAGGTATGAAATGTATAAGAGAGACCATATAATTAATAACATTTTTCTCAATGCAGTGTAGTTTGTATTGGAGTTAAGTGATATCAAATTTTAAGGCTCAAGTTTTTATTGTAGCTTTTCTTTAAACTGTAAGGATGACCTCTTTTGAAGAGGGGAATACTAACCTAATGTTTCACTGTAAACTTTCCTATTCCTGTTTGTGAAACAAAAGCACTCGAGTCATACATTCAGATCAGGAGTCCTCGCCTATTCTAAACAGGGAAGAGGCCCACTTTGATCAGTTGAGTTAGTAGGCACAGCACTAGTAAAGGCTTTATGAAATATGTCAGCCAGCTGTTCCAGAGCCTCAACACATAGAGCAATGCTACACTCTACTTATGTCAGCAGAGATGACGTTAAGGGATAAAATAACAGGATCCAGTTCGAGTGCCACAGAGATAAGAGATGAAGGAACAAGCTAGTAAAAAGTCTTTGCTTGCTTTCTTCAGGGGACGATGCATTTCAAATGCAAACAGTTCTCTTCATCAGGTCTGATAATGTACAGATTACATGATCATACTTAAATACTTAAAGGGGTTGTGCCACCAAAATTACAGCTGAGACTACCATTGATCATGAGAACAGGGGTCTTGAAGGTCCCTGAATAAATGGAGCTACGGTCATGCATGCGCATCAGAGCTCCATTCATTACAATGGGACTGCAAAAGATGGCCGACCGCTCACCGTCAGCTGTCTCTGTAAGTCCCATTAAAATAAATGGAGCAGAAGCACAAATATGTAACCACTGTTATATTTATTCACAGATCTTTGAAACCCCTGTTCTCGTGATCGGTGGGGGTCCCAGCAGATAAACCTCACTGATCATAAATTTACCCCTATACTGCAGATAGTGAAAAACTTTTTGGTGGGACAATCCCTTTACCAACAAAGGTGGAGTAAAAGCCCCTTCTCCTGATCAGGTCAGAGGTTAAGGGTAACAAAGCTGCTGCAGCGCCGCTGTGGTCTCGGTGGTTGTTGTGATTGATAACATCACAGGAACAAAGATGACCACTGCAGCGTCAACTTCCCCTAGCATCACTGCTCCCATCCTGAGCGCCATAATGTCAGCACTTTAAAAACATAACACTGTAGCCTCTCATTGGCTGCAGTAGTCACATGATATCCTGTAACATCATATGTCACAACAATCACTGGGACCACAGCAAGGTGCAGCGCTGGATGCTGGCAGTTAAAGGGGAGATTCAGTTTATTATTTTAATGATGGTCGGGTTATTGAAAAGGGGTTGTCTGGTAATAGAAAAGTTGAAGCTATTAATGTGTCAATGCCTCAGGTTTTGCAGCCTCCCGCATGTGAGGTAATTGGCCAGGACTTTGAGCTCCCCATGCAGATCACAGCAAGTCCAGAAAGTCCTGTACAGAAGCCTCGGTCCTTTGAAGAAGAGCTTCAGGAGGCCATACAGAAAGCACAGGTATATTGATCAACGTGCATTTAGATAACTCAGAAATATTGAGCATTGTGCAGTAAATGTCACATTGTTGTTTTTTTTCTTTATAGATGGCCATTTCTCAGTCAATTGATGATATATTAGAAGATGAGCCACTATTGCATACAGGTTGGTATAAGGATTAAAGATAAACAAAATTAAGCCACTAAATATTTAGCATATTTCTTGGTATCTGCTATATACTACTACAAGCAAAGTCATAAAAAACTATGAAAATCCAGGAAGTTTGAATATACTACTATTACAATTATAAATGTTGACTTGTAGCACCAAGGCCCAAGTCCAAATCAATCCAAGATAAAGAGGTTGCACAAAAATCAGAATAACGAGCTATTCCCTATCCACGGGATAGGAAAAACTTGCTGATCGTTGGGGGGTCTCACAACTAAGACCCCTACTGATCCAGAAAATGGGGATGCCGTGTCCTTCTCTGCCTATCACTGCATTATCGCTTCACTCCTTTATAGTGATGTCAGAATGAATGGAGTGGCCAAGTATGTACAGTTGCTGATCTTTTCAATTCAATGGAGCTGATAGAAATATCTGAGTGCTTGCTACAGTCCTATTGAAAATGCATAAAGCAGCAGTGCTCCATTCAGGCGCCTCTTTACAGTAGTGGGAAGCAGTAAGCCAGCAATGAGGAGGATAGGAGACACAGGACCCTTGTTCTTGGGAATGTTGGGAATCTCAGTGGATAGGGAATAACTTGTAACCTCACCAAGTAATAGTGTCTCCACTGTGGCCCCAAAATGTAATAGCATGCCCTTGTTGTAGCCCCACTAAGTAATAGTGCCCCCACTGTGGTTCCACAATGTAATAGTGCCTTTGCTGTAGCTTCATTAAGAAATAGTGCCCCAACTGTGGTCCCACAATGTAATCGTGCTCTTACTGTAGAGCCAGAAAGTAATAGTGGCCCTGTTGTGGTCTCACAATGTAATAGCACCCTTGCTGTAGCCTACTAAGTGGTTTTGCCCCTGCTGTTGTCTCAATAAGTAAAAGAAGCCCCTCTGTGACCCCAATTAGTAAAATGGCCACTTCTGTTATGTCTTGCAGTTAATAGGACCCCCTTGTGGGAATATCTAGTAATTAGTAGGGCCCCCTCTGGGGCCCCTTGAATTTAATATAGGTCTCCTCTTCTGTAGGCATAGTTACTATCTAGTAGATTTGACCTCTCTGTGTCCCCCAAATTTCAACCGCTGATACTGCTTTACAGTATCTTCATTACACACACAGTCATGCAACTCTGACCATTGACTCTGCGCACTATACAGCATAACCTCACTCCTCCAGGCTCTATTACTCAATGGGCAGCGAATGCTGGTGCCGGCCAGGAGGAGGAACGATGTTATGCTGTATAGTGCATGGTGTCGGAGGTCAGGTCTGCGTTACTGTGTATGCAATGAAGATACTGTCAAGGACTCTCAGCAGCCGGAGTTGAAGGAAATGGGGGGGGGGGGGGGGGCAGAAGGCTTTCCAAAAGAAACTTTAACTATGAATCCTTATCTTACTGCCCTAAGGCATGTCTAATTCAAATGCTTTTTTTTCAATTATTTTATTTTGCAGATGAATTAATGCACGTTGACACTATCTCAATGGAAAACATACACTCTGATATCAGTCATCAAAATACATCAACTGCAGCCCAAAATAGCAATTTTGTGAAGCAGATTCAATGTTGCATTGATACTCAACCACCCTCAATTATGCCCAGTTCTGGAATCCTAGAATTTCCTGGGTCCGGAAATTACGATTTTCTTTCTGGTCAGGATAGTCTTTCGGCGGTTTTCTCTCCAGATCAAATTGAAATGCCATCTTCACCAGATCACCAGGAAAATATGTCTTCACCATCCTCTTCATCTTCTTCATCTTCTGCTTTTGATCCAGCAGACTGGCTAGAAGCACTAACATCAGGATCTGCTTCCAATTTTGGTCCTAATAGTCCGGTTGGTTCTAGTATATTCTCTACTGACATTTTCGACTCCCCAGACTTAAGTATCAACAGAATGATTGATTTAATGGTGGAGCAGTGGTAAGACAATTGAAAAAGGACACCAGACGCAAACTAAATCTCACCCTGATAAAACAAATATAAAGAAGATAATCTTTTGTTTACCAGTAGCTTTTGCTAGCCGTGGTAAGAGGGTGGAATGTGTAGTCAAATCTCAGGATATATGATCGATGAGAACGTGATGGCATTGGTCACAGCTGCTTCCTGTAGACACTGTCATGGCTGCACTAGCGCTACACAGAAATGTTTAGCAATTACACAGATTCATTGTTGCTATATGTTTATCGACAAAACACTGCTGTTTATTTTATACACTTTCACTCATGCAGGGAATAAACATATCAATGTTTTAAGAACTTCAATTTATTTTTGAAAAAAAAGAAAAAAGATATACTTAGAATTGATCGCGAATGGAATCATGGATACTGGATACATTGAAAAATCATTGACTTTCTAAAGAGTTTGAATTTTATCCCTTTAACACTATTATTTACCCTATTATTAGCTTTTCTTTGATAGTCTGTACCTTTTTATATGAAGGCTCATTGTAGATGTAAGATGTCTTGATCACAATGATCTACACTCAGTAGATGTCAGAATTGCAGGTGATTTCAATTTTCAAGTCAGACTGAAAAAGATCAATCATTGTATATCTTTCGACTTTTATGCCTTATACAGCAACATTAGTACATTGAAAAAAAAGTGTTTTCAAATTAGATATGGAAAATATGGAATATTCTTGTTGCTAAATGATGAAGTGGGATGACTCCTTAAAGGAGACACAGGTTTCTAGAAAATACTTTTGCTACCAAAGGTGGCAATCGTATCTCTTTGGGCACTTGAAAAACTTTTGATGGAACAGCCTTTGTTCGAAAAAAAATTCCTGTAGTTCAAGCAAGTTATATGAAATATAGCTCTACTGGATTTTATAGAAGAAATACAACAGTGAAAAGATATTGGCACAACTCTGGTATGTTTAATTCAGAAATTCAGGCACATAAAGTATGAAGGGCTAAAAACTGTCACAGGAACAGACATAACATTTATCAAACAGCGAGTTTCTTGAAACTATTAACACCCAGGATACTTCGGAATTTTATATTTCAAATAGGACATTACATGGCAGTGGCAAAAGCTTGTCTTGTTAGGAAAAAGAATGGGGCATACTGTATTTCAGTAAGGAATTAGTTTCACAAAAGTGAAGAACATATCCAAACCTGGCCTAGAGCTTTCATTTAAGAACAGTCTTTAGTATTTAGAGATATTTATGGCATTTGCAGCATCCTCAGTTACAAAAATGTATACGTCTTTCCCATGGTGCCCTGTGGAGATAGCGATGGGACGTAACTATAGGCATAGCAGAGTTGTACCCAGGCCTAGGAGCCTTAGGGGAACCATAAGGCCTCTTTTCCCTATATAGGGAGCCCAGTACTATGAATAAAGCAGTATAGTTGGGGGCCCTGTTACGGATTTTGCATTGGAGCCCAGAAGCTTCAACTTACATCTCTGGGGATGGTGTAAAATAAGCTGGGGAGCTAGTTAAAAAAAAACAAAACTTGTAAGAAAATTAGGTTCACCGGCATCTTATGCTATTGAATAGTTAAGCTTTGCTTTTCTTCGTTTTTTTTTTTTTTTTTTAACACAGGGTGACTATCAGGTGCAGTTTCCCCCCAAGATTACGCTGCTGCGCTTTTACACACTAATGATAATTGCTCAGTAAATGAAGGCGGAGCACACAAAAATCTCTTCCAGCTGTTCACCTCCATTAAAAGTAAACAGACAGTCATTCATAGATGAACAACTGCCTTTTTACACAGGCTGATTATTTTTTGATTTTGCCTAAAACGAACAATGACCGATAAGTGAATGAATTACCATTCGTCATTCCATCGTTGGGCGTGTTTACACTGAACGATCATATTTATAGCTCAATTAATCATTGGACAAACAAAAGTAGGCATATAGGATCTTCTGAATTTGAAATCATTATAGATACTGCAGAGCTAGAAAATTGATAAGGATGACAAAAAATGGAACAGCAGCAGAAGCGGGAAGGTTGAATAGTGGAAGATGAGTAATATTCTTAGGATTGTTCATAACACAGCACTTCTTTTATATGTGGTAAAATAAATGTCTGCAACTGGAAAGGAAGGAAACACTAATACTAGTTAAGTGACATGAGCAGCTTTTGGTAGGATTAAAAAAAAACAAAAAAATGTAAAATGAGAAAGAAAAAGTTAAATTAAGTGGTCGAAATGTTAAAGGAAAATGTTTTCCAAAAACCATATCTAAAAAAGAGAGCAAATTAGATCAACAACAACAGACATGTCTATGTAGCTGAAGCTGTAGGTTTGGGTTTATTTAGTATCAGAGGACTAGCATTTAGTGAAATTGTCTTCAGGTAGTTTAACTGGGTGTGTGCTTGAGGGACCAGCCCAGTTCAAGCGGTTCTAGCTTACTTTTTTTGGTGCAACCTGACTATATTAAGTCCTGTAATTATTAGTAGTCCATATAGATCCGCATTTCCAGTCACTGATTTTACTTTGTCTTAGTATTTACTGATCCACCACCACTTCCATTAAGTTGTGTTTTACTGTTTTTATCATTTTAGACAATTCTAAGCATTTTTTTCTCTTAAGTGAACAGACAAACCCCTTAGGAATAATCAGATTTCAGAAGCACATCAGTAATTTTAAAGTGGCCAACCACCTTTTAAGAAGTCCCATTTTATGTTCATTTCTCAATTACGTTAATAAGGATCAGGTGAGAGGTCAATTTTTTCCTGATACAGAGCACCAATTCCCATGCTTAGAACAAGAGTTTCAAAATAAAATTCTTCTAGGTGGCAGCCTACACAGCTTGCTGTATACCATTGAGTTGGATGTATGAAGAGTACATATTTGGTGAATTAAACCGGTGCTATGAATAGATTAAAGTGACCCTCCAGGCCTGGACAACCAAAAATGGCCCCATCAGCTTCTCTGACTACCTGATGCACACGGTGTATAAGTATGCATCATTAATCTAAGACACTACACCCGCCTTTATTAACTGGTGCTGCTCACATGAGCAGTGTTGGCCAGTCAGATCAACACGTAGTGTCTTTGACTACCTGGTGCATACTAATGAACAGTGCGCATCAGGTAGTCAGAGAAACAGTGCGGCCATCTTTGTTTGTCCAGGACTGGAGGGTTGCTTTAAGAGATTAATCAGCATAGAATTTTGAACCTATTTAGATAAAAAAGCAATCTTGTTTCTATTAGTATTATACATAACCTTTATTGGCAAAATAACATAGAACATGTTCTGATGTGTAATATGTACTAAAACAATGTTTTAAAGTAGATATTATAGTACAATAATAGCATAGTTAAGATCTTTGAAGGAAATCAAAAGCTAAATTGTTACAGAAAGTAGAAAACAAGACGTGTATATGTTCGCATTACTTTTTAACAATTCTAAACATTCTACGGATAGGTTCACACGTGACGTAAAAATATGCCACAAAAACTCTGCGCGCCTTACATATGGGTTTAGATGCAGATTTGTCTGAGTTGGTGTGTTATTGCTGCTGATTACACCCTATGTATTGCAAATAACAGAGTCCATGACAAATCTGCATCCAAATCCATTGTTCGACAAGCAGAGTTTGCACCGGATTATATTTTTATGCCATGTGTACTCCACCCTCAGTGTTCATATGGAAGCACATTCAACAAATGTAACTCTGTTGAATCTATGGATGTGCAATATTTCAATCCAGAGCCTTAATATATAGACAGAAGCTAGTCATAAAATGTGCAAAAAATTCAAATGGAAATAACTAGTGGATTGGCAAATTTAAGAAATTTTAAGATCAATTTGAATAGGCTGCAATATATAACGATATTATAAAATAGTTTGCTTTCAAGACCAAGAATGTGAAGAGTAAGGCTTTGTTCAAACGAGCCATGGCAGTTATAATGGATCAGTTATGTAATGGATCTTAACGGATCCCCTTGACTTAAGTGGGTCCATAGGGTTTTTGTGTATTTTACAAGAAAAAAATGACCATCCAGATTCAACCAAAACATGGAATGGACCCTAATGGGGGTTTGACCATTACTTACAGTAGTTCTATAGCATTTCTGAACTGATAGTTCCTCAGAACTAAAAGCCACATTCCAATATTAGGCCCTGGAAAGGTAATCTAGCAGGGTGGTTTAAAACGATAGAAATTTGACAAATATAAAAATTGAGTACAATAGACAATATAATGGAGCAAAATAAAAATAAATTACGATAGAAATTGGTTGCTTAAACATCTTAGGATTAGGAAAGTGCCATTGGTCTCTTTCTTATTGCATTGTATTTATAAAAGGTCCTTAAAATGTCTTGCAACTTCTTCTTCTTAAGAATATTTATTATTACAAGTTCTAAACTACTTTTGATACTGAAAGCTGCTATCAGTCATACTGTAACATGTACACTGATATACATTGGCCAATTGTCATAATTTATTATTTATACCAGAAATAGAGGGAACCACTGGTGGGCAGTCTTGGTCCACTGAAGGGTGTATTCACATGGTTGTAGTTGAGGTGTGGTTAAAACCACATTAAAAAAACACATGCATTTTTGCAGTTTTCAATGTGGCTGCAGATCTCACAGTGCAAATCTGTATTTTGAATGCTTCATCAGTAAAAGTGCAACTGCATTGAAAAGTGTTGCAAAAACACATGCAGTGTTTCCAATACAGTTTTCACAGCACCTTGACTGTGACTGCATGAAAGCACCATTAGGCATGGTTATAATGCATTCTGTGTAACTAAATGCTCAGTAATAAAGTGCTGTGAATTTATTTTCGAATTTTCTTATATCCTTGTACAACAATGAATAAATATATTGTTGGATTTTGTCTCCCTGAGAAAAAAAAATGAATATTGCTCCACCTACCCACAGTCTAATTTGTAGTTAACTAAAATCACATAGACAGATTATAGAAGACAAAATTAGAAGAAAGTTTAAGAATATAGTCACACAAGGTTATTGCACTGTGGATTTTCCTCAGCAAATCTGCAGAAAATTTGCAGTGATCAAAATCAAATGATACTGATTTCAGTTCTAAAATGCTGCAAATTTGTATCTTGTCTCCACCACAAGTATGGGTGGAGACCTACTGATGGTCTGTATCTGCCCAGTGTACCCCCACAAGCTATGGATTGTCTGCCTAGAGCAAGGTCCTAGCAGCGTGGGGAATCAGTTTTGCCTTGGATGGAGAGTTAGGGTTCATTTCAGTGTTAGGCCTACATTATTAGCTGTAAATGCTTCCATTTGAGAGCCGCATTAACATGGAAGCATTTACAGCTAATAATCGAACCCCTACACTGAAACTGACCCTAACCCTCCATCCCAGGTAAAACTAATTCCCCATGCTGCTAGGAGCTTGCTGCCTATTTAACATCATTTTCCACCAGCTTGCCCCCCGTCGCCAAGTTGTTACTGGGCCCCGCCCCTCCATCCAGCCATGGAGAGAGCGTTCCCCGCTTCATGGGCGCAGTAAGAGGACAGGAGCAGCTATCAGCAGCACAGGATGAGTAAGCCGTGAGCGGACAAGGGAGACCAGGAGGGGGAGTGGCAGGATCCAAGAGTCTGACGATGGAAGCGGGCCGTGAGAGGAGAAGGGAGACCGGGGTGGTGAGTGGCAGGCCCGAAAGCCTGAGGACAGGACCAAGCTGTCCAGCAGCCTTACCCTTGTCTCCACCCATACTTGCGATGGAGATAAGATACAATAGTATCCTTCACCCCTTGCTTTTCAAAGCATGAAGTTTAGACAAAAAAATCTGCAGAAACAATTGACAGACTGTGGATCTGAAACCTGCATGGTTACAATGTAGACTATTTCTATAGCATGTGGATAGTATTAGTTTAAATTTCATCCAAATTGAGTGTGCAATAAAATGCTGCATATTTTCTGCAGACAATTTGAATGTGGAAAATCTGTGTCGTTAACACTACCTGTTTATGTACTCTATATAAATACATACTCGTCCTTGTGCTACCGCATGGGAGCTAGTATTGCTGGCTCACAGCGGGGCGGCTGCAGGAGCTTTCTCTCCTCGTGCTCCCCCGCCCCTCTCCATCGCCTCAACATAGCAGCCATTCAGTACTGAGTAGCTGCTATTTACACTGAAAGCTCATCGTTCAGTTCATCGTCCATCATTTATGTTGCATAAACGATGGACGATGGGCTGAACGATGATTACTCAGTGTAAATAGCAGCTGTTCAGTATTGAACAGCCACTATGTTAAGTCAATAGAGAGGGGTGGGGGAGCACGAGGAGAGAAATCTCCTGTAGCCTCACTGTCCCCCTGCTGGCTGCTCTGTGTATGAGCCAGCAATACTAGCTCCTGTGTGACAGCACAGGAGCGAGTGTATGTGGGGACAAGTGTCGGGCATTGTTTGCCCGACATTCGTCCCATCTAAATGGGCCTTTAGGTTCTCTTTACAAAATCATAAGTTTCTTTGTCCTCAAACACCTAGGTCAGAGGTAATTTCAAATGTGACCTTCTGATTCTCATTATATTAAGTAAAGCCTGGGTCAAGCATTAGGCGCATACACACAGATACATACAATGGTCCCTCAAGTCCAGGACGACCATTGTAAGTTGTAAGGACAATTTTAACTTGATACAAAAACTTTATGGGAAGCTAGTTTCTGGTTTCGAAGTCCCCAAAATAACAAATTAAGATGACAGAAAAGATATAACTAATATATACAAAGCAAGTTCCTCCGTATAACAGTCTGTGCTACTGGAAGTTATAAATCCCTTTCTAAGATGAGGCCAGAAACTTCTTCAGATCCAGAAAAATATAACTGAGCCGCCAGCATCCGGTGTCCAAGGGAGCGGGTCATTCTGGCACAGATAAGGGGCAACACATACTATGTACTACCGCACTGTACTGTAGAGAGGCACTACTAGACAGCCAATCAGTGCATGCACTTCAGTAATGCAGGTGTTTTGAACAATCCAGCAAATCACATGTGCTGTAGATGTGTGCTGTTTGTGGCCCTGTATGTTAGATTTAAAGTTACAGTGGACCGGGAAAGATAATTGTATGTTGAAAATATTACAACTTGAGATACCATTGTACTTTAAAAATGTTGTTTTTTCCGCCATATATTTAGCTAAAAACACCTAGCATGGAGTGTTTAAGTTCATGACATATTGTCATATATTGTGTTTGACTCCTGAAGAATCCTGAGTGACAGAAAACTTGATGGGGAGTGCTGTGGGTGGACAGTAGAGTTGAGCTGAGTACATATTTGCCACTGCAGCATTTTTACCTTCTTCAGGACAATTGTCATAAGATCTTGTTTTTGTGGATTTCTGTATTACATTTGGTATTGAATTTCAAATTAATAGTGGTTTCTTAATGCTCATGAAATAATTTTCTATCATATATCCAGAAAATTCTATCCTACATGTTGAGTACCATTTCTATATAAATTCTTACAAATGGGAAGGCTGAACTATGCTTCTGCAATGCCACCTACTGGAATTACAGAATTCCTGCAAGTCAATGGCAGACTTTTAAACAAGCCTTGTAACAATGACTGGGAATATAAGATTTATATCTCCAGTCATTGTTGTAAGGCTTGTTGAAAAGTCTGCCATTGACTTGCAGGACTGTTGCCTTCCAATAGGTGGTGCTGCAGAGGTATTGTTCCATTTTCCCATTTGCACAGGAACATGTATGGCCTTATATGTCTACTCACTAGGTGCTCTCCCTAAGGAGTTTTATCAGATTCACATGAGAAATCTGTACATTTTATAGGTCACTTCACTCACTTTTTCTTTTATGTATGGCCTCATGTCCACGGGGACAAATCCGCAGCGGGTGTCCCGCACGCGTGATTCGCACCCTATAGGGATGCATTGGGTAGTTAAATACCTGCGGATGTCATTTTCCCTTGAGGCTAGGATTGTGTGTGCGGGAAAACGCCCGCAGCATGCTCCATTTTAGTGCGGGTCTCCCGCAGGCTTCTATTGAATCCTATGGAAGCCGCCCTGATCCGCCGCACACCCGCAGCTGAATTCCTGCTCTCTGGCACAGCAGCACAGGAGAGCAGGAGTTCAGAAAAGAAAAAGAGTGCATGGCGCATGCGCGCGCCACTCTGCCGGCGTGCCGAGCACATCTGCCGTCCCGATGAAAGAAGATCCAGCATCGATGGAGGAAAGATCCGCAGCTTCTGGACAGATTAGTAAATCTTCTTTTTAGGCCTCATGTCCGTGGGTAAGGAGGGACCCGCTGCATGATTCTGCACGGAGAAGCCGCTGCGGGCCTGATGTTCCCCGTGGACATGAGGCCTAAAAAGGCACTTACCATTTGGCTAAAAACTCACTTTCTCCAGTAGGGATAAGAACTAACATTCAGCCTATGGTGCAAAAGTACTCGTACAATTGTTAGGAACCCTGTCAGAAATCATTTTCTGGGCTTGGTGAGCCTGATCCATATGCTCTTTAACAGTTGGCATGACTGTTACAATTCTGTCCTGTAATTGTGAGACATGTTTTATTACATTTGTGTACGGAGTGGCTTGTCCTTCCCATGTTTTTTCAGCCACATCTAACAGATCACAAGGAAGTCTCCCATACAAAGTTCAAAGTGTGAAAACCCAGTTGAAGACTGCAGTACTTCTCTTTTTTTACTCCCTTAGGCCTTAGTCACACGGGCGTTTTTTGCCGCATGACGGATGCGCATCCGCAAATTGCGTGACTGGGGCCGAAAAATCGCCCGAAAAAACTGCTCCTGGGCCGCAGCTGTTCAGCGCATTGAATTCAATGGAGCCGGCAATACAGCCGGCTCCATTGAAAGCAATGCGCTGCGGGCGATCTCACGATGAATTGTCGGGAAGGGCTTAAATATATAAGCCCTTCCCTGCAATTCATCCAGAAATGTGTAAAAATAAAAAAAATATATATACTCACCTTGTCCTGGCAGACGGAGTTCAGCGCGGCCGGCCGGCAGTGGGTGTGAGTGGGTGTGAGTGAAAGCTGCCCCTGATTGGTCCCTGCACTGAGCCAATCAGAGGCAGCACTCACTCACACCCATTCATGAATTCATGAATGGGTGTGAGTGAGAGCTGCCCCTGATTGGTCCCTGCGCAGGGACCAATCAGGGGCAGCTCTCACTCACACCCACTCACACCCACTGCCGGCCGGCCGCGCTGAACTCCGTCTGCCGGGACAAGGTGAGTATATATATTTTTTTTATTTTTACACATTTCTGGATGAATTGCAGGGAAGGGCTTATATATTTAAGCCCTTCCCGACAATTCATCCCGCGATCGCCGGCAGCCCATTGCTTTCAATGGAGCCGGCTGTATTGCTGGCTCCATTGAATTCAATGGGCAAACATCATTCTTCTCTGCCACAGCTGTTACAGCTGTGGCAGAGAAGAATGATTTGTCTACTATATGTTCTCAATGGGGTCGGCGCTGCTGCCGCCGGCCCCATTGAGCGCATATAGAGAAGAGAACAGGAATTGCAGATCGCAGATAGGTGCGATCTGCGATTTCTGTTCTATAATTTATCGGACGAGCGCATAAAAAGCGCTCATGTGTCCGATACCATTGCAAAGCAATGGTTTTATAAAATCGCCAGACACGTGCGCATGCGCAAATCGCGCGAAAAAACGCCCGTCAGACTAATGCAGCAAATACAGCTGGTAGCATGCTATGGAAAAGCGCTTTTTCCTGCCCACGAGCAAAAACCAATTGTGATTTTCTACTTGCGGTGGAAAAACTGCAGCATGCTCTATTTTGAGCTGGATTCCGTGCGGACAGCTTCCATTAAAATCAATGGAAGCTGTCCGACCTGCGGCCCTTCCACAATCATTGCGGAAAGGTCGCGGGATCTGCGTTATTGCCTAGCGACGGCACGGCATAATCTGTACTGCGCATGTGTGATGGCAGGCACATCCACGGTAAGAATATGAAGACTGCAGAAAGATATATGGTGGTCCCGGCTGGACAAATGGTTGGATTCCACTGCGGAAACAGATCCGGCCGTGTGCAGGCGGCCTTTGTCAGATTTTTATTTAGCACTGTTGCACAACAAAATAATTAAAAAAAAACAAACCTTGCCGTCCGGCATTAACAGTTACATGAAGGCTTCCTCTCCACCACTTCACAAAAACAGCAGGCGACCGTACTTAGAGTCCCAATCATGTGGTACAACTTCACAGAGCACAAAGACATTCTGTCCTCAGGTAGGTCGGCACATTGACCTGCCGGCTGCTCCTTTAGTATCTACCTACTGGCTTACATGATTGATTAGCAAACAAGTGCTTCTCCTCCTGTTGCATATAGCAGCACATAAGACGAAATATGTGTCCCCTCTGTAACCACAACTCTGTATCACAATATATACTTATATACATATTTCAATACAGCGACTGCCATAACAGTAGGCCTCATGTGAGCGGAATCCTGCTGGAAACAGTCTGTGGAAAAGAAAGGCCTTACCTTTCCACTTCAGATAAACGAACATGGCCCATCAACCTCAGGAAGTGGGGAGAGCTGAAGTTGTGCGAAAACCTGAGGTGAAAAGAGATGACAGTGCTGTGAGGAGAAAACTCTGAGGTAAAACTTGTGAGGAAACGTTAGCTGGGGTCAAGTTATCTCAAGATGGTAGCAAAGTCACAAAGGACACTGAAGACGATGAGATGCTCAGCAGAGCAGACTGCAGGCCACCATGGAGGATCGGAGACTAGTTGAGGGTAAGAACAGAAGCAATGGCAGGAAATATGTTGTACTTAGGCCTCGTGTCCGCAGGGAAAATCAGGCCCGCCGCAAATTCTTCATGCAGAATCCCGCAGCGGGTCCCTCCTTTTCCGCGGACATAAGGCCTAAAAAGAAGAATTACTTACCTGTCCGGACGCTGCGGATCTGCCCTCTGTTCCGGCCGGAACTTCTTTCTTCGGCCCGGCAGATGTGCTCGGCACGCCAGCAGCGTGCTGTGTGCATGCGCCGTGCACTCTTTTTTTTTTGTGAACTCCTGCTCTCCCGCACTCCCACGACGGAGAGCAGGAATTCAGCTGCGGGTGTGCTGCGTATCGGCTTCAATAGAAGGCTGTGGGAGCTGTCCCCGTGAGAGACCCGTACTAAAATGGAGCATGCTGCAGGTGTTTTCCTGCACACACAATCCGCGCCTCAAGGGAAAATGACATCCGCAGGTATTTAAATACCTGCTGGCGTCCAATGCATCCCTATGGGGCGTGGATCACGCGTGCGGGTGACCCGCTGCAGATCTGTTCCCGTGGACATGAGGCCTTAAAGATTAGTAAATACTAGGAACAAACTTCCATCAGACGTGGTTGGAAAATCAATAAAAAATTAATTTGGGCATGCCTGGGATAAGCATAGATCTATCCTTAGGGTGCCTGCGTTTTTTTCAATGCGACTGTCCATGGGACTTTCTAATGTTAAAAACGCATCGCACAAAAATTGCAAAGCACCAACTTGCGATGCGTTTTTAACATTAGAAAGTCCTATTGAAATTTAGGTTCAAAAATGGCGCAATATAGCGATAGCAAGCGTGAAGGCACCCTAAGGGCTCATGCCCACGAGCACTGCTGGTTACGCCCGCGGATTTACGCCGTGGGAGTACTGCGATATAAACAACAAAGTTCCTGCTGGTGACCGCACGTTTTTTTCGCGGTCTCCATTGATATTAATGGAGACTTCCCATAGCATAAATCCGCAGCAAATAGAACATGTTGTGATTTATTTCCTGCTGTGGAAATCCGCGGTAGTATTCCACAGGTGAGCATTTAACAGGCGGAAAGCTATTAGGTTCAAGAGAACCTAATAGCTGCAGTATTCATGCGCGTTTTTCTGCGGCGGGAAACTCTAGTGATTCTGTCCATGGGCATTTACCCTAAGGGCTCCTGCTCACTGGCGAGAGCGACATCGGGCCGTGATTCATGGCCTGATATCACCCTCACAATGCATGTAGAACCCCTGGATGTGAGGCGTTTTCATGTGGAAACAGCCTTGCATCACTATGGGGAATCCCTTTATCCCATTACTTTCAATGGGGCTACCCCCAATGAAAGCAATGGGAGAACATTGTGATCTCCTGTCTCTGCTGTGACAGCAGCGACAGGGGATTCCTTTATTCCCTTGTCACTGAACACCCTGCCGCTGCTGTCTCTGTGTTCAGTGATGAGGGGACTCCCCACAGAGATGAAGGTCTCCCCTGCTGCTGCTGTCATAACAGAGACAGGAGATCGCAATGTTCTGTCATTGATTTTAATGGGGCCGGTGCTGCTGCTGCCACACGCCCCATTGAAAACAAGGTGAAACCCCTGGATGAAGGAATCCCCTGCTGCAGCTGTCACAGCTGCAGCAAGGGATCGCAGTCTTCTCCCATTGTTATCAATGGGGCCGGAAAATAATGGGTGATATCGCAGAAAGAAAGGAGATGCTGCGATTTTTTTCAGGCATGAAAACATTGCAAAGCAGAATGAAACCATTGAAATTCATTGGATTCATAATCATGTTTTTTCACTCCCTTTCGCAATGCAAGAAAAACGCACGATTTTCTCGTCAGTGTGAAAAAGCCCTTAGAGAGAAATAAAAGGGAAATGATATAAGGGCAGCCTAGATGGACCATGTGGGCTTTTTCTGCCATCAATGTTCTATGTGTTAAGCATATTGGAAAGTGCAGGAGAGATGTTAATAATATTGTGAGACCCATTGTCCTTCATGAGACAGACCTCGGACTGATACTTGGTGACAACAGAAATTAGCAAGAGATTTCCCTTTAAAGCAACCCTCTGGTCCTGAACAAACAAAGATGGCAGCACCACTTCTCTGGCTACCTGATGCACATTATGCATGTGTAGTCTAGGTCACTCTCACACACCTGTTTTTTACCACGGCGTTTTGAATACCAGGGTAATCGTAGTGTAACGCTCCCATTGATTTCAATGGGGCCTCAGAGACACGTGCTTGATCATGACTAGAGATGAGCGAACACCAAAATGTTCGGGTGTTCGTTATTCGGAACGAACTTCCCGCGATGTTCGAGGGTTCGTTTCGAACAACGAACCCCATTGAAGTCAATGGGCGACCAGAACATTTTTGTATTTCGCCGATGCTCGCTAAGGTTTTCATGTGTGAAAATCTGGGCAATTCAAGAAAGTGATGGGAACAACACAGCAACGGATAGGGCAGGCGAGGGGCTACATGTTGGGCTGCATCTCAAGTTCACAGGTCCCACTATTAAGCCACAATACCGGCAAGAGTGGGCCCCCCCCCCCCCTCCCAACAACTTTTACTTCTGAAAAGCCCTCATTAGCATGGCATACCTTTGCTAAGCACCACACTAGCTACGACAAAGCACAATCACTGCCTGGATGACACTCCGCTGCCACTTCTCCTGGGTTACATGCTGCCCAACCGCCCCCCCTACCCCCCACAGCGCACACCAAAGTGTCCCTGCGCAGCCTTCAGCTGCCCTCATGCCACGCCACACTCATGTCTATTTAGAAGTGCGTCTGCCATGAGGAGGAACCGCAGGCACACACTGCAGAGGGTTGGCACGGCTAGGCAGCGACCCTCTTTAAAAGGGGCGGGGCGATAGCCCACAATGCTGTACAGAAGCAATGAGAAATATAATCCTGTGCCACCGCCATCAGGAGCTGCACACGTGGGCATAGCAATGGGGAACCTATGTGCCACACACTATTCATTCTGTCAAGGTGTCTGCATGCCCCAGTCAGACTGGTAATATGCACCTTAACAGTAACCGCGTTGGTGGTAATGTGGTGGTGACTGCGGACCTAGTAGCACGGTTGTATTTTGTTGGTTTTCGGAATGCGGCCAGGATTAAGTGGGCCGTGGCGGGGGGATGGTGTGGGGGCTCTCTTGTAGTGTCGGTAAAGGTGAAATTCTTGGACTGCCACCAGACGAACCAATGCAAAGGCATTTGCCAAGAATGTTTTCCCTGTTGGAGGAGGAGGGGGATGTTTTTGAGGCACTACGTGTCCTCTCCACGTGTCCGTGGTTATATGCACCTTAACAGTAACCGCGTCGGTGGGAAATGGCCTCGCCGCCATCATGTCTTTGTGAAGCCTCTGTTTCCACACCCCAGAGACATACCATTAGCAGCGGTATAGGCAGAGCCCAGAATTCGTAACATTTCAGCCGTAGCATTAGGACAGGCCCCACTAACATATCAGTAGCAGCATTATAGGAGGAGCGCAGTCTTCGTTCCATGTCAGCAATAGTAGCACTCAAGACAGGCCCCAGTAACAATTCCGAAGCAGCAGTATAGCGGGAGCGCAGTCTTCGTTCCATGTCAGCAATAGTAGCACTCAAGACAGGCCCCAGTAACAATTCCGAAGCAGCAGTATAGCGGGAGCGCAGTCTTCGTTCCATGTCAGCAATAGTAGCACTCAAGACAGGCCCCAGTAACAATTCTGAAGCAGCAGTATAGTGGGAGCGCAGTCTTAGTTCCATTTCAGTAGCCTTAGTATAGCCAAGGCACAAGTTACATTTATGTAGCTAAAGTGTAGGCCAACCCCACACACCTTTCTGTACCATGAGTGCAGGCGAAGAACATAGAAATTACTATGATTACACTGTAGGTGAGGGCCCCAAAAAATTGGTGTACCAACAGTACTAATGTACCTCAGTAAAAATTGGCCATGCCCAACCAAGATGGCAGGTGAATCGCTTTGGTTAATGTGGCTTAAGTGGTAACTAGGCCTGGAGGCAGCCCAGTGTAACGAAAAATTGGTTCAAGTTAAAGTTCCAACGCTTTTAAGCGCATTGAAACTTATAAAAATTGTTCAGAAAAATTATTTGAGTGAGCCTTGTGGCCCTAAGAAAAATTGCCCGTTCAGCGTGATTACGTGAGGTTTCAGGAGGAGGAGCAGGAGGAGGAGGAGGAATATTAGACACAGATTGATGAAGCAGAAATGTCCCCGTTTTGGATGGTGAGAGAGAACGTAGCTTCCATCCGCGGGTGCAGCCTACGTATTGCTTACGTATCGCTGCTGTCCGCTGGTGGAGAACAGAAGTCTGGGGAAATCCAGCCTTTGTTCATCTTGATGAGTGTTAGCCTGTCGGCACTGTCGTTTGACAAGCGGCTACGCTTATCTGTGATGATTCCCCCAGCCGCACTAAACACCCTCTCCGACAAGACGCTAGCCGCAGGACAAGCAAGCACCTCCAGGGCATACAGCGCTAGTTCAGGCCACGTGTCCAGCTTCGACACCCAGTAGTTGTAGAGGGCAGAGGCGTCACCGAGGATGGTCGTGCGATCGGCTACGTACTCCCTCACCATCCTTTTACAGTGCTCCCGCCAACTCAGCCTTGACTGGGGAGCGGTGACACAGTCTTGGTGGGGAGCCATAAAGCTGTCCAGGCCCTTAAAGACTGTTGCACTGCCTGGGATGTACATGCTGCTCGATCTCCGCACCTCCCCTGCTACCTTGCCCTCGGTACTGCGCCTTCTGCCACTAGCGCTGTCGGCTGGGAATTTTACCATCAGCTTGTCCGCAAGGGTCCTGTGGTATAGCAACACTCTCGAACCCCTTTCCTCTTCGGGAATGAGAGTGGGCAGGTTCTCCTTATAGCGTGGGTCGAGCAGTGTGTACACCCAGTAATCCGTAGTGGCCAGAATGCGTGCAACGCGAGGGTCACGAGAAAGGCATCCTAACATGAAGTCAGCCATGTGTGCCAGGGTACCAGTACGCAACACATGGCTGTCTTCACTAGGAAGATCACTTTCAGGATCCTCCTCCTCCTCCTCCTCCTCCTCCTCCTCCTCAGGCCATACACGCTGAAAGGATGACAGGCAATCAGCCGGTGTACCGTCAGCAGCGGGCCAAGCTGTCTCTTCCCCCTCCTCCTCATCCTCCTCATGCTCCTCCTCCTCCTCCTGTACGCGCTGAGAAATAGACAGGAGGGTGCCCTGACTATCCAGCGGCATACTGTCTTCCCCCGCCCCCGTTTCCGAGCACAAAGCAGCTGCCTTTATGGTTTGCAGGGAATTTTTCAAGATGCATAGCAGAGGAATGGTGACGCTAATGATTGTAGCATCGCCGCTCACCACCTGGGTAGACTCCTCAAAATTACCAAGGACATGGCAGATGTCTGCCAACCAGGCCCACTCTTCTGAAAGGAATTGAGGAGGCTGACTCCCACTGCGCCGCCCATGTTGGAGTTGGTATTCAACTATAGCTCTACGTTGTTCATAGAGCCTGGCCAACATGTGGAGCGTAGAGTTCCACCGTGTGGGCACGTCGCACAGCAGTCGGTGCACTGGCAGCTTAAAGTGATGTTGCAGGGTGCGCAGGGTGGCAGCGTCCATGTGGGACTTGCGGAAATGTGCGCAGAGCCGGCGCGCCTTTACGAGCAGGTCTGACAAGCGTGGGTAGCTTTTCAGAAAGCGCTGAACCACCAAATTAAAGACGTGGGCTAGGCATGGCACGTGCGTGAGGCTGCCGAGCTGCAGAGCCGCCACCAGGTTACGGCCGTTGTCACACACGACCATGCCCGGTTGGAGGCTCAGCGGCGCAAGCCAGCGGTCGGTCTGCTGTGTCAGACCCTGCAGCAGTTCGTGGGCCGTGTGCCTCTTATCGCCTAAGCTGAGTAGTTTCAGCACGGCCTGCTGACGCTTGCCCACCGCTGTGCTGCCACACCGCGCGACACCGACTGCTGGCGACATGCTGCTGCTAACACATCTTGATTGCGAGACAGAGGAGGAGGAGGAGGAGGGTGCTTTAGTGGAGGAAGCATACACCTCCGCAGATACCAGCACCGAGCTGGGGCCCGCAATTCTGGGGGTGGGTAGGACGTGAGCGGTCCCAGGCTCTGACTCTGTCCCAGCCTCCACTAAATTCACCCAATGTGCCGTCAGGGAGATGTAGTGGCCCTGCCCGCCTGTGCTTGTCCACGTGTCCGTTGTTAAGTGGACCGTGGCAGTAACCGCGTTGGTGAGGGCGCGTACAATGTTGCGGGAGACGTGGTCGTGCAGGGCTGGGACGGCACATCGGGAAAAGTAGTGGCGACTGGGAACTGAGTAGCGCGGGGCCGCCGCCTCCATGATACTTTTGAAGGACTCAGTTTCCACAACCCTATACGGCAGCATCTCAAGGCTGATGAATTTTGCTATGCGGACGGTTAACGTTTGAGCGTGCGGGTGCGTGGCGGCGTACTTGCGCTTGCGCTCGAACACTTGCGCAAGCGACGGCTGGACGGTGCGCTGAACTACACTGCTGGATGGGGCCGAGGACAGCGGAGATGAGGGTGTGGGTGCAGGCCATGAGGCGGTAGTGCCTGCGTCCTGAGAGGGGGGTTGCATCTCAGTGGCAGGTTGGGGCACAGGGGGAGAGGCAGGGGTGCAAACCGGAGGCGCTGAACGGCCTTTGTCCCACCTTGTGGGGTGCTTGGCCATCATATGTCTGCGCATGGTGGTGGTGGTGAGGCTGTTGGTGTTGGCTCCCCGGCTGAGCTTTGCGCAACAAAGGTTGCACACCACTGTTCGTCGGTCGTCAGGCGTCTCTGTGAAAAACTGCCAGACCTTAGAGCACCTCGGCCTCTGCAGGGTGGCATGGCGCGACGGGGGCGCTTTGGGAAACACTTGGTGGATTATTCGGTCTGGCCCTGCCTCTACCCCTGGCCACCGCACTGCCTCTTGCAACCTGCCCTGCTGATGCCCTTGACTCCCCCTCTGAAGACCTGTCCTCCTGAGTAAGCGTTGCACACCAGGTGGGGTCAGTCACCTCATCGTCCTGCTGCTCTTCCTCCGAACCCTTTGTGCGCTGCTCCCTCGGACTTACTGCCCTTACTACTACCTCACTGCAAGACAACTGTGTCTGATCGTCATCGTCCTCCTCACCCACAGAAAGTTGTTGAGACAGTTGGCGTAAGTCCCCAGCCTCTTCCCCCGGACCCCGGGAACTTTCGAATGGTTGGGCATCAGTGACGATAAACTCCTCTGGTGGGAGAGGAACCGCTGCTGCCCAATCTAAGCAGGGGCCCGAGAACAGTTCCTGGGAGTGTTCCCGCTCCTGAGCAGGTGTCATTGTAGTGGAGTGAGGAGGCTGGGAGGAAGGAGGAGCAGCAGACAGAGGATTCGGATTTGCAGCAGTGGACGGCGCAGAACTGCGTGTTGACGATAGGTTGCTCGAAGCACTTTCTGCCATCCAGGACAGGACCTGCTCACACTGCTCATTTTCTAATAACCGTCTCCCGCGTGGACCCATTAATTGGGCGATGAATGTGGGGACGCCAGAAACGTGCCTCTCTCCTAATCGCGCAGCAGTCGGCTGCGACACACCGGGATCAGGAGCTCGGCCTGTGCCCACACCCTGACTTGGCCCTCCGCGTCCTCGGCCACGTCCACGTCCTCTAGGCCTACCCCTACCCCTCAGCATGCTGTATTACCAGTGATTTGATTTCACAGGCAGGAAATAAATTGGCGCAAGACTGCAGCCAAATATAATTTTTTCCCTTTTTTGAAAACGAAATGCCCCACTGCCTCTAGTGAATGAATAATCTAAGTTTAATAACTGTGCTGTGTCCCTGCTAATGTGTCACAGAACGTGAGGGTAGCAGAGTTATTAACTCTGGCAGAGCAGGTATTTTTTTTCCCAATTAAGGAAAGCAAATGGCGAAGCCAGGAGTAAAACGTAGCTGGGTGCGTCTGATTTTTAAACGTTGCACACGCAGCCGACACGTGTCCACAGCCCTTAGGACGGACAGAGGCAGGACAAATAGTTTTTTTTTCAGTTTTTTTCCACCAAAAGGCAGCACTGCGTATATTCAATGAACATGAGAAGTTTAATAACTGTGCTGTGTCCCTGCTAATGTGTCACAGAACGTGAGGGTAGCAGAGTTATTAACTCTGGCAGAGCAGGTATTTTTTTTCCCAATTAAGGAAAGCAAATGGCGAAGCCAGGAGTAAAACGTAGCTGGGTGCGTCTGATTTTTAAACGTTGCACACGCAGCCGACACGTGTCCACCGCCCTTAGGACGGACAGAGGCAGGACAAATACAATTATTTTCATTTTTTTTCCACCAAAAGGCAGCACTGCGTATATTCAATGAATAATAACTGTGTTGTGGCCCTGCCTACACAATTCTTTCCCTGCAGTATCAATGGAGGGTGCAATGCTCTGCAGAGGCGATTTTCAGAAGAAAAAACATATGCAGCACAGCTAACAGCAGCCAGCACAGTACTGCACACGGTTAAATATGGCCCTAGAAAGGACCGTTGAGGTTCTTGAAGGCTACACTCACTCCTAACACTCTCCCTGCCTATGCAACACTTCTGTCCCTAATGCCGGGTGCAACGCTCTGCAGAGACGATTTTGAGAGAAAAAAAAATTGCCACTGCTAACAGCAGCCAACACACAGCTATCAGTGGCCCTAATAACGACCTTTGGGGGTCTTGAAGCCTACACTAACTACCAATTCTTTCCCTACAGCAGCTCCGGTACAAACAGCACTGTCCCTCATCTAACTCACCAGGCATCTGAGGCGAGCCGCGGGAGGGGCCGACTTTTATATTAGGCGGACACCTGATCTCCCCAGCCACTCACTGCAGGGGGGTGGTATAGGGCTTGAACGACGCAGGGGGAAGTTGTAATGCCTTCCCTGTCTTTCAATTGGCCAGAAAAGCGCGCAAACGTCTCAGGGAAGGAAGTGAAAGTAACCAGAACACCGCATGGTGTTCGTTACGAATAACGAACATCCCGAACACCCTAATATTCGCACGAATATCAAGCTCGGAAGAACACGTTCGCTCATCTCTAATCATGACACTGGATGGCACTTTCCAGCGCTGCAATGTTCGAGCGCTGTTTGCTCTATTTTTCCGTGTTTAGTGCACCTCATCACTAGAGATGAGCGAGCATACTCGCTAAGGACAATTACTCAAGCGGGATTGTCCTTAGCGAGTACCTGCCCGCTTGGAAGAAAAGATTCGGGTGCCAGGGCGGGTGAGCGGTGAGTTGCGGGAATGAGCAGGGGGGAGCGAGAGATCTCCCCTCCGTTCCCCCCTGCTCTTCACCGGCGCTCCCCGCTGGCACCCGAATCTTTTCTTCCAAACGGGCAGGTACTTGCTAAGGACAATGCTCGCTCGAGTAATTGTCCTTAGCGAGTATGCTCGCTCATCTCTACTCATCACCCATCAAAATGATGGGCTGAGCTAAAACACGCTGTCGGCCGCAGGAACCTGCAGCTGAAAATAAAAGTAAAATCGCAGCAAAGTGCCGTGATCGAAATCACAGTGTTTTGCTGAGTGCGTGTGTGAGTGGCCTAAGACACTACATGCTGCTCTGACTGGCTACTGCTCCTCACGCTGTCAAATCTGAGCAAACTGCTGATGGGGGCAGTGTGAACAGAACTTTAGGTACTGTCTTGGGATTTTTCCTAAATTTATTTTCAATTCTTCATTTTTTGTGAGTTTTTAAACTTTTTATTAGTGCCAGTTAGAAATGTTACTTTTGTTACCCATTAACTGTAGGGCATCTCTCTATGAACAGATAGATTATGTTTGTGCATAATAAAGTGCACATGCATAAGTGCTCTAACAGACATTTTCACTGGATCTGGGCAACATGTATGTGAACCCACCACAATGCATGAGTTCACATTGCACGGATCATGGTGTTTGAATGATTAAATGCTGAGCCTCCTATATACATTCTACACATATACAGTGTATGAAGAGAGAGCAGCACAGAAAGGTTCTGTTAGGCCTTTACGCCATCTTCTGTCCTTTAGTCATATTATATTCTGTGTTGTTTTGCCCCATCTAGTGTTTTCGATTGATATTGCATGTTTCTAGACACCAAAGAATCAGTATTCAATATAAAAAGCCCCATGAAACGTTTTACAAACTACATCCATTGTTGCTGTATCAAATAACAAAGTAATACTTAACTTACCAATCCTTGGCTACTACCATACCGATGCTTCCCCGATCCTGTTGATCTCTGGTCATCTATCACACAACATGTGATAATCACAGCCAATCATTGGCACGGACGAGTCCAAACCAGGGAGGTCACTGATGCAGCCATTGATTACCCTCAGTGGTCATATATTGTGTTGATGCATCAACGCTGTAGCCAGGTGAACAGAGTCCAGCGGTGGGGCTCAGCATATGTTAATACAGGAGCAGCAGGGCATTGGTCAGGTAAATATTATTCCATTTGTAATATCATAAAAGTGTGGAAACTCTTTGTGAACAACCCCTTTAAGTAAGTAAATCATATAAAACTGCACAAATATTGTATTCTTAGTTTATTCTAAGATGCTTTTGGATGCCAGTGATGCTCTAACAATGATGTGGTATATATAGACACATGACCACTGCAGCTGATCATTAGCTATAGTGGGGAAGTGTTGGAGGTCACCACTGTGGCAAGTGATTGACTTTAGCAGTCATGTATCCTGTCAATAGGTCATTGACTAGTTATTAGTATTATTTATAGTACCAGTGTTTCTGGTGGCGTAATGCGTCACTTATAATATAGTGAAAGGGATTGGAATTGATCAAAATATTTCCATGCAAATAGTTCTGCTGTTCGTTGAGGTGACATGTTCGCTCGTAGCTTTCACATATCTGCTGCACAAGATGTAAAAACTTCAGCTGGTGGCTGAGGTGACATCGTGGCTTGTCGCTGTGTCATGTAAGCTGCATTAGCTTCATGGCAGCGTTGAACCCTCTGTGGTGACATGTTTGCACAACAGCAACGGTTAGTTCCAACACTGGACAACGGTTGACGATTAGATGAAGGCTGGACTGGTGTTGGCAGCATTAGCACTGGAGATGACATGATATCACGTTCAGGAGATGTGAAGATAGTGGTGAAGGACTATGCTACAATGTTGTTGGTCAATATGCACCGCCAGCTATGTATGTGTATGTTTGTGAGGTGTCATTTATTGGACTCTCCACTAGGGTTGCCACCTTGGTCCCAAAAAAATACCGGCCATTGTTGAAGAGGGGCGTGGCTTGGAAGTGGCTTATCACTGCATTTCTTTTTCTCCTTTATTATCTCAGTGGCTGCTGGTAATAGTGCCTCCTCAGTAGCTCCAGTGGTAATAGTGCCCCCCTTGGTGCCCTTCCCCACCTGAACCTCAGGTCAGTGATCTGTGCCTGCGTGTAGATTGTATGTGAGCGTCTGCAGCGTGTTCTCACGAGTAGATGACGTTTAGTGTGACTCATACTAAACGTCATCTACTTGCGAGAACATGCTGCAGTCTGCAGACGCTCGCATAGCTTACAATCTACACACTGAGTGACCTCACATCTACCCATCCTCTCCCCGGGGCCCAACCAAAATACCGGCTTATAATATGGCCGGTAAAAAAAAAACCCGGCACCGGCCTGGCGGGAAAAATATCAGCCAGGCCGGTGAATTACCGGCCGGGTGGCAACCCTAATCACACCCTGTCTGTGCCCTTTCATGTGTATATATGTATTTATATAAATGACTCTTCAGATCTATTTCATTTATGCCCAAGGACGAACCCTGAGAGGTTGGAAAACTTGTTGTAACATCATGTATTTTTGTTAGCCACTACAAGATCTCATATTTACAAGATTACTTAGTTTATCTTACTGGGAACCAACCCATTTCAGCCCTTCTGTCACACACTGCCCCCCATGACCCCTGCACCATGGATGAGATGCTTCCCTCTCCCTGACAGACCCCCCACACCTGCCGGGCTCTACATACATACACATCCGGGTCAGCGACTACATCCGTCTAGTCGCCCACCAGCTCTCCCCATCACCACATAACCACTGGCATCACATATTGGCTGACGTAAAACCTCCTTTCACCCACTCTACTCTAGCCTCTACCCTCAGTTTACCCACTTTTCAAGCCTCACACAACTTCCCACGTGCACCTCCAGGCCTTAGAACCTCCCTGGTGCCTTCCAACCACCTTCCATCTACTACACATCTCTGCAAACACTAATTTTTTCACATTTGGAGAGTCATGTAACCTGGAAGTCACCTGACCTTCTGACGTCAGACCTCCTTCTAGCAACTCCACTCTATCCTCTACAGTAAATGACCCATCTCTAGCTGAAAGGGAGATAATGCAGGCGCAGTTATGTCCTTTCGCCGGTTACACTGGTTGGTATAGAAACCGCTCTGCACTTTCGCTGGGAAGCCCATAGCTAGGACATGGTGCTGCCGGGGACGGTCCGTTGGCAGTTAGATACTATGACCCGCAGCATATCTAGTGATGTGAGGAGACCGCAGCAGGTGACCCGGCAGTGCAGTATGCCCAACCAAAATACCGGCCAGGCCGGGGAATTACCGGCCGGGTGGCAACCCTACTCTTCACACAGGTGTACAGCTGTCTCACAACCAGCTACAAACTGCCAGACTGAGTACTGGTGTATCCATAGCAACTGGGGCCGCGAGGTTTTCCTGTCAGCACACGGCAGCTGCTCACAGGTCCTGTGAGCACATGGCTGCTGTCAGGCTCTGTGTTTTATATATGCTTTAGGACCTGCGATAATGTCACCATCATTTGATCAAGGGGCAGAGCATATGAAGCACTCACACACTCACGGACAAGTGGTCATTAGCACTTTGATGAATCTAGGTGAACAAAACCTGCTGGGGACCCAGGATGCATTAACATGAAAGTAGCAGTGGATTGGTAAAGTTGGTATTAATCCTTTTATTTTTTTATAATATTTTAAACAGTTTGTAAAAAAGATTCACATCACTGGAAAACATCTGTAATTGTAATATAGTTTATTACATTTTCAAAAAGAAATAGTGCATAGAAAAATATAAAACTGAATTAAAATAAAAACATTGCAGTACTAAACATAGTATTTGCAGGATAGTAAATTGCATACAATAAAGCCAACATAATCATGGAGCTCATATATCGCAAACAGTAAAAGACATAAACCATAAAGTAGCAAAATGTATGAGAAGATTTCTAAGTTTGGAAATCCTGTTCAGAATAAAAAGTTCCAAAAATGCCAGAATAATAAAAGGCACAGAAAAAGGAAAGAAAAGATAGGAAAAGTAGTAAATGGAGTGCGGAAGACATGTAGCATTGCAGAGCAGAAAGAGGGGAGAGGAAAAAAAAGGGGAGGGGGGCAGGAAAAAATTAAGGAGGGGGATAAAGGTCAATGGCCATTAGGTTTTCCCCACCCAAAAAGGGGGAACCAATGGCATATCAAATAATTGGCTACAGAAAGTTTGAATAACTGCAGAAGATCTAAACATAATACACGGTGTCCCTAGAGCAAGAAAACAATTCTGTGACTCAGAATCCTCAGCCATAAATTCCTTCATCCACATAATGTTAAATCTCGAGCCCACTTAATCATAGAGGGGAACACAGTGAAACGCCAATGTTAAGGCACCATGGCCTGAGCTGCAACCCGAAACCCCAGAAGTGATCGTTTTATCTGAGACAAAGAGTCAGGGGAATGAGATAATAGTGCCATACTACATACGTGATGGCTGCTAACCATGCAATAGGTCTCCAGAACATGATCCCAAAAATCATGGCTTGGAGGACATTCCTACCAGACGTGCAGCAGGGTTTCTTTTTCTGTATTACAATGCCAGCAGGTATTAGAAACTGCAGAGTTACTACCATATTTGTTAGCGGCATTTCAGGAGGTCACACACATTGGCAAACTACCTGTGTCCATGATAAAAGCGATTACTACTATTATTCCTGAACAAGGGAAAGACCCCTTATTGGTAGAATCCTATAGGCCTATATCCTTATTGAATGCAGACATAAAAATTATAGCAAAGGTCTTAGCGAATAGCCTTTCCTATGGGACCTCAGACCTTATTCATCTTGATTAGAATAGGTTTATCCCAGCAAGATCCACTGCAATTAATATTAGGAGACTATACCTCAATTTGTGGATGCCAACAGACAACATTGGAGAGTGGATAATATGCTCACTAGATGCTGCTAAGGCATTTGATTGTGTAGAGTGGCTCTAAATGGAACGCGACAAGCATTCCCTCTTTCTCCATTGCTATTTGCAATAGCAATCGAACCCCTTGCAAGGAAAAGGGAAACTAATGAGGAAAGAATCATGCTGTATGCGGATGATACATTATTTTTCCTGGGAGGCGCTGAAAAGTCATTGGAGGCAACTATTAGAGTAATTAAAGACTAGTTACTCTGGTCTTAAGGCTGGTTTACACGGAGCGATGATCGCTCAAAAATCGCTCAAACGACAGTTTGTGTGACAGCTTTGAGCGATCATTTTGCTTAAACTATTAAGTAGCTACTCAGCCACTAATAATAGCTTATTAGCGTGCAAATGAAGCCTTAGCTGAAAGCAGTTAATAGCCTGAGAAATATTATCTCCATTCAGCTCCTTTGTTCTCCAACCGGAAACAATGCTATCAGCACTACCCCTGGAGAACTCCTGATAAGGCCGAACAATGATTTTTAGGTTGGCCTGAACTTAACGATCAGCTAGCAGTGCACGAAAAGTGCACAATGGCCACACGTTTAGATGCAACGATGATCGCTCAAACGATCGCTTTTTAGCGATTTTTGAGCAATCATTGCTACGTGTAAATGGGCCTTTAGTATTAATTGAGATAAATAAGTAATAGTAATATTGCCAGTAGATAAACCTGACCTAATGGTTCATATTGACCAAGCCCCACTAATTTGTACAAGCGTTTTTATGTATGTCGGAATAAATATATCAAGAAATGTCACAAAGTTTATTAAATTAAGACTCGTTATTGCTCAAATTGGAAGTTAGATGTATGGTGTAAAATGCGCATGCATATGCACTGGTATGCGTGAAATACTTGCATAAAACCACTGGGAAAAAAAGACATTTAGACCTCATTAGGCTAAATAGCTTTTTAAATTACTGTGGGAGCTGTCCCGCGCCCATGTGAATATGCCCTGCGTACACCAAAAAGTACAGTTAAGCGCAAGCGAACAATATCAGAGTTTGCTTGTTGGCTCATGCAGGCTGTTTGTACAGGCATATAAATCGTTCATGAATGGGTGAGTGAGTGCTGCCTCTGATTGGCTGAGCGCTGTGACCAATCAGAGGAAGCCCATTCAGCAGGCGGGGATTTTAAATCCCCGCCTGCTGAATACTACTGAAAGCATTTCAGGAGAAGAGCTGGCTGGATGCGGCTGAGCCCCGGCAGCTGCAAAAAGGTGAGTATATATATTTTTTATTTTTTACACTTTTTTAGGAGGCTTTTCAGGGAAGGGCTTATATTTGAAGCCCTTCCCTGAAAATTAATAAAGCGTTTGCCGACTCCATTGAATTCAATAGGAGAACATCGTAGCACAGCTGTGGCAGAGGATAGCGGGCAGCTTTCGTGTGACCGAGCCCTTTGGGCTGATAAACGCTGCTAGCAATGTTTTTTTCAGCTGTGATGCTGGCTTCAGTCACACGATTTTTTTGTGCGCATCAGTTTTGCGCACAAAAAAATCGTGCAAAAAAATGCCTGTGTGACTAAGCCCTAAGGGCTTATTCCGACGTGCGTATATTGGACAGGTTTTTACGCCCAGCCGATATACGCTGTCTCTCTCTGCAGGGTGAGAAGGCAGGCTGGGCCAGGAGCAGTGCACTAAGCTCCCGCCCCCGCTTCTGCACATGCCTCAGCACAACGTATTTGCACTATGTATGAAGCTTTTTTGTGCATGTAGTAGCACATTTTCCCGTACTTTACACACACAAGACATTTTCATTTGCGCGTGGCAGACGAACAAACCCTAATTTAAATGGCTATTTAGCCTAATGAGGTCCAGATGTATTTTTTGAACTGTGCAACGTATTGTGCATTTGGCGTGCAAATGCATACAAAAATAGAGTTAGTTCAATTTTTTAGCGCAAGAGAAATGTGCGCGCAAAATTGGAAATGAGAACAAACCCATTGAAATCAATGAGTTCCATTCTATGTGTATTGCACCTGTAAATCTTACAAGCACAAAACTGCCAGCAAATACTCCTGGTTAAAGAGCCTCCTGCTTCCGCTCTCTGCTGCCCTCTGCCAGCTTATAGATTCACACATCACACTCTCTAAAAGACTAGTGCAGAGGATTTATTTTACTTGTCTGTTGCCTGTTTCCTTATTTTCTTGTTGGTCTCTAATTGCCTCAACTTGTTCATGTTTACAAGCCTCAAACTATTGTCTGTCTGTGAAAAGTGATATTTTGAAGATTTGTTGCATATTTGGAACTCTGAAACGTTTTAAACAGTGTTTAGTATGCAACCCTCAGCTGTATATGAGTCAGATTTCAGGATACAATGGAGCCAAGGGAATACCAAAAGATATACAGAATTTATTACAGAACACAGAAATGTAGTGAATACTGGTTTGAGAGTAAATAAGGAATAGCAGTAAACAAACAGCCTGACTGCTGCGCTACAGTAACTCAATGCTTTCTGCAATCACTTGGTTCTATGAATAATATTCACTTAGGGCTTTGTCACACGGGCGCATCGGCGTCCGGATGCGCCCGTGTGACTAAGCCCTTAAGCTGTAAAACAACAACGGTGTTTTAAACAAAGTATTAGTGATATCCTACAAGGGGTTTGTACTAAGGCTGCCTTCGCACTGGCGTGAAAATCACGCAAGATCTGTGAGTTGCGAGACGCACAAAAATCTTGAACAAATCTAAAACCCTTTAATTTGAATGGGTTAAGTCACTTTAGCAATGTTTTTCTGCATGGCATGGTAATGCGATGTGATGCTATGCGGGAAACACACCGCAGCATGTCCTATCTTCACATCGCCGGTCCCATTGAAAGCAATGGGTGAACTCCATAACCCTCTGTCGTGGTTGTGACAGCCACGGCATGGATTCCTTTCATCCCCACACTGATGCAAGCCTCTTTTCACATGAAAACGCCTCGCATCCACGGGGCTTTCACATGGCGGGGAGCGCCAATGTGAAGGAGCCCTAAATTATTGTTCACTGGATACAATATAAGCTTCCTAGCAAAGACTTAACACTCCTAAGTTACCAGTCTGATTAACCATACTCAGTATGCTTATTCTTAGGGCTCGTATTGATATACCCCATTTGGTCTCTGTCCATGACGTGTGCAAAGACCCAGACTTAGGAGGGGTTAAACAGCGAGGAAAACTAAGATGGTAGTCACAGTGGCTCTATTGCTCCTTCTGGAAAGGTGGTAAATGTCGTTAGGCGTGGTGCTACATGGTAATAATTTCGCAGTTCTTTGCGGGATCAGGCAGGGTATGATAGTGATACCCCGATGGGTCGCTACTATAGATGAGCGAACGTACTCGTTTCGAGTAATTACTCGATCGAGTACCGCCATTTTCGAGTACTTCAGTACTCGAGAGAAAAGTACTCGGGGTCGCCGGGGGGCGGGGGGCGCCGTGGGTGAGTGGGGGTAGCAGCGGGGAACAGGGGGGAGCCCTCTCTCTCTCCCTCTCTCCCCCACTCCCCACTGCAACCCCCCGCTCACTCACAGCGCACCCGAGTACTTTTCACCCGAGTAGTGAAGTACTCGAAAATCGCGGTGCTCGATTGTGAAATCGCCCTTACCGAGTACGTTCGCTCATCTCTAGTCGCTACCCACAGAGTCGGGTAGGGGAAGATGTTGGTTTGTTGTGACACCAGTCTGTATACAGGTGGGGACCCGTTCTGAACAAAAATACTAAATACAAAAAGTGAAGAACTAAACGAAAACAGTAGTAGTATTCCTTGCACCTGGAGCGTGTAGTGTGGTACCTCAGTGCAGATGTTGTAGATGGTGTATATAGTGTATATGGTGGGAAGGTACTCCAGGAAGCAGGATTTGCTGGTAAAACACATTAACACATTATTTGCAGGGAGAGAGGGAGTTCTTTACTTGGGAGTAGTTACACAACTTTGAATTACATTTACTTTATGTAGATGAAGACAACTTGACATTAGAAAAAACACTTTGATTAGACGTAAGAGGTGAGGGTTAACTTTCCCCTTTTTGTACCCCTGACTTTACACTATATGTATATATAATTTGTATATAATATATATTTTGTATATTGAACAAAAAGACGATAATATCGGAAATCTCATAAATTCTTGATAGGTGTGGGTCTTCTTGATAAGTTTGGGTCTTCACCTATTAAGAGAAGGGGGATCCCATTCACGTTAGTCACAGTTGTCATAGGAGTCAATGTACATGTCGTCACGCCTGGCTTGCCTTCTAGGTGAAGAGCGGCTTACCTCACTTAGAACCCCCATTCTTCTCATATGTGAGATTTCCAGAGGTGGGACCGACAACTATTAAGTATTTATAGTGTATCCTATCCTATATATATGTACGATATGTGTGTTATACTAAATCTGAAACATAAAAAAACATAAGTGAAACGGATCAGCTTTACCATAATTATATAATACAAATAAATTAATTAAAATAATGAATACATGTGTATAATAAGCTAGTAAATGGCAAAGTATCCAAATAAACCCTCTGGAACCTGTTTTAATTAAGTAGGTCAAAAGTTAATTTCTCTTTTCCTTAAGGTTTTCCTCAATGATAAACAATGGAGGCCAATTACCCCCTGCAAATTCACCAGCTGGCAGCCATGCAGTTTAAATCCGTGCTCAAAAGGGAAAATATTGTTTTTAGAAATTCTATCCTTTTCTTTCTCAAAGGGGATATTTGAAATATTAAGAAAAATAAAACACTGGGCTGTACTGAAACATCATATCTCTGGCTGTGTATGCATCAGTGGTAAACATATGGTACCGCAGAACACTTTGTATACACGATATAAGGGAAGAGTGATCACACATCGCTTGATTGGATATTTTATTATAATGTAGTAATAAACTTTCTCGATTCTCTGAAATGTTTCATTTATTTACTCTTTTTATTTGCTTTTCCTCCCATTTAATGACAATTAAGCGTTGGTTGGCCATATCCCAATAATTGTCATTGACTAGGTGTCAACTGAGAGCTTGACAGCAAACAGAGATCAGCCCTGAGTGAAAGTGATTCCATGGGAAAGTGTGTTGTGAATGAGCTCACCCTTCTCTTTGACAAACCCAGACTTCATTCACACTATTGCGTTAGGGACAGATGTTTCCGTTGCTTGATTTAGCAAAAAACATGTCACAGGGTGACGCTAGAGCCCACTGGGCCAAGGCAGAATGAGACCTTAACCTGTCAACTGTAGAGAACAAATTGTAATGAACCCCACACTTGTATATAAAATATGTGCCACCGTACATGTAGACTGTATATAAGAAATATAAATGTATCCAAGTTTGAATAGCTATTTTTTCACATAGGCATCATGGTTTATTATGTCGATCATACACTTTTTCATGCGACTACCCTAGTCCCTAGCTGTAAGATCATGCTTAGCTTAGTTTGAATGGAGCTGTTGTGAAGCATATGCCCTGGTTCTTCCTTCAAAGTCTATGGCATTGATGGAACCAGCCTTGCGCTGTGCTTTTTAACGCCTTAGTTACCAAGCCTGTTTGCGCTTTAATGACCAGGCCAAATTTTGGAAATCTAACACGTGTCACTTTAACAAAGAATAACTCTGTAAAGGTTTTGCATATCCAAGTAATTGTGACATTGTTTTTTCGCCACATATTGTACACCATTTAGGTGGTACAAATAGACCAATAGAATTTGTGTATATTTATTAAAAGTGCCAAAATTGGGAAATTGGGAATTTTTTTTTATTTTTTCACATTTTCAACTGCAATATCTCAAATATATGCAAACACACTGCACAAATTTTTGATTAGATGTATATTTCCATCTGTTTACTTTATTCTGGAAGCACATTTGAAAAACTTTAGTTTATTTATTTAACCATTTAGGAGACGTACAAATTTAACAGTAATTATCAACATTTTGAGTAACACTTTATTTTCCTACACGAAGCCAAGATTGCAAAGGCTCATAGGCATCAGAATGATAGATACCCCCACAAATGACACCATTTTAAAAACTACACCCCTTAATTTATTCACTGAGGGGGGTAATGAATATTTTTACCCAACAGTTTATTTTCAAGAGTTAATGAAATTTAGAGGAGAAAAAAATGAAATTTCATATTTTTGCAAATACGTCATTTTAAAGACAGTTTTTTTTTCTATAGTGCACATGAAAATGAGGATTTGCAACCCAAAATGGATACCCCTGTTTGTCTTTTGTTCAGAAACATATTTGTTGTTGCTCAATCTTATATCTGTATGCACAAGAGGGCCGAAAATGAAAGGAGCAGCCGGTGGCTTCCAGAATAGACATTTTGCTTGAAGGTGTTTTAGGCCCCATTGCCCACTTGTAGAACCCTTGAGCGTCAAAAACAAGAATCCCCACAATTGACCCCATTTTGAAAACTAGACCCCTTAACAAATTTATCTAGGGGTGTACTGCGTATTTTGACCCCACAGTTTTTGAATGAATCTAAGCAAAGCAAAAGTAAAAAATGACAATTTTCATTTTTTTGGCAATTTTGTAATTTTAAAAACAGTTTTTTTCATGCAGCATACATATGAATGAAGACTTTGACCCCAAAATGTATCCCCCTGTTTGTTCTGTGTTGAGAAGCATACCCTTTGTGGCCTTAATATGTCTGTATGCACAATGGGGCCCAAAAATCAAAGGGAGCATCGAACTTCAACTGTCTTTTAACTTTAAGTGATTGCCATTATCCATTGGATAACGACAATCACATGGCTGGAGACCGCTCATTGTGGTCACCGGTCACTGCTCCAGGCTCTCTGGTACCTTTAGTAGCCAGGAGCAAGGAGATTTTAAATTTCCCGGCCCTCCCCAGCTTTCTGTGCTTCCGTCCGCTAATTTGGCGACGGGCACATGCGCCAAAGCTGGGGAAAGGTCCACAGATAAGGATCCCGTCAAGAAACATCGCCAGAATCCATAGGTAAGTAATTTCCCCTCCACTCATGGATTGGATCTGTAACGGGAGGTGAAACCAACTTTTTTGTACTGTTACGTGATCACCATTATCCTTTGGTCACCCTGGCAATCTGCAGCTTTTGCACATACATCCACCATTTTGGCCGGAGTAACGTCTGCAGATAAATCCATGGGTCTAAGGTATGTAATTTCATCTCCCCTCATGGATATTTTTTTTTTTTTTACATTTGTTTTTCACTTTTACATGATCACTGCTATCCATTGGATAACAGTGATCAGGTGACCAGGAACCACATACAGTGGCTCCCAATGACAGCTCTGTGCTCTTGGCTACTCATACTAGCAGAAAGCAGGGATTTTTAAAATTTACCGGGCCTCCTGGTCTTTTGCGCATGCGGCATGATGACGCCTGGTGCGCATGCACCAGAACAACGCGGGACATTGCAGACAAAGGGGGTTGAGTATTCTCAACTCCCCTTACAGATCCAATATACATGACCCGTGGGGCTTCCCGCGGCCCCCCATGATGTCTCCAGGATGTCGGCTTCCTCTGGTAACCGACACCATGGAGCTGTCATGTCCACAGCCTGCAGGGCTTTAATCCCCAAAGGAATCGTGTTTTTACAGCCCTGGGGATAAAAGCACAGCAAAGCAGAACGTAAAAAGTCTGTGGGGTGGTCACTAATTGGTTAAATAAAGTGGCAGGACAACGCATAGCTATTTCCTAGTGGTCACTGATCTCGCATTTATTACCTGTCCGGTGAATAAGTGATAAATGCCTCTGACCACAATACCAAATTAGGGTATGTTCACATGGGTTGGATATGCTGTGGAAAATCCATCCTTATTTTCTGCAGGGAATTATGTAGCACCAAATTTTCACCATTTTAGTGCAGATTTCGTTGCAGATTTGTCACTGTGGAAACTGTGTTTTTTGTTTTTAACAAAGCAGCTCTACTAAAATGGGAGATCATCTTGTTAAACTCATCGCCTTTGGACTCTTGAGCAGTAAAAATATTATCTATGGTATAAACCACATTTCTACATTGGTTAGGTTGTGATGTCTGCTTAGCGGTACATGGGAAGGCTCTCGGCGCACACACTCAGCATGTCCATAGGACTCCATTAATCTGATGGAGGCGAAACTGTCCTTGGCCTCCACCCGGCTTGTATACATTAGTATACTACAAAAAAGCCCGTATACAGCACTGTACACATCTTGTTACTGATTACCATTGTATGGAGTAGCATAGCAACTCTGTTATTTCCGAAAATGCTAGTTAGTGAAAAAGCATATAGTGAGTGGTATACACTTTCTTTTAACACAGGATCCTATGGATGATGGATGCCACCGTATGGCATCTGCCAAAGGCATCCCTTTAACATAAACATTTGGAACTTTTCCTGGCATTTGCATCAAACACAGGCCAAAAATGTGATGTGAACAGAGCCTGTGTTTGGCGAATATGTGTCTGGCAGATGCAAACAGAACTATAGTTTCAGAGGTAAAATGTGTGTTTGGGGGGTAAGAAATAGTTGTCAGGGATTGTTTCTGCATGGTTTAGTATTCGTTCAGGAGAATAAGCTTAATGCCATGCAATTACATTTTGTATTCTACTGTGTGACAACAGTTTGAGCAATAAACTTTTAGCATGACAATGCTACTGCACAAAGCTGGATACATAAAAAATGGTTTATTTAGATTGGTGTGGAATAACTTAAGTGACATGAATAGAGCCAATGCCATCTAACATCAGTGGGATGAAATGCAGTCGGCAAGTCAGACATTACCAATTGCTACCCAGACTCAATAATCCTTTTATGGATAAATGGATGTGAATGGAGTCAATGAAAAAGTGGTCAAAGTGAATGAGTAATCAGAAAAAAAAACGACTATTTAAATCAATTTTATATGTTAAACACATTTTTAAACATGCATTTTTTTCATTTCCATGTCACTGTATGAAAAAAAAATTACTAAAATCCTGCAGTTTTTGCTCTGGTTCTGGCTACACTACACTGATACTTTCTGTTCCATAGAGAACACTTTTCAACAGTGATTATCATCACAGGCAGGTTTACAATGAAAGTTAACACCTCTATATAGATAACACAGAATCCACCATTCACAATAGGTGATGGTCACAGCTCACCTACTACCCCTCCCTGCACTAATGACCCTTTGTACTAGTCACAGAGCATGCCCACAGCAATCTACTATGAAAGTAAATGATTATCTTCTATCTCTGGTTTCTAAGGTTCATGTGGCTGCTGCAAAGCATATCTCTAAATGCTGGTAAAAGTGACTCAGACAAGCAAGCCACCCAATAGCCGTGTACAGAATACAGAAAAAATATCTACAGTCAATAGATACAAATAATTAGACAAAAGAATGTTTCACTATCTGGCTTTAAAGGGGTTGTCCCGCGGCAGCAAGTGGGTCTATACACTTCTGTATGGCCATAATAATGCACTTTGTAATGTACATTGTGCATTAATTATGAGCCATACAGAAGTTATCAAAAGTTTTATACTTACCTGTTCCGTTGCTGGCGTCCTCGTCTCCATGGTGCCGACTAATTTTCGGCCTCCGATGGCCAAATTAGCCGCGCTTGCGCAGTCCGGGTCTTCTGCTTTCTTCAATGGAGCCTCTCGTGCAGGATGCCGGCTCCGTGTAGCTCCGCCCCGTCACGTGCCGATTCCAGCCAATCAGGAGTCTGGAATCGGCAATGGACCGCACAGAAGAGCTGCGGTCCACGGAGGAAGAAGATCCCGGCGGCCATCTTCACCGGTAAGTATAGAAGTCACCGGAGCGCGGGGATTCAGGTAAGCGCTGTGCTGTTTTTTTTTTAAGTCCCTGCATCGGGGTTGTCTCGCGCCGAACGGGGGGGGGGGGGGGGGTTGAAAAAAAAAAAAACCCGTTTCGGCGCGGGACAACCCCTTTAAGTAGTAGATATGTGATATATTTATTTTAATGTATATGGATTTACAATGAGATATTTAGCAAATACATGTGGAACTGATATTCAGAAACTTACATGCTTCTGGTCATGCGCAGGGACATAACTTTGGAGGGGGGGGGGGGCAGGTGGTGGGGAGTAGAGTTTGTTGTTCCACTTGGGTCCTGGACGTGATGGCCTCTCTGCTCAGTACTATAAATGAAATGTGACGGTTGAGAGCCTTGTTACAAATTTGCCATTTGGGCCCAGATGCTTTTTTCAGATAGTTATCTATTACAATTGACATACATTTGTAGAGGTTTATGGAAACACTATTAGAAATGTGGAGTTTGTCTTTTAAGAGGCCTTCTAATCAAATGGCAGTTGGAGTTGAACTTCTAGACAGCTTTATAAGTTATGTACTATTAAGTTGCAATTTTTCGGTACTGTATTCTGCAGTATGCATAGAATAAAAATGTGTTACTGTATTAATTGGTTACTGAGCTTCATTAAAAATAAATCATACGTGATGTGATGTGCTGTTGAGAATACCACTAAATATAATTGAAATTGTATTCAGCAACAAAACTGTATCTGAAGGCAAGTTATTATTTCCCAACTGAGCTTCCAGTTTAATTACTGTTCTTTTTGGTAATATGATTTTAGCATTTATACTTAACCTCCTGAATTTTGAAAAGATGTTGTCAAAATTGTTTGCAATTTCCCCATCTATAATTACAATTGCTACAATATATTAATATATGTAGCCGAAATACAATACAATACATCACATGCTTATCATTGGCCTCATTCCTAGCACCATCGCCCTGACTTCCCATTGATTGTCTGTTATTGAATATCAGCTACAGTATCAGGCATAATTCTAAAGTTCTATTGATTACCAGTTACATCCATGCAGCGCACAAATGCGCCACACCTCAGCACTGACACAAGTTGGTGTCCTAATAAAACTGCAACAACTGTCATATTGTTGCATAGACCAATTACACCTCTCCAGGTAAAGATGGAAGGACACCTGTCCCTTACTAATCAGGGAAAGTGGGGAACCCCTGCCTAAAAGCAGGATGATTGTCCTGTTAAGGACAGCCCCACTGTCTTCATCTAGGACCTGGCTATCCCTAATTAGGAGCCTGGAGATATGTACAAAACACAGTACATGACACAGATCACACACACACTGAACACAGAACATGACAGTTCACACCTCATGTCTGGCCACCTGCACAGACATGCAGAACAAGTCGCTGTTCATCCCAACACACAAGGACATACATACCACACAGAATAGGAGTGCACATAGAGAAAATGTCTGGTCACCTGCACAGACATACAAAACATGTTCCTGTTTACACCAACACACAGTGTTATGCATACCACATAGAACAGGAACCCCACCCAGAACTCACATGCATAAAGGTAGGAAACTATAGCTAGTCCAAGTGTCCTCACACCAAGGGGATAGAAAGTCAGTTACCATGCTGAAATACAAGGAACAGTGTCAGGCATCACCCATCTGACACACACATAAGACATCAGACGTCTGGAGGTCACACCTGTAAAGGAAAAGGGAGAACCCTGCGGGTGTATATACCTGTGCAGTCACCCTACCACACACTACTCAATGCAGGCATCCCAGAACCCAAGGAGGGGAGAGACAACAGGTGTCCAGACCCTCCTCAGTGAAGGTGAGAGAGACACTTCAGACAAGCATGCATAACACCAGCTCTGAGTAGGTTTACAACAGAGTAAAACAGTAAAGCACTAAAATGACCAGCATCCACTACCATAAAACTATGTAAATTTTGGAGTGGAGTATTGGAGATAATTAAAGTTTATCTTGTTGACATTGGTTTTGTCCCCAAATTTTGCATATTTGGTATTTATAATGTGATTGATGGGTATACTCTTTTGGGAATTCAGAGAATTTTATATCAGGCACAGAAATTGATTACTGCCTGCTGGATGCAGCCTGCCCCACATCCTACCGCGGAGAGGAGGATATATCAAAAACAAATCGTTTGACCAAGGACTAGGAAATTTGGGGATGATGGCTGGTATATAAAATTGGCAGTCAATATTGAGTGCTGGTTGCATTGAGTTACTGAAGGAATGTTGGTAAGAATGTAGATCTACAAGTTATAATTTCAATAAGAATGGTCTGATTGAAAAAAAATGCCTTTCTTTAAACCCCTGCACCAATATTACTGTACAGTCATCCTCTCAGGTTAGAATATCAGGGGACGGACAGCTTCCATTGACTGCAATGGAAGCCATCCGTGCGATTTTCTGCACAGAATAGAAAATGCTGCGATTCTTTCCCACGAGCGGAAAATCGCTGTTGATTTCCACTCATGGGCAGGGGAGAATCATTTACCATTGCATGTCTTTGGACAGCATTGCTGCGGAACTCGTGGCGGGCGTCTGGCCGTGAATTCCGCAGCAATAATCTGTCTGTGGGCATTAGCCCTAACTGTATGAAAAACTAGTATTTGGTTCTAAAACACTCAAACATCAACCTAAAATAAAAAATAAATAAATAACATAAGCAAATAAGTAATTTAGAAAAATCTAGTCTTAACATATAAAAAGTAGAAAGCTGCTAAGAGCTAGAAACTTGGAACCTTAACTGTGAGTTATGTCTTTGTACATTTTTTCTCTCACCTCTGTGATTTTATTTACCTATTCGTGAGATAGCATAGATTCCGACGTACGTGTGGTGACCCTTCAGCTTACGTGTTTTAGCCAAAATACAAACTAACACCCGTATTTATCAGTGTTTTTTTGCATTCAGTGTGCTATAGATACTGGGGGAGCCCGGGATGCCCTGCCCTGTACAATGTGGTGATACAGGGCAATCCACTGCTTTGCCATTAGAGGTTGTATTTCTGTATGGTGTGTTGCACTTATTTATGGCTGGCATCCTTGGTATCAGTTCACATGTGCAGACTATGTTGTCCGCAGTCACGAATCCCCCAATCTTGGGTTGAGGTGAGTGGCTGCACATGAGTCTGCACTGAGCATTTAGCTCCATCATATTGCAATGTGGCTGTCTGCATGCTACTGGGGATATGGTGATTGAGCATGCCCTGCAGTCAGAGGCGTAACTTAAAGCTCCTGGGCCCCAATGCAAAATGTGTAGCAGGGCCCCTAATTATAATGTTTTATTAATAGTATTGGGCTCCCTATATGGAGAAGAAAGGCCTTATGGGCCCCCTAAAGCTCCTGGACCCGGGTGTGGCCGCAACCCCTGCACCCACTATAGTTACGCCCCTGCCTGCAGTATCAGGTAATGCATATTTGGCTTCTTTTTCTGTGAGTTATGTCTTTGTACATTTTTTTCTCTCACCTCTGTCATTTTATTCAACTAAAAAATGGAAACTAACGGAAAAGAAGCAAACTGAAATCCTTACTTAAATATTGAAACTTGGAACCTTAAGACCGCATTCCCACAGGACAGAAATCCCGTGAAAATCTTGTGGAATGTCTGCAGTGGGACCACACTGAAAATTCACAAGATTTTCACAGCGGCAGGGCAGCTTTAAAACCCGCACTACTCAGAGTGGGTTTTAAGCGGCCTGTCAGCTTGTATTCTGCTGCAGGAATCCCTCCCTATAAGGAGGAGAGAGCCTGCAGCGGAAACAGCGATACATTTATCATGCCGTGGCTTTGAATTCCGCGTCACATATCACTTTCAGCGGAGCTTGGCTGCAGCAGACTGTCTGCAACATGCGGAACAGATTTTTGCAAATCTTGTTGACTTTGCTGCTTAGTCTCAGGCTTAAGATTGCAGGTGGAATTTCCGTGCAGAAAGTCCACACAGAAATTCCACTCTGTGTGAGCCCAGCCTAAGGCTGGCTGCACACGTGCGTGACGGGCTCCGCCGCGGAATATTCCGCGGCGAAGCCCGTCATGGCGCCCCCGAGAGACCCCATACTTACCAGCGGATCCGGCGTCTTCGCTCCGGCATTACGCTTCCCCGCCCACCGCCGCGTCACATGACACGCCCCACATGACGCGGCCGGCCGCGTCATATGACGCGGTAGGCGGGAAAGCGTTTTCACGCTATCTTCCGCTGTGTTACAGTGGGAGATAGCGTGAACGGACAGCTTCCATTGACTGCAATGGAAGCCGTCAGCGCGTACATCCGCGGCAAATAGAGCATGCCGCGGGGGAGGACGGGAGATTTCACGGTGCGGAATTTCGCAGTGGAATTCCACACCGTGTGCCCTGAGCTATTAGGTTCAATAGAACCTAATACCTGCGGGCAATGCAGCGGATTTTCGCCGCGAATTACGCGGCGGAAATCTGTTCGTGGGAAGGAGGCCTAACTGTATGAAAATCTACTATTTGGTTCTAAAACACTCAAACAACAACGTAGAATAAAAAATAAATAATACAAGCAAATAAGTAATACAGAAAAAGCTAGTCTTTAGATATAAAAAGTAGAAAGAGTTGCTAGTAGAGATGAGCGATCGTACTCGTCCGAGCTTGATACTCGTTCGAGTATTAGCGTGTTCGAGATGCTCGTTACTAGAGGCGAGCACCAAGCGATGTTCGAGTTACTTTCACTTTCATCTCTGAGACGTTAGCGCGCTTTTCTGGCCAATAGAAAGATGGAAGGCATTACAACTTCCTTCTGTGATGTTCCAGCCCTATACCCCCCTCCGGCAGTGAGTGGCTGGCGAGATCAGGTGTCACCCAAGTATATAAATCGGCCCCTCCCGCGGCTCACCACAGATGCATTCTGACATAGCTCAGGGAAAGTGCTGCTGATGCTGGAGCTGCTATAGGGAGAGTGTTAGGAGTGATTTTAGGCTTCGAGAACCCCAACGGTCCTTCTTAGGGCCACATCTGACCGTGTGCAGTACTGTTGAGGCTGCTTTTTGCAGTGTTGCACTTTTTTTTTTTTTTTGTAAATCTGCCGTGCAGAGCATTGCGTCCTTAGTCTGCAGTAATTTTACATAGTATAGGGCCAGTAGTGCTGAGGCAGGGACAGTGAAAAAGGTGAAAGACATATACTGTCTATATAGGCAGTGGGCTTTTCCAAAAAAATTTGGGACAAAAAAATCTATTTGGGCTGCCTGTGACCGTCCTGAGTGTACTGCGTCTCTGCTGGGGGTAGTAGTCCTAATTAATACGCAGCCAGCTAAGTGTTACAGCAGGCTTGCGCAAAATTCTTTCCTGGCTCTGCGTTGCCCGTTACATCACCGCTGTCATCCTGTTTAGAGGGAAACAGTCTGCAGTAATTTTACATAGTATAGGGCCAGTAGTGGTGAGGCAGGGACAGTGAAAAAGGTGAAAGACATATACTGTCTATATAGGCAGTGGGCTTTTCCAAAAAAATTTGGGACAAAAAAACCTATTTGGGCTGCCTATGACCGTCCTGAGTGTACTGCGTCTCTGCTGGGGGTAGTAGTCCTAATTAATACGCAGCCAGCTAAGTGTTACAGCAGGCTTGCGCAAAATTCTTTCCTGGCTCTGCGTTGCACGTTACATCACCGCTGTCATCCTGTCCAGAGGGAAACAGTCTGCAGTAATTTTACATAGTATAGGGCCAGTACTGGTGAGGCAGGGACAGTGAAAAAGGTGAAAGACATATACTGTCTATATAGGCTGTGGGCTTTTCCAAACAATTTGGGACAAAAAAATCTCTTTGGGCTGCCTGTGACCGTCCTGAGTCCTCTGCTGGGGGTAGTAGTCCTAATTAATACGCAGCCAGCTAACTGTTACAGCAGGCTTGCGCAAAATTCTTTCCTGGCTCTGCTGTGCGTTCCGTAAGCAAAGTCAGCCTCCAACCACAGGCCAATAAGCGGCACATTTAATTACAGTGTTCTGTTTCTGCACTACTGGTAATACACCACGCTGAGGGGTAGGGGTAGGCCTAGAGGACGTGGACGCGGGCGAGGACGCGGAGGCCCTAGTCAAGGTGTGGGCACAGGCCGAGCTCCTGATCCAGGTGTATCGCAGCCGACTGCTGCGGGATTAGGAGAAAGGCACGTTTCTGGCGTCCCCACATTCATCTCATGTATAGCAGAAAAGGTGGCAGCATATAGTGATGCACAAAAAAAAACTCCTTGTCTAAAGGAACATGCTTTATTGTTTCATAGTTTAAAAATTGTTTCATAGTTTAAAAATAGGCGACGTTTCGACCTGTAAAGGTCTTTTTCAAGCCAAAAAACAGATGAAACAAGGTATGGAGTCCATGTTCCGCATTCATCTCACAATTAATGGGTCCACGCGGTAGACCTTTATTAGAAAATGAGCAGCGTGAGCAGGTCCTGTCGTGGATGGCAGAAAGTGCATCCAGCAATCTATCGACCACCCAGAGTTCTGCGCCGTCCACTGCTGCAACTCTGAATCCTCTGGCTGCTGCTCCTCCTTCCTCCCAGCCTCCTCACTTCTTTACAATGACACATTCTGAGGAGCAGGCAGACTCCCAGGAACTGTTCTCGGGCCCCTGCCCAGAATGAGCAGCAATGGTTCCTCTCTCACCGGAGGAGTTTGTCGTGACCGATGCCCAACCTTTGGAAAGTTCCCGGGGTCCGGGGGATGAGGCTGGGGACTTCCGGCAACTGTCTCAAGAGCTTTCAGTGGGTGAGGAGGACGATGACGATGAGACACAGTTGTCTATCACTCAGGTAGTAGGAATTGGAGTAAGTCCGAGGGAGGAGCGCACAGATGATTCGGAGGAAGAGCAGCAGGACGATGAGGTGACTGACCCCACCTGGTTTGCTAAGCCTACTGAGTACAGGTCTTCAGAGGGGGAGGCAAGTGCAGCAGCAGGGCAGGTTGGAAGAGCCAGCGCGCTGAGGAGGAGGAGGAGGAGGTGGAGGAGCATGAGTTGGAGGGGGGAAGAGACAGCTTGGCCCACTGCTGAGGGTACCCATGCTGCTTGCCTGTCATCCTTTCAGCGTGTATGGCCTGAGGAGGAGGAGGAGGAGGAGAAGGAGGAGGATCCTGAAAGTGATCTTACTAGTAAGCACAGCCATGTGTTGCGTACAGGTACCCTGGCACACATGGCTGACTTCATGTTAGGATGCCTTTCTCGTGACCCTCGCGTTACACGTTCTGGCCACTACGGATTACTGGGTGTACACACTGCTCGACCCACGGTATAAGGAGAACCTTTCCACTCTCATACCCCAAGAGGAAAGGGGTTCGAGAGTGATGCTATACCACAGGACCCTGGCGGACAAGCTGATGGTAAAATTCCCATCCGATAGTGCTAGTGGCAGAAGGCGCAGTTCCGAGGACCAGGTAGCAGGGGAGGAGCGGAGATCAGGCAGCATGTACAGCACAGGCCGGGGAACACTCTCTAAGGCCTTTGACAGCTTTCTGGCTCCCCAGCAAGACTGTGTTACCGCTCCCCAGTCAAGGCTGAGTTGGCGGGAGCACTGTAAAAGGATGGTGAGGGAGTACGTAGCCGATCGCACGACCGTCCTCCGTGACGCCTCTACCCCCTACAACTACTGGGTGTCGAAGCTGGACACGTGGCCTGAACTCGCACTCTATGCCCTGGAGGTGCTTGCTTGTCCTGCGGCTAGCGTCTTGTCAGAGAGGGTGTTTAGTGCGGCTGGGGGAATCATCACGGATAAGCGTACCCGCCTATCAACCGACAGTGCCGACAGGCTTACACTCATAAAGATGAACAAAGCCTGGATTTCCCCAGACTTTTCTTCTCCACCAGCGGACAGCAGCGATACCTAAACAATACGTAGGCTGCACCCGCGGAGGGAAGCATCGTTCTCTATCACCATAAAAAACGTGGACCTTTTAGCTTCATCAATCTGTGTATTCTATTCATCCTCCTCCTCCTGCTCCTCCTCCTGAAACCTCACGTAATCACGCCGAACGGGCAATTTTTCTTAGGCCCACAAGGCTCAGTCATATAATTTTTGTAAACAAATTTTATACGTTTCAATGCTCATTAAAGCGTTGAAACTTGCACCTGAATCAATTTTTATTTTAACTGGGCTGCCTCCAGGCCTAGTTACCAATTAAGCCACATTAACCAAAGCGATTAATGGGTTTCACCTGCCCTCGTGGTTGGGCATGGGCAATTTTTCTGAGGTACATTAGTACTGTTGGTACACCAATTTTTTGGGGCCCTCGCCTACAGTGTAATCCAATTAAATTTTTGCCCACCTGCATTAAAGCTGACGTTACATCAGCTGTGCTGGGCACTGCAATGGGATATATTTATGTACCGCCGGTGGCTTCCTGGCACCCACCCATGCTGTCGGTCCACACGGAGTTGTAACTGCATGTGTCCACTTCTAAAGAACCCCAGTCTGACTGGGGCATGCAGTGTGGGCCGAAGCCCACCTGCATTTAACATGACATTACCTCAGCTGTGATGGGCAATGCAATGGGATATATTTATGTACCGCAGGTGGCTTCCTGGCACCCACCCATGCTGTCGGTCCACAGGGAGTTGTAACTGCATGTGTCTACTTCTAAAGAACCCCAGTCTGACTGGGGCATGCAGTGTGGGCCGAAGCCCACCTGCATTTAACATGACATTACCTCAGCTGTGATGGGCAATGCAATGGGATATATTTATGTACCGCAGGTGGCTTCCTGGCACCCACCCATGCTGTCGGTCCACAGGGAGTTGTAACTGCATGTGTCCACTTCTAAAGAACCCCAGTCTGACTGGGGCATACAGTGTGGGCCGAAGCCCACCTGCATTTAATCTGACGTTAGCTCTGCTGTCCAGGGCACTGCAATGGGATACATTTATGTACAGCCGGTGGGTTCCAGGGAGCCACCCATGCTGTGGGTGCACACGGAATTCCCATTGCGGAGTTGTACCTGCCTGTGACTATTTATAAAAAAACGCGGTCTGACTGGGGCATTCAGACACCTTGACAGAATGAATAGTGTGTGGCACATAGGTTCCCCATTGCTATGCCCACGTGTGCAGCTCCAGATGGAGGTGGCACAGGATTGGATTTCTCATTGCTTCTGTACAGCATTGTGGGCTATCGCCCCGCCCCTTTTAAAGAGGGTCGCTGCCTAGCCGTGCCAACCCTCTGCAGTGTGTGCCTGCGGTTCCTCCTCATGGCAGGCACACTTATAAAAAGACATGAGGGTGGTGTGGCATGAGGGCAGCTGAAGGCTGCGCAGGGACAATTTGGTGTGCGCTGTGGACACTTATTCGTGCAGGGGGGGGCAGGGGGTTGGGCAGCATGTAACCCAGGAGAAGTGGCAGTGGAGTGTCATGCAGGCAGTGATTGTGCTTTGTTGGAGGTAGTGTGGTGCTTAGCTAAGGTATGCATTGCTAATGAGGGCTTTTCAGAAGTAAAAATTGTTGGGAGGGGGGGGCCCACTCTTGCCGCTATTGTGGCTTAATAGTGGGACCTGGGAACTTGACATGCAGCCCAACATGTAGCCCCTCGCCTGCCCTATCCGTTTTTGTGTCGTTCCCATCACTTTCTTGAATTGCCCAGATTTTTATAAATGGAAACCTTAGCGAGCATTGGCGATATACAAAAATGCTCGGGTCGCCCATTGACTTCAATGGGGTTCGTTATTCGAAACGAACCCTCGAGCATCGCGAAAATTTCGTCCCGAGTAACGAGCACCCGAGCATTTTGGTGCTCGCTCATCTCTAGTTGCTAGTAGAAAGGGGATCACTTTCTATGTAGGGGACAAAAGCTTCTTTAGGATTCTGACAGTGTATGTAAACTGGTACCATCTTCTCGTGGTGTCTCTTGGAGCAGCTTGTCTCATATAGAAGACAATATGGTTGATCTAACTGTACTGTACTTCATAGAGGTGTTAACAGAGAACCAATCCCTGCCCTGCAGTAATAAAGCTCCCCCTGATTGTATCTGTGCTGATTGATCACTAATGGCTAGTGACTAATCGTAGGCATTTTGCTAGTGAAATGCTGCTACTGACTGACCGGGTCATTCAGCCAGTTGCTAATGTTGAATGTGATTCCACATTACATTGGCGCTTGTAACCTAAGGGACTACTGTACAAGAATTTTTCATTGATAAGATTTACCCACAACATTAATGTGAAAGGGATCAAAATAGTTTTCATTACATAGTGTAAACTTTGGTGGAAAGTTAAATCCTTGCCAACATCTACTTGTTGTTTTTTCCATACATATTCATAGTGTATTACTTATTTTGTCTCTTAAAAATCAGCAAAATATTCAACTAAATTTCTAAGTTTTTCCTAGCCATACCTTGCAGAACGCACAGCTTAGTGGATGCATCATTTCTTCAAATAGGGACACATAACTGTAGCTATGATTTTTGCACTTTGCACCTAACCCTATAAATCTTAATAAAATAGCTTATGAAGCTGCAATATTTTTTTTAGGATTTAGTTCTTTTAGCTAGTACACATCATCTATGTTGGACCGGGACTTACAACTGTGTTTCCAGTATTTCCTGATCTTTCATAGAAACACTAATATCCTTCATTTATTGTCATACTCCCTCTAGTTAGCTCTAGTGCATGACCCCATTTTTGGCTTTTCATTGGCTCTGGACCTGAATAGATGTGAACTTTTCAACTCGTTGATATGCAGCTCCAGTGTTACTCTTTTTTACCACTGCTCATTACTTCAATCTCTCGTCCTCTCTATTCACTGGTGTTACATTCTGAAGCAAATATGTCAATATAACAGAGGTACATATAACAAAGGAAGAAATATATGCGCGCTGCATTTATTTGTTCTGCCATGTTCTCTCTTATTTCCAAATTCAAATAATAAATTTTTCTCTCATAGTTATTGATGAACAAAATGTAGTTAACACATGATCAATGGTAACAAGCACACAGAGGATTTAAGGCTTGAAATTAGATGCAGAAAATATTGATTTTTGGATTATATATACAGCAGTTTGTTTTTCTGACTACTCATAACTCTTCTCTTACCTGCAGGAAAATGGGATTTAAATTTGCATAGTGAAATATGTCAGTGCCATTGGTAACAAAAAAGAACTAACAAAAAAAACAAAGACACAGTGAAAAATACATAAGAAGTAAAATTTACATTTTTATATCCACAAGATCTACATTTTTTGGTACAGAAGTTTGTACAGACAAAATAAGTATCGGCACAAAATATGTAACAGTATAAATTACTACTGTATGTCCATCACTTGTCTATCCAACATTCGTTAATGACCATACTAATATCTAAGGATGCTTTCATATGAGCGGGGTAGCTGCAATATGCAGAAAATTCTGCACCAGGATCCACAGCCTCCATGCAGATTGAAAATGTCTTAATTCAGAATCAATAATTTGGGTGATAATCAACCCCTTGTAAAGATCCTTTAACCTTTTCCAATCCACTGTCTGAGGTCTGAAGACATGATTTATGGCTGTACAGCTCCGATATTGGAAGACGTCCGTCGGGTTTCTCTTACTGTATATTGCCAGTCTCTCTGCTGTCAGAGCCTATCCAACGTGTCACCTCATGCAGTACTGGCTTTAGCCAGCAGATAGCGCCATTGTATAACGGCAGAAAAAGAGTAAGCCCCCTAGGAAAACCAGGATACAAATTGGATTGGAAAGGGCTAAGACTTTAACAACCATTTCTCTGTTCTGTACAGTGCTAGATCTTTAGGTTTAGCTCAAGTGTCTATTCTCCTTTCAATTGTAAAGTCAACATTTCCTTTTAATAGGTTAAATCTTGTTTTAATTTGTGCACTTAGAGAAATGCAAAATCCCTGAGGCATAGTGAGCGTTACAGAATTCTAATACTAATGCTCCTATTATTATTACTACTACCAATAATAATACCAATATTAAGAATAATATTACTACTAATAAGAAATAATCTTTATTTATATAGTGCCAACATATTCTGCAGTACCGCTAGAGAAGAAACTGTCCCTGTATTATTCTTAAAATAATCTAGAATATACTGTTTTAGCTTACCTCTATAGAGAGACTTTCTAAGTAAGGTCTCATTGAGTCTCTGGTGACAAGAATGAGTTAGTGTATAAGTGAATTTAAAAGAAAGTGAAACAGGGGCATTATTCAACCATGTAATGGTACTCATATCTGCACTCACCATGAGCAAGAATATTGCTAAAAAATAGTCAATATGGGTATTGATAGCATGAGTGATGGAATAATCCTCCACAGTGCCAACTATTGAAATGGTAGCTGCCCTATGAGTCAATATCCAGCTTTTTTGCAGGCCTTGCAATATGACTGTAAACCAAGCCAAAATATCCATATACATACAGTTGTTTCATATTGCATACCTAACACAGGAGGAAATGCAGAGCCTGTTACAGAGGATTAAAATCGATAAATCGCCGGGTCCAGATGGAATACACCCAAGGGTTCTAAGGGAACTAAGTGATGTGATAGCTAGACCACTATTTCTTATATTTATGGATACTATCAAGACTGGGGTTGTACCATTGGATTGGCGCATTGCCAACGTGGTTCCAATTTACAAAAAGGGGTCCAAAAGAGAGCCTGGTAACTACAGGCCAGTAAGTCTCACTTCAATAACTGGAAAAATATTCGAGGGGTTTCTGAGAGACGCCATCCTAGAATACCTCAAGGAGAACAAAGGAATAACTCCTCACCAGCATGAGTTTCATGAAGGGTCGATCATGTCAGACCAATCTGATAAGCTTCTACGATGAAGTAAGTTCTAAGCTGGACCTGGGAGAGTCTATTGATCTCGTATATCTGGATTTCTCTAAAGCATTTGACACCAAGATGATACAAAATTATATAAGACAATTAATACAATGGAGGACAGTGTACGGCTACAAAAGGACCTAGATAAGCTGGGCTCGTGGGCAGAAAAATGGCAAATGAAGTTCAATGTTGATAAATGTAAGGTTATGCACATAGGCAGGAGAAACAGATGTCACCAATATACACTAAATGGGGTACTGCTAGGGAAAAGTGATATGGAAAAAGACGTGGGGGTACTAGTGGATTGTAGATTTAACTGGAGCAACCAATGCCAGTCAGCTGCTGCAGAAGCTAATAGAGTCTTGGGGTATAGGGGCGAAGGACAAGAACATTATTCTCCCACTATATAAAGCATCTGTCAGGCCTCACATGGAGTACCGTGTACAGTTCTGGATATCGCTGTCCAGGAAGGATGTTGCAGTGCTTGAGGGGGTTCAAAGAAGGGCAACTAAATTAATAAATGGAATGAGAAGACTGGAACACCCAGAGAGACTAATCAAAATTAGGACTTTTCACCCTGGAAAAAATACGGCTAAGGGGCGATCAAATAACTATATATAAATATATTAGGTGGCAATACAAGGATCTCTCCCATGATCTGTTTATACCAAGGACTGTGACGGTAACAAGAGGGCATCCTCTACGTCTAGAAGAAAGAAGGTGAGCTGTGAGATTTTGGAACTCTCTGCCTGAGGACGTGGTGATGGCAAAATCCATAGAGGAGTTTAAGAGGGGACTAGATGCCTTTCTAGAGCAGAAGAATATTACAGGATATAGTTAAAGGGGTGGTCTCGCGAAACCAAGTGGGGTTATACACTTCCGTATGGCCATATTAATGCACTTTGTAATATACATCGTGCATTAAATATGAGCCATACAGAAGTTATTCCACTTACCTGCTCCGTTGCTAGCGTCCTCGTCTCCATGGTTCCGTCTAAATTCGCCGGCAGCTTGCTTTTTTAGACGCGCTTGCGCAGTCCGGTCTTCTCCATTCAGCACGAGCCGCTTCAGTGTGCTCCCCGCTACAGCTCTTCTGCGCATGCGCAGACGAGCTGTCACTGCTCGGGAGCGCGCTGCAGCGGCCATTCTGTACCATCCTCTGTTAGAGGAAGGTGCAGAAAGTGGAGCTGCCCAGCGGAGAAGCCCAGCCCAGCCCAGCAGCCCCGAGAAGCGTCTCAGGTAAGTGATGGGTCGGGGGGGGGGCTGCCGCTGCGCCGGGGGGCTGCCGCTGCGCCGGGGGGGGCTGCCGCTGCGCCGGGCTGCGCCTGCCGCTGTGATGGGGGAACTAGCGCTAGGCCGGGGGGGGGCTGTCGCTGCGATGGGGGGGCTGTCGCTGCGATGGGGGGGCTGTCGCTAGGCCGGGGGGGGCTGCCGCTGCGATGGGGGGGCTGTCGCTAGGCCGGGGGGGCTGCCGCTGCGATGGGGGGGCTGTCGCTAGGCCGGGGGGGGCTGTCGCTGCGATGGGGGGGCTGTCGCTAGGCCGGGGGGGGCTGCCGCTAGGCCGGGGGGGGCTGCCGCTAGGCTCCGGAACCCAGCGCTGGGCTCCGGGGCCTTCACCTGGGCTGAGGGTCTAGCGCTGGGGAGCCGGGGGCTAGCGCCGGTTACCTGCTGCCTGGCGGTGGGCGTCTGGTCGGCGGCTGCGGGGCGTCTGGTCGGCGGCTGCGATGCGTCCGGTTGCCATGGAGACACAGCTGGCGGCGTCTCGGGAGCGCGCACGTCGGGCTGCAGCGAGCGACGGGGAAAGAGCCGGCGGCCATCTTGAGGAAACTTTTATAAGTTGCTGAAACGCTGGAACGGTAAGTACGAACCAGCTAGAAATGTCATTTACAGGGGGGCTTAGTTATGTATGCTTAATGGGGGGGACTGGGCAAAAAAAAAATTTAACTGCTTCCTCGAGACATCTCCTTTAATAGGTAATCAACGGGTTTGTAGTTCCGGGTCTTATATTTATGTAGGAGCTATAAAAGGTTGATCCAGGGATTATTCTGATTGCCATTATGGACTCGGGAAGGAATTTTACCCTAAATGGGCTAATGAGCTTCTGCCTTTTGGTGTTTTTGCCTTCTTCTGGATCAACTAGGGGTTGAAACAGGCTGAACTAGATGGACATTGCCTTCATTCAGCCTAACATACTATGTTACTGTGTTTCAGGGTTATTACTCCTCATCGAGGTGCAGTAGGGTTCTGGTTGGCTGGGTAATAGGCCATCTATGGGAGTCTGTGGAGGTAATGCATATCTTTGGCTTTAGAAAATTCTGTGGCTAGTCTAAACTGGAAAGACCAACTTGAGGAATCCATCACTGATCATATGTTTACCATCTCAAAGAAAATGGCATTGAAATCACCTCCAATGGTAAGGGCTACCAGAGGAAGGCACAAAAGTAGAATCTGTGAGGCACATATACTATATTGTATATAGGGTGATTCAAAAAGGATGGCGCAAAAGTAAAGCTGATTTATTCATATATGAATTGACCTAAAACAGACAGAATTACATGAAACAAGTTTTTAATGCACCTTACAGATGTTCAAGTCAGTAGTCCAATTCTGCACAGACACATCCCAGCATACCCTCTGTTATTGATTCCACTGCAGCGGCGATGTATGGTTTAAGGCTGTCTAAGTTCTGTGGGATTGGGGCCACAATACAGCTGTAAAGTGCATTAAAAACCTGAAGAGTTCTATCTTTTCATGTCGTTCTGGTTGTTGTATGTGAATTCATTTATGAATAAATCAGCTTCACTTTTTCACCATCCTTTTTGAATCACCCTATATATAATAGAGTATATGTGCCCAATATCTCACAGATTTTACTTAATTATACAGGCAAGAAAAGATAGGACTTGCCCTACCTTTCCCACACATAGTTAATACTATCATCCCGCAGGTTTTTTCAAACTCGCGCGCTATGGCGTGGAGTTTAAACAGCCAGAGAAGAAGAAAAATGTTCATGCGCAACTATGCTCCATAGCAGCGAGCGTAGTTGCGCATACGGTCGTGTGTTTATGCCCTTAGGTGAATTTATATTTTGAGCCCCAATAGAGCAGGAACCAATGTAGATAATGATAATCTCTGTACGGTGCTGGGGAATACGCCTGTGCTATATAATTTTTTTCATGAATTATATTAACTATACAATGTAATTGGTATAATATGTATTATAATTGCATTGATCCCTATGTAAGATATGTTGTTATATAATAATTAGAGATGAGCGAGCGTACTCGCTAAGGCAAACTACTTGAGCGAGAAGTGCCTTATGCAAGTACCTGCCCGCTTGTCTCAAAAGATTCAGGTGCCGGCAGGGGAGAGCGGTGAGTTGCGGGAGTGAGAGAGAAATGGAGCGGGGGGGGAGAGAGTGAGAGAGAAAACTACCCCCCCCCCCCGTTCCTCTCCGATCTCCCCTGCCACTCCCCGCCCCCCGCCGCCCCCCGAATCTTTTGAGACGAGCGGGAAGATACTCGCATAAGGCACTACTCGCTCGAGCAGTTTGCCTTAGAGAGTATGCTCGCTCATCTCTAATAATAATTGAAGAAGACATGATCTAAACATTCACTGTGCTACTCCAGCTCTTTTTCTATCTTGTGAAGTTCAGTATGTTATGGCACAGTATCTATGTGCAATGCAAAAAAAAATCGGTATAGTTAAAATGAGTTTATACATAACATGATCATTTTCTAGTACATGTCATTATCAATATAGTGATACCAATTATGTACTTTGTATATTACGTTTATAATGTGGGCAGCATTAGGACTGTCTTGTTGGAACGTGATACTAATCTTTCAGTTTATGTTTTAGGAAGTTACTTTGCTTTTCGGACCTATAATCATCTGGTCTCTTCTACTGGTCTGGTGGGGATAGTTTTTAATCTGCAAAGGTTACCATTCTGATCTAACGTTCACACTTGATTTTGTCCAGAAGCTAGTCTGGGGCAGATTGCTAGCAGACAGCTTATGGAGAGAGGAACTAGCCTTTATGATACATGTGTATGATCTTCCTGACAAGCACAAGCATTTGAATAGTTAGAAACCCAGCAGACCCAGTTTGGCCCTATAAGAGCTCCTTCACATGTCAGTATTTTCATCAGTATTTTGTGAGTCAAAACCAGAAATGGAACGTACAGAGACAAAGTATATTGGAAAGATTTGTATTTCTTCTGTATTTTGGACCTACTTCTGGTTTTAGCTTACAAATAGTAATAAAAAACACGCCCGTGTGCAGGAGCCCTAAGGAATGTAATGCTGGGAAGAAACTTTAATTGCAGAGGAAGCATGGTAGCTCAGTGGTTTGCATTGCTGACATGTAGCACTGGGGTCCTGGGTTCCCATAAAGGAATTCTCCATAGAGTTTGTATGTTCTGTGTTTGTATTGGGTTCCTCTGGGTACCAGTTTCCCCTTACACTCTGAAAAACGTAACAATAGGGGAACTTCACTTGGGCGTATTTTTCATCAGTATTTTGTGAGCCAAAACCAGGAGTGGGTCCAAAATATGGAAAAAATGCATTATACTTTATTTCTGCGTGTTCCACGTCTCGTTTTAGCTCACAACATACTGATGAAAAATACACCCATGTGAAAGAGCCCTTAGACTGTGAGCCCCAATGGGGACATTAAATGATGTACAGTGCTGCGGAATAGGAATGTGTAAAATCAATTGTTCAGGCACATATGATCTGGATCCTTAAAGCTGTTCATAGAGATAGTAAAACAGACCTATCTGCAGAATGCTATATGCTCCATGGGCAGATACCTCTATGCCTCTTCTTCCTGCAGTCACACGGGCGCATCGGCGCCTGTGTACGGACACCGATGCGCCCGTGTGACTAAGCCCTTACATGGTTTTACATCTGGAATTAAATATTTTATTTTATATTCTCTAATCATAAGACCAATCATTCTCATGGGCTTTAAAGTGTTATTCCCATGTTGCACAATCATGGTCAAGATAAGAATACCCTTGTATAGGCATTGACCAGGGTGGTCGGGAGTACAGAAACAGTATATTGTATCAGTAACTCCCATAGAAAGGAAGAGTTACGGAAACAGTGTAGCACAGTCAGTTATACGTAGGCCGAGCTCACATGAGCGTGTTGTAAAAAGCGGTTTTTCACTGCGCATGACAGTGCATTTCAAGCACGCTGTAATGCGCAGTCTGATTTGTTTCATTTTTTAATTAGCCGCTCTGCCGCACAGCGTTTATTACGCGTCCATAGAGAACAATAGGGCTCTATCACATGTAATATAGAACATGCTGTGTTCTATTTTATGCGTGTATTATATGCAATGCATATGCACAAGTGTGAATAGATCAATGAAATTCAATGTACTTCCATTGACTCCATTCACCATGCGTGCATCATATGCTGTTAAATTACGCTCCTGTGAGCCTGCTCTTAAACTGACAGGGTTTAATAGACTATCACTAAAAATGTTAAAGTGATCAAACTCTCACATCCCATAAGTTCAAATCCCATATGGGGACTAAACAAATGTTTTAAATAAGTTAAATAAGATTTCCTAAAATATGAAAAAATATTAAAAGTTAAAAAAAACAAAACTTTTCCCTTTTCTCACGTAAAATAAACATGATTGGTAGCACCATGTTTGGAAAAGTCCAACCTATTAATATATAATAATTTATCATATGTGGTGAATGGCATAGGAAAAAATACATCATGCTAGAATTGCATTGTTTGTGTACCCTATTTCCTAAAAAAAATGAATAAAAAGTGAACAAGAAGAAGCCACATCAACAGAAAAATAAAAAAGTTATGGGTCTCAGAATTTTGCAACAGAAGCTGTTTTTTAATTAAAAAAAGTTCTTTAATTTTTTAGAGGTAATAATACATTAAAAAACGATTTAAATTTGGTATTGCCAAAATGTATATACATTTGGTAATGTAAACGTTTTTCAATGCACTATTTGGCATAATTAAATAACTGTATTAAAAAATACAGCTTATACCCACAAAACTCAAGGCCTCACAAAAGAGTCGGTTTGTGCCAAGTGATGGGTGATCAGCCAAATTTGTCCAATCATGTCAAACACATCAATTTCTCGCTGAGCGCGGGCGACATCTTCCTTTTTTGGCATACCATAGTCTGTTAGAGTCTATACAGAGATCACTTCCTCAAGGCTATCAAAATAGTAAGCTGTATAATGGTCAACTTGACTGTCTTCTGCACAGACAAGAGTTCAGTGCATATTCATGGATTTAGCCCTTGAAGAAGGGTCCAAAATGTTTAGCTATGAAGACTGCTATGGTACATAGCACAGATGTGACCCTCCAAGGAAGCCTGTGTCAGATCATTACAGAACTCGTGTCTTGTTCTATCTAGTTCTTCATTCTGCAGAAAGCCTCTTTTGTATGTGACTAAGTAACTGACAGCAAATAGCTCAGCAAGTAGGTAGATACCTGCATGCACCATGCTAAATATATGCCCATTTACACAAAAAGATAATCTTTCAAACGATTGAAAGATTGAAAGTTTTAGCAATATCTTTGCATAAAGTGTTATTGGACACTAATGCCCACTTTTTCATCTTCATTTGCATGTAAAAGGGCCTCCAGGAGCTGTTTACAGAGCCCAGCCTGCGATTAGTCACAGGCCCAGCTTTGCACACAGCGGTATTGTTCTTGTCAGGGCTGCCACCAGAATACAATGTAATCTCCCAACTCCCATCGAGAACACAGCATGTGGTCTGTTGAGAGATAAAGTATCTTTCTGCGTCTGAATGATTGATTTTAAGTTCACCTTAAAATCATCGTTTAGGCGAAAAGTGCACGATGGCAGCGTTTACATGTAACGATTATTGCTCATTTTCGGTCGTTTGAGTGATAATCATTGCATGTAAATGGGCCTTAAATGTAAGAAAATGCATGCACCATGTTGATGAATATCAGGAAGAAAGAAGTCCAGCTTCAAGGACCAATGAATGTGATAAAATTCTGTCTTCAATGAAGAAATAGTTAAAACGAATGCCACATGAGGGTAGTTCTCTTCACTCTTGCAACTGATCTCCTAAGTAAAACCAGCCACAAAGGGCGGCAGCAATACTTTCCATCATACATTCTATATACATTTTAAGTTTATACTCCAGTCCATAGCTGTAGAACCTCGTGAAACCAATGTTACCCTTATACTTGGTCTTCATATGAGTTCTCAACACTATGGAAACTCTAGTTGAATACAAATAATACCACCATCTGTCACTATTGTAATATTGTTGACATTTAGTGTCTAGGGAATAGTAATGACACGGGAGGAAATTCACATCCTCAGCCATGTGAGCTCCTGCATTGCTTACACAGTCATTTCAGGTTCTGTTTTCCCTTGTGTCTCTTACTTGATCGTTGTGAATACATGAGAACTGGATATTTAAATATACATTCCAAGTATTTCTCCTTTTTTGTTGATATACTGGCTGACTGACTTTTCATTATGTTTATACAGTGCACTGTTACAACATATAGCTGTCACTTAAATGATGTGTCTGGGACCTAATCTGAAAAGTCATGTAGTAATTTCACCTCACTTTTTAGAATTCCACGGTCTTCGTTTTATACATAAGTGTGGAAAAATGCAGCTGAAAACTGTATGGGGTAAAGAAAATGTCTTTCTTATTTAGGATACATTTAATCTACATTAACATGAAGCCTTTTCAGAATTACAAGTATACGTCAGCATGAAGCCCTTTCTGCTTTCTTCATTTCGCATACCACCCACTAACATTGTAACTAGCTTTACTTCAGCTACGTGGTTAACTATCCGCATAATGTTATTGCCATTGCACTTACACAATGACCTTTCCTCCCAGTGAAGAACTGTAACAGAAAATGGAATATATTTAATATAGGATAATGCGAGGAATCCTAGGAGATATTTATGATTATTAGTCAACATGCTGGCATTGCATCTTCCTTAATAATAATGTAGGAGATGCTTTGCCATATGGTATGCAATGGTGGATATTAGGTAAAAAGGAACATTCCGATTTTTCACATTTAGTTTATACACCATTCATTGGCAAACATTTAGAATATCTTATGTTATGCTGCGGTAATTTTATAAAATTGGATCTTAGGCCCCTACACAACCATGAATAATGAAGCCCACGCATTAGTGGGAGCTCTGGGATGTTGATTTGATATTAGTTTTCATGTGGTTTCAGCAGCCAGAAATTTTCCAATAACAAATTGTCTTCATAAAGTGCCAGTGCCCTAAACCATGGGGAAATGTATTAGAACTATACTGCTGTTTAAAGAGCTTAAGGAGGACATTATCATCTTAACACCTTAAGGAACAGACCAAAATCAGACTTAAAGGAGTTGTTCCACCATTAAATACCACATTTCTCTGTTAGATCACACAACATAAGAATGACTCTACTGGAAAATTATAAAAAATGCTCTTGAAATTAAAAAAAAGATCATTTCAATGGAACTGACGGACAAAGCTAAGAACAAGAACTCTGCTATCTCCAGCAGTGCCATAGAATTCAATAGAACGGCAGCACACATGCTCGGCCACCACCTCATTGAAGGTCTTCCTCACTGTGGGAAGTCCAATGAGATGCAAAGGAGGACATGGGACCTCTGGTCTCGAAATCAGTGTGATCCAAGGGATGAGATCCCCACCAATTGGACATTAATCACCAATCCACAGGATAGGTGATAATGTTGATTTTGGGACAACCCCTTTAACCCTTTGCAATACAATTTTGGATTCAGGGTTTCCTAGGGGGCTTTCTCTTTCTGCCATTTTACAACAGGGCCATCTGCTGGCTAGAGCCAATACTGCAGTATGTGATATGCTGGAGAGGCCCCCGACAACAGAGCGGCCAGTAAAATACAGTAAGAATACCCTGCCAGACATCTTCCAACATCAGAGCTGTACAGGCTTCAATCAGAATGTTGGAAGATGTCAGACAGTGGATTGAAAAGGGTTAAGAGAATTTTCACACACAGTGTTTGGCAGCATTTTCTATGGAATGTTTTGTAGTTATTTTTTCTTACTAAAGCATTGCCGCCAAATGTTAGTTACAAGTCTATGATGGAATATAAATATATCTACATAGATAGTTTTGTTTTGTGTTTTTTTGGGGTTAACTGGTATTCCAAAATACAGTATATATGTTGTATTTTAGAAATGCATTTGCTATAAGCTTCTAAAGAACATCAAAATCACCTTGAAAATTTGCATGTAAAAAAAAGGCATAATAAAACGTAAACCTGCAGTCCTTATTGTAGATGTCTATTAAAACACAAAGCAGCAAACTCTGCTAATCATCGAGCCACTTGAAAAATACTCTTCCTTTACAGAAGGCTTTGCACGGCATGCAGATGCTAAAATGAAGATCATCAGGAGAATCATCCCGTTAGTATTTTCTGAACAGGCATTTACTATTGGTGGCGTGTCTTACTGATAACAGAAGAGGGCACCACATACTAGCTCCAGTTTGATAGTTGCCAGAGGGTCCTGTGTTTCTCAGTGACACATATCAGACTCTTTCTGCTATTCCAAAACAGAAATTTGAGAGTCCCAGTGGTTATAACTCAACTGACAGCAAAATAACTTCATACTCCTGATCAAACATGAAGTAAGCCAGAAAACTGCTAATCAACTGCTTAGTGAGAGTGATGCAGTACATAATGTTACATCTTAATGGTTCAATTAATATTCTGGAGGCTGGTGACACGGTATTTTCATGGTAATGTCTGCAGTGAGTAGGCTGCTCAGTTCTCAGTGTCATTTTTCATCTCTGGTGATTTTGCACACAGGAAGCAGGAGATGGGATAACGTCCAAGCGTCTATAGAAATGTGTACACCTGCACTTTTTACCCTAAAAGTGAATTCTACAAGTACATTTATATGCATCCAAGCTCCTCCGTTGGCTAAAGCCTTAGTTCTTTCTTAGACATGATAAATGGTACTGTATTTTTGTTATCAGCAGAGGATATTTTCAACTGAACTAAGTGTCTTACTACAGTGATTAATCCTAATAATGTAATTTGTAACGTAATGTAACACTATTCATAACACTTGTCCAATTACTGCAAATCCACATCTTGTACGCTCACTGGGGCTTATTTACTATGGAAAATGTGACAGTTTTCTGGCAGACATGCCTTGCGCCATATTTACTATGCATTTTAGACACTTTTGGACAAGTTTTGTTTTTTTTACAGATGAGTGAACTTTTCGGCAAAAAGTTTGTTTCCATCCAAATTAGTTCAAACTGAACAAGAACTTTACCAGTTGCCCTACACCTGGCATTTAACATGTCTTACATCACCTAGGAGTGAATCGAAGTACTTTTGAACTGTTTTTAAGGTAACGTTAATATCAATGTTTCAGCAACATGTATAGCTGTGGGTAGTAGCGATTCAACAGCAGGGGTGCTGGTGGTAGTAGACGAGAGTCAACAGCAGTAATGCAGATATAATCAGTGGCATTAGGCACATGGGTTTTAAAATCCTCAGCGATCCATGTCTGATTCATTTTCACAAACGTGGGCTTTTCCAAGCTTTTGGTGGACAATCGTGTTTGCTTAGGGGTGACTATGCCAAGTCCCATGACAAATCCCCTCTCTGATGCTACACTAGTGAACAAGAGAGTATACCCATGGCACACTGCCCCTGTTATTGACAATATTCCAATCTGCTGACCCAGAAGTCCATGAAGTCTATGCTCAGGGTATCTACTGGAGATAGAGCACAGTCCAGGTATGACTAAACTTGGTTGCTCAGGTGGTGGTGAACAACCCTTTGGGGATGATGATGATGTGTGTCAGTTGACATATTGGATTTAGAAAGTTTGTTATCATGTTCTTCAAACTGAATGTCAGGAGTGGATCATAAAGCAAGGGGAATTATGTAGGACAGATCCAACTTCTCTCATCTTTTTGAATCCATTCCAACACTAGTTTTAGCCTCATAAACTGCATCAAGATGGCACGTGTGAAAGCACCATTAAGATGGAAATGGTAAGAAGAAAAAACTCCTTGCTTCAGGGATCCGGGGTTTAGAGTTAATCTGACCAGTGGTCCGATGGTTACATCTAACCAGTTTTATTAAATCTCATGCAACGGGTTTCGGTGTTTGCAAATGTTTTGCAAAACTGGTTAAATGTAACCATCGGACCACTGGTCAGATTAACTGTAAACCCCGGATCCCTGAAGCACGGAGTTTTTTCTTCTTACAATTTAGATATATATTCAGGGCCCTCCAAACAGAGGGCTTTACCACTACAGGACACCTCTCCAGTGAAACTGGATATCGGATGGGGATTTCCATTTTGATAAACAGACCAGGACCCTAGGTGCCGGTGGGCCCCCACACTATTGTGGGATCCCCCACCAAGCACCAGGTGAGTGTAAAGAAACTTGTTTAACACTCCTTTTATAGATATCTCCTAAGCTGAGATGTAAGGCGCTGTTCTAAGATTACTATTTATTAAGGTGGAAATGTACTTTAATATGTGGCGCAACAGTTGATTGTGTGTCAAAACTGGCATCAGTGTGTGTGCCAGTCGGAGTATGTCTCAGTTGTAAGTGGATCAGATAACGCAGCAAGGGAATGTTAAAAATGTGAGGGAAGAAGAAATGAGACTTAAAAAAATAAACTGTGGCTATGAACCCCTCAGCAACGGCGTGATATGTGACAGGAGGCTTCACAGATGTTTGTACCTTGTTACTTACTCAACGTTCTGAGGGAAGCCTTTTACTTTGGGATTGTATACTGGTAAATTATGTTCCAGAAATAAAAAATATTTTGCACAAAGCTTTCAATAATTTATAGTTCCTGATAACAAAATATTGTAAACTTTGACACAAAGTAAGTAAAGTTGTGCTCAGAAAAACAAATAGTTAAATATATCTCAAAATGTGAATAAATACTCAGACATTATTAAAGGGGCTGTCCTACTTCTAGCGATTTTTCTGCAGGAAGCATACAGCTCTGTACATTATGGAATAGTCCGGGTTGATACTGAAAGCTGAGTGCTATTGAAGTGAATGGGACTCAGCCTGCAGTACTAACCTAGGCCACAACGCAATGTATGGAGCTGTCCAGTTCCTGCAGCAAAACAGTTAGAAGTGGGGCAAACCCTTTAACGTCTGCCTATGCACCTTTTACAGCGGTCATTAAGGGACCTTATTATGATCTTATCCCATGTGCCTTTTTACAGCGCTGCATCAGAAGCCTGGCAGGGGTCTCCCATTCTAGGGGGAGTGGGTGCTCAGTTGTGGGATGACAGCCTTGTTCTAACAGTGTGGAATGGATAAACCACCAATCCCTGCTATTTAACCCTTTACAGACTGTGGTCAATACTACCATGGCATGTAAAGCAGGGAGCTCCCTCCATAACCCATTGAACGCCTTGATGTGATTACGGGGTCCTGATGGGTTGCTATGACATCTGGAAGCCTGAAGATGGCCCCAAGTCTGCCAGATACTGTGGCTTTAGCACCTGGCATTATAAGAACAATCATAAGTGGTGAAAATCAAGTCCCCTAGTGGGATAAAAGTAAAAAGTTTTAAAAAAAGAAAAAAAATAGTACAAAATACCAAAAAATAAAGTCAAATTTCCAATTTTCCCGCCTTAAGGGTGCGTTCAGACGAGCGTATGAGCTACTCTGCGCATACATGCGCGCTTTTGAACGTGCACGCAAAAATGCGCGTGAACGAAGGTCCGTGCTTTAGATATGCGTGTTAGCAAATGTGATTTTGGCTGCATGGAGCGCATGTAGATGCGCTTCATACCTTGAGCTGTATCAGCATCCCAGCCAATATACACAGCGCCAGTATTTTAAGTATTGATAGTTGTGAGACATACGATTTCTTTGGCGCCCCAGCGAACTTTTGATTACTAAGTTTCTTCCTTTATGTAACAGGCTACACAAAGTTCGTGGATGCACATCGTTTATTTGTGTTTACAACAAAACACATCCGGAACACAACATGGAGTGCTTTGTGCAAAGGGAAAGACACAAAAGCATTTAGCTTTAGTATAAAAAAAAATAAAAAAAATAAAAAATTACATTGCTGTCTATTGGGTCGTTCACACGAGCGGACTCGCGTGCAGCGTGTGCCATAGGAGCCAATGTTAAGAGCAGCGCAGTACGGAGCAAACTGCCACGCATGTCCTTTCTTCGTTGCTGCGCACGTTCGCACGCAGTAAAAACACGGGCATGTGAACACTTCATAGGAACTCCATGGTTTTAATAGACACGCAGATTTGTTCGCGCGTATGTGCGCGCAAAAACACGCTCGTCTGAACGTAGCCTTATTATGTAAAAAAAACAAAACAAACCCATCCCAAATTTGGTATCACCGCGTTAGTAATGGCCCAAGTAAAAAAGTTATATTATTTAATCTGCACAGTGCAAGCTGTGAAAAAAATACAAAAAACATGGTTAAAATTGCTAATTTCACCTATTCGGCTTATAAATTCAGAATAGAAAGCAATCAAAAAGTTATATTTATCAACAACTTGTACCATTAAATGTACAACTCATCCCACAAAAACAAACCCCTCACACAGACAGCACCAATCACGAAAAGACGCTATCCTGTGGTGCTTCTGGTACTTTCTGGGTTTGTGAGAGAGTAGCTGAGGTTGGAGACATGTCTTCTCATGACGAGGATATTCTTTAGCCTTGGTTGCTGCTATGCATAATTGGGTAGTCATGTGAGATGGCGGAAGATATTCCTAGAAGGAGGAGTTAGCAGTTCTGATTTCTCTCTCCGGTGTCCTACAGTGCCAACCTTTGCTCAACTACCTAAATTGATGAGCATCTCTACTTGGTTAAGCATGATTCTAAAATGAGATGATCCTAAACAATCTCCAAAATGTCTGCTGTGCCTTCCCTGCAATTAACTTCAAAGTTTATAGTGTCCTGGCTGGTGACTGTTTAATTATGCATAACAGAGCATGTTTTGGCAATGCGAACACAAAAACGAGTAATGTGAGTGAACCCATGGAAATAAAAGGATTCTATTGACTATGGCTTACATAAGTGTATTTGCGCGCAAAAACATTTGCAAATATGCGGGTGTGAAGGAGCCTTAAAGGGGCTTAAGGGCTTAAACACACTGCCGTGGGCGTAACTATGCTCGCCGCTTGGAGAGTAGTTGCATCGGAACAAGGGAAATTTATTCTCCAACAACGACTTTTCAAACTCCGTACCAGAGCGCAGGAGGTTGAAAATAACAGTGCTTAGTCAGGTGCAGCCTGATCTGTCCCACATGATGTGTTCACTACGTACAGGGAAGATAGGGCGTGTCCTATCTTTTCGTGGCCATAGTATTCACGGACGAGAAATCCCAGCAGTGAAAACGAAACCACTGAACGCCTATTGAAATTAGTAGTTTTTTTTTCCTGTCATGCGCCTGTGATTATCATGGCCGTATAAGGGGGAAAAAGCACGCTCATGTGTTCAAACACCTCAATTGAAAGGGTGAAATCTGCTGTGGATCTACAGCAAAATACACACCAAATGATGCAGATCCAAGTATGGTGTAGATTTTTTGTGCCGATCCTCACCAAAATCTACTAAGTGTGAACGTACCCTAAGGGCGCCCACCCACTGGCGTTTGCGATTTCCGTGCGTGAAAAACGCTGCGTTTTCGCGGCGTTTTCACAGCTTTTCCGTTAATTTCCATTGCCATTCATGGGTGCATTAAGAGAAAAATAAGGACACATATGCAACTGACAGTTCCTATGTTAAAAATCGCAACGGACCGAAAAAAAAACGCCAGTGGACAGGAACACATGTTATCTCTATGCCTGTGCAGGAAAAACGCAAAACTCAAAACGCAAACGCAGGTAAAAAAAACGCCAGTGGGTGGGCGCCCTAATGATAGTTTCACGCGCATTTTTTTTTTTCTTTAAAGGGACCGCTTTTGTATCAATTTTTAATTTAGTTTTTTAGCCAAAGACAGAAGTGGATCCAGCAAGAAGGAGAAGTAGGAGAACGCCCTCTCATTATATTTCTCATGTACCAACTTCTGCCCGTGGCTCAAAAATACTACAGCAAAGGTTGTCACAAAAATCGTGGCTTTTTTTTTCTTTTTTCTTCCCTGTGGATTTTTATGCGCAATTTAAAATGCATTAAAACCGATTTGCATGTGCTCATCAAAATCTGCAGTTAGACTTGCGGCTTTTGGTGTGGAATTCCGCAGCTGTGGATTTGGCAATATCCTGCGGCATAATTGCATCCTATGTGAAAAACATCATGTTGTGTATAAAAGCTTAACAATACAACAATATATACAGTACAACCATGCTGACATAACCAGGCATGTCTGAATACAGCCATGTGACTACCCTATCCGTATCTTATAAATGGAAAAAAACATAATTCTGGAAAACCCTATTTTTGTCATACTATGTGTAATTTTTGCACATTGAGGGCTTAGTCAGACGGGCGTTTTTAGCCGCGATTTGCGCATGCGTCCGGCAATTTTATAAAACCATTGCTTTGCAATGGTATCGGACACATGAGCGCTTTTTATGCGCTCGTCCGATAAATTATAGAACAGAAATCGCAGATCGCACCTATGTGTGATCTGCGATTCCTGTTCTCTTCTCTATATGCGCTCAATGGGGCCGGCGGCAGCAGCGCCGACCCCATTGAGAACATATAGAATACAAATCATTCTTCTCTGCCACAGCTGTAACAGCTGTGGCAGAGAAGAACGATGTTTGCCCATTAAATTCAATGGAGCCGGCAATACAACCGTCTCCATTGAAAGCAATGGGCTGCCGGCGAGCGCTGGATGAATTGTCGGGAAGGGCTTAAATATATAAGCCCTTCCCTGCAATTCATCCTAAAATGTGTTAAAATTAAAAAAATTGTATACTCACCTTTCTGCTGCAGCCGGGAGCTGCCCCTGATTGGTCCTGCTGAGCCAATGAGAGGCAGCAGTCACTCACCCATTCATGAATTCATGAATGGGTGTGTGAGTGAAACCTGCCTCTGATTGGTCAGGCTGTGACCAATCAGAGGCAACTCATTCAGCAGGCGGGGATTTTAAAGCCCCGCCGGCTGAATAGTGCCGAGAAGCAGTTCAGGAGAACTGACAGCGGCCGAGGCAGAACTCCGGCTGCAGCAGAAAGGTGAGTCTACAGTTTTTTTTTATTTTAACACATTTTAGGATGAATTGCAGGGAAGGGCTTATATATTTAAGCCCTTACCGACAATTCATCCCGGGCTCGCCCGCAGCGCATTGCTTTCAATGGAGCCGGCTGTATTGCCGACTCCATTGAATGCAATGCGCTGGCAGCTCCGGCCCGTTTCTAATGAAACGCGGCTAGGAGCAGATTTTCGGGCGTTTTTTCGGCCGATTTTTTCGGCGCCGGTCACGCGATTTGCGCATGCGCATCCGTCATGCGATGCGCAAATCGCGCGAAAAAACGCCTGTGTGACTAAGGCCTGACTCTTTCACTGTTATTTCAAGATTTGAAAGGTTAAGGAATTGCATTGTTTTTCTCCAGATAAAGACTGTGTTATCTTTACGAGCATCATTTTCCCTAATAATCTCACAAAATGCCTTGTTAATTAAAGCCATGCCCGGTTGGATTAACACATTTTTGTTTTGATTTTTAAAGCTCAATTTTCTGTGGAAATGTTTGCTGCAGTTTTTTGAGCCAAGGCCAGCAGTCAATTCAAGAGATATGGGACATATAAAAGGACTTACACTTTTTCCTGCTGCATTCTCTTTTGGCATTGCCTAACAAAGCTCTATCAAAATCTGCCACAAAAAATGCAGCTTTACGCAAATTTCATACAGACAAGCGTGACATTGGGCCGTGAAACTGGGCTTGATATCGAGCTCGGAAACGTGCAAAAACACCTCCCATCACTTCAACGGGAAACAGGCTGAACTAGATGGACATTGTCTCTCTTCAGCCTAACATACTATGTTACCATGTATATATATATAATACATATAAACATAATATAGTGAAATTTTATGTACTTTTGGGTTATTTTTAAACAATATTGTTGCCTATTTACAACATTTCTAGGTTAGTTTTGCTTAATTACCGTGATATCCTCTTAAATCTAGCATGACTTCTCGTCTTGACCTCTGACTTTTTTTCTGGTCTCTTCAAAAAGGTCATAGGATTTTATTTCTATTGATGACAGAAAGGTGTAAACTTACAAGAGGGGAGATGTACAAGACATGCAGCAAGAATGTGTATCTCAGGGTTAGAAATAGCTAGGCTTTCCTTCAGCCGCAGACAGTACACCAGTAAGGCGATTCTGCAGTCATTCAGATGATCTCTAGCAGTTGCTCAGTAGTTAATTTTTTATTTGCCTAATGAAGAACTCTCTGAGCTCCACAAGCTTGCAGATGTTATTTTTCTGGTTAGCCTGTAAAGGTATCACCTCTATAATACTTTTGTCTTTTGACTTCACCTGGGGCAAAGATTCAGTTCACTGCTCTAGCACTGTATCGAAATACCCTATTGAAGGGAGAATGACTGATTGGTAGACCCCTGGCATTCAGCATCTGGGGCATATGACCTGTCAGCTCCCCTTAGCCACACTGCTGAATTAAGTTTGGTTGGGAACAAATGTTATATCTTACCTCAATCCAAGGAGAACCTGTACAGTAAACACCTTTGCTCTGTTTCAAGAATTCTACCATCATACTTCACACTGGCTCAAAGCCCTTTATTAATAGTAAATGCATGTATATTCCCTCAGTAACATGTGCTAGAATCTGCAACATCATATTCATGAAATAGTATAATTTTATGTAGTGGAAAGCTATTTAGTGTCAGTAATATTTCTACTTTTGGACTTTATAGTGAAACTCTTCTTTGCTCTTCTACTTGATTTATAATTGCCATGTGATTACTGCGAGTTTACTTACCTGGCACCATAAACCTGCAGTTTATACTTTCATTGTCGTTTCCAGCCTCATTGTAGCTGACCTCATTCTGGGTCTGTTCTCTTTCATTCTCCAAGACAATATTTTCCATATTTCTACTGCCTTTTTCTGACGTTTTCCACTACTAGAGCCAGTAAGGTAATTGACAAAACAATGGTTTCTCAAATGTCTTCAAACCCTGGGTAATAAATTACTAGTGCAGGCCTCTAAGAGACCCAATTCAAAGTCCCAAAGTTAAAGACACAAAGAGAATATA